>NC_051164.1:94762042-95079862 GCF_013339745.2 Dermacentor silvarum
GGCCGGAGCGGCATTCGAGACCGCGTACCACCGGTCCCAAAGCGAGCGTCGTAACCACTAGGCTATACAGCCACGCCTGCGGAGCATGCATTTATGCGAACCATAGGATTGCGTTCGAGCGTGGTCGTCTTCGTCCACAGCTGGCACGTTCGTACGCTCGTGTTCTGCGAGGTGAAGAGGTTTTGCGTGCTATGAGAGTGAGAGAGAGAGAGAGACGCATTGACGGAGCAGGTCACCTGGAACGCGATGTCGCCATTGGACCGCAGTGTCGGTGTTGCAAGCTGCGCTATGCAACGCGCAGGGACGGCCGTAAGTCCGAGACGCGCGAAAAGAAATTATAATCATCATGAGTAGTAAGATTAAAAATTCGCGCGCACTTCCGGAAAATGCTGGGCTACGATCGCCCAGCTTCGCTGTTTCAAGCGTTGCGCGGTCGAGTGCAAGGTTAAGCGTTTTTTCATGTTCCTTTATAATTTTCTCATTGGCACTTCTAATCTAATTATAGTATTTGAGAAGTTTATTATTTAATTAAGACTAAGTATCTAATTAGGCGGTATGCAAAAATTATCTGAGTTTCTCCAAGTGACGGCAAAAGTGACGGCCTTGGTTGCTACGTGGCATATGCATATTTTTAAAGTTTGCTGCATCATAGTTGGGACACCCTGTAGAACCCTACGTGGGCAGAAATTACCCGGAGCTCTCCACTACGGCGTCCCTCATAGTTTATAACCCACTTTGCACTTTATGGCATTAAATATCACAATTTTAATTTTAATTACATTGCAGTGATACTGGTGCGAATTGCGAACACTTTGAGGTGCCAGAAGCGCTTGCAAACTTGTTTTGCCTTTAGTGACAAGAACGCATCTGCCTAGCATCCCAAACGAAATACTTCCTGTTCCACAAAGGTGTATTAGGGCCAGGAAATTCTGAGCTTAAGAAAAGAAGGAAATAACTAACGGAGAACTGTAGATCCAAGAAACTGCTATTGTTTCGTTTTCTACCAGGGACATTCAAAACATACTGCCTGCTAACTGAGAAAAATCAGCATAACATTATATCTGAGTATTTCTCAAGAAGTCTAAAATGATAGATTGACGCACCCCGATGAGTATAGGCTTGTTTCCAAGGTCAAAGCTAGGACCCTAAAAGGGCATCCCATCTCATCTCATCTCAAAAGCTCATCTAGTTCAAAACATGTTCTTGCGGTATTAATTCATCATCCGGAGCACTCAAAAGGCTTTTGTAACCTTCTGGATCATGCGAATGTTCACGACGTTTTCGTTGCAGGAAAAAAAAGTTGCAGTGGCTTAGTTCGGCTATGCCAGGATATACGTAGCGTTAGCAAAGGTTCAGCTGATTATTCTTAGCTTTCCTGGTTGTCTAGATTGTCAAGGATTAGCTTGATTGTCATGCTTACTGCTGCTCCAATGACACACACGCGGTATACGTATTATGTGGCACATGTATATAGCCTTCTTATGTTGATTCCTCCTACGCTCAACCGCTAATTGCCAGGCAACTACTTCGGGATCCGATGAGTCAAGCTTCTCCGTTCTTCTGCGCTGTTGAGCATCATTTGCGCTCTCCTTATCCATGGCTATACCACACTGGCAAACGCCAGTCAGAAGCGCAGCGGCTCCAGCGCAGTGTCAGACGGCGACTGCACAGCGAGCGCGCGCCGGCGCCAGTGCGTCTACCACGGCTACGACGTCACTCCTCTGGAATGCGCAGACCGGCGGCGGTGAGTCGCGCGCGGCGGCGACGGAGTGCGCGAGAGGTGCCGGCTCCGGTGGCTCCGGTGCGCAAGCCGTGTGACATCACTGATCCTTGCGCATGCGCAGCACGGCTCTTGATGTGGCGCGCGAAACTGGCTTGGCTAGGCCAGTGTAGCTAACGCTACAAAATCTCAAGACTAACTCCATAGGCTCCTTCCAGGACTGAAACTTCAGCTGCTGCTTCCTGTTGAAACTTCAGCTCTCAGTGAACACCCGAGAGGCACATAATACGCTCAGACAGAGATTTGGCCTAAGCCACCAGAAACTATCTCTTCCTAAGCAGTAATGTTGGACCAGACGTTTGCTAACCACGACTGCGCGTTAGTTACTGCAAATCTCTCGGAGCTAAACCTTTCAGACTGCGACTGTTGATCCGTTCCGGCTACATTGCGAAAGAGTTATTGAAGGGTTAAGGAAAATAAGGCGTATTTTTGTAGTGTCCAGACTTATCCGTTCAAGCCTTGCCTTCTGGAAACGAAGAACATCTGAAAAATAGCAGGCGCAGACAAAAGAAAAAAGAAACAAGCAGACGTCTGCTACA
The DNA here is from genome assembly GCF_013339745.2 of Dermacentor silvarum. NCBI lineage: Eukaryota > Metazoa > Arthropoda > Arachnida > Ixodida > Ixodidae > Dermacentor > Dermacentor silvarum. The sequence continues at coordinate 94,764,362 of NC_051164.1, forward strand.
CAGACTAGAATAACTGGACGCTGCCGGCGAGAAAAACAGACGATAAAACACGAGCAACAACGAAGGTCAAGCTGGTCCGGAAGATAACCTGAAGTTCACAAAAACAAGAACCAACCAAAGGATATCGGTATAAAAAAATAACATCAAAGCAAGCGTACGGCTGCATGCCCAGTATACGAGCAGACGAGAGTGACCGGACGACGCAGAACTAAGCAGACGACAAAACGCGAGCAGCTATAAGCCAGCCGTTCTGCGTCGCATGAGAGCTTACAGTGCCTTGTTTGCAGCGCCTGTGCCAAAGCCAGCTTAGCCGAGCGAGCCGCTGTAACGCAGATAGCGTGCGGCAAGCAAAACAAAAAATGAGAAACGGCTGACGAGAATCGCCCCTCGAGTGATGCAGCGAAGGGCCACCACGCGCGATGTTACGATCGAGCCAATCTAGATTGCCTGCCGGCCTCTGTTTCCGCCGCCACAGTGGAGGCGTGTTTTCGCTCCATCGACGAGGTCGCTAACGCGGTGCCAAGAGACAAAGGGTTTTTTTTTTCTTTCTCGCTGCACTAACAGTGCCTCCCTGACACTCGCTTTCTTTCTGTCTCCCACTTAAATTGAGTGATACAGAGACGACACTCTCGGCTTGTCATTTTCTTGTGCTAAACGAATCTCCCAAGTCTTCCGAACTCTAGAAACAAAAACAAAAAACTAAATGAAAGAAGATATATCTAAAAGCGGTCACAGCACCTTGGCTAATCACTATAATGCTTGTTATTACCGACAATTTCAGATTCGTTACCCAGAAGGCAGATTCGCGGTGACGTCATAATACACTCGCTTCATCCTTGCAATCGCTGAGGTTTCCACACCGACAACTGCATCTCCCACGCCTCAGGAACGTAGTTCTGCGGTTTAATTGCCAAAATGCAGCAACTACAAGGGTTGCAGCGAGGCAGGGCTATTTCTTGCGGCGCATCACGGCTATACCGCCTCTGCACACCGTCTAAGCTTTCGTAGCGCTTCCCGCGGGCGCAGTGAGAAGTAACAGAGCGAATGTAAGCGTCATCTGCACATTGTAAACAGACGACGACATCGCGGGGTTGGCCCTCAGGCCAACACGAAGCCCAACTTCAGCCCCCAGTCTTATTTCCCTTTTCTTTCCGGCCCACAACAGTTGCTACAGTGGCGCACGTGAAGTCGTTACCGAACGCTAGTCCTTACACGCTCGTGGCCAGTAAAAGCGTTATCGCGCGGGCCATTAGCGACAGATGAGGGAGGCTTCGCAGAAGTCGTCAGGCTCGCTTTTCCAGCGTCGTCTGCTACTAAACGAGCGGCGATCGTAGGCCGACGCCCCGTCCGGGCGTTATCTATTATAGAACAGACGAACCGAGCGTGGCCCCTCTTTTTCGCTTCCAGAATGCTAAATGGGGCATTTGCCTATTTTTTCAAGCTCTGTAGGGCTCGGGAAGTTGTGTGACTTGTCTCTCCTTACGTGTAACACGTTTACTCATGCATATGTTTATGTACAAGTTGCCCGCTCTTCAGCTTAACGTGCTACGTGACACCTGCAGTTGAACAAATGTTTCGCATCCGCTGAAACGCCCGTGCGTGGCGCTAGCTAACACTCCCGCGGTTTCGTTTAGTTACACGTACACAAATAGGTTAGATTTAGTACGCAATGTGCTTTGTAATGCTTATTGTTTGTTTTATATGTACATTTACCAGCTGCAGATATCTTGTTTAAGGTCTATCTATAAACAAATATATAAATTTCTGAAATCTCCTTGACTCTTGGTCAATCCCCCCATATGGGAAGGTGCCATTTGCCTTTAAGGCTATCTGCATCATCATCATCATCATTATAAAGACGGCCCTGTCCGTTGAGAGCCTGCTGCTCTTGCAGTAAATTAGTTCAGAACGAGAAAAATCGCTTAAGTGTGCCGATTTTCTTTTCTTTTTTCATTTCGCATACGCTGTTACACTCTTTGATTGCTTGCATTCACACAGTGATATGAGCCACAGCCGAACACAGCCATACGTAAACAGGGGCACCGTAGAATGAAGGCTCAAAAATAACATGTGGAAAACTCAGATAGCCGCGTTTTCCTTTAACGGCTTACTAAATCCCGACCATCCACAATCGAGGCGGGGGAAGGGGGGGGGGGGGGGGTTGGTAAACGGTGGAAACGGCAATGATTCTTGCTCGAACTCTTTTATTTGCGCCATGGGACGAATGTTGTTCCCCTACGAGCAGCCCCTATTCTGAGGCTGCGGAAAGAGGGCGGCTGACGACCTACTCCGCATCGTTAAAACCATGCAGTGCTCCGAGTAAACGAAGTCGGAGCAAACGTCTGGGAACCGAGGTATGGAATTGAGCGCGAGTAGGAAAAGTGCATAATCGTCCGCTACTCATTCGCTCGCTTATCCAGATATCGGCTGACGCCATCGTCATTAGTCATGACAGACAATTATAGTTATGACAGCCTTCAGTCAAAAATCCGTCTGCTATACCCAGGAATCCAATTCCCTGAGCTATAGGCACACGTAGCAATGGTTCGCGATCGTTTGCTCTTCGTCGTACGCTGACCAATTATGACGGCTGAACAGTCATGGACAGCCATAAGGTCCAAACCGTCCGCTAAAGCAGGAGTCAACTCCACGAAGCTCCATGTACTCAAGAAGCGGTCGTAAGCATCGTCGGAATCGAGCGCCGAAGGATCAGGATATCGAATGACGTCACGGACGTTCGTGAAAGCCGGTGATAGTCGTGACACTCGCCAATAATGAAATCGTCTGCTAAAGCAGGTGTGAAATCCACAAAGCTGGCATGCAATAAGAAGGGCTCGTTAGCACTTGGATCTGGCGCGCCGAACAATCAGGAGGGCCGATGACGTTACGAACAATAATTTAAGCCGCTGACGGTCATGACGCCGGCCACCTACGAGTCACGCTTATGTGCTGACGGCCACACGAATCCTGCCCCTATGCAAGCTAAGGCCGTCGCCAGCAGCGTCGATCACGCTGCACTGTTCTCATAACCCTAGCGCTTGAGTGGGGGGAAAGCGTAACATGGCGTCGGGTAGCGATAGGAAAATGAAAGATTGGACAGTTAAAACAAAACCCAAGCCGCGCGAACAGACGGGCTCGATGATAAGGAAAACATCGAGACGTTCCTCTTCCAATTTTCCGGAGACCCTGCAGAGGGCTCTTCGGAGCATCGAAATGGCCGCCATGTCGTTGATGCACGCCTGTCTTCTGTGATAAAGAGAAACGGCTGACGGCACGCTCGAAACCACTGATAGTAGCAGACGGCAGACCAGAAGTATAGGAAGACACACTGTGGAAACAGAAACGTCAAACGAGCAGACGCGAGAAAGCGAATCGTATAGAATGTATTATGATTAAAGATGGGTGTGGTTGCGGAACAAAAACAAGGCGCAATCTTTTCCGACATCTAGTGGAGGCCGTGTGTTCAAAACAAGGCCGCCGCACTTGGCGTCTTTGTTGCGGCTAGCAGTATAGCCCGATGCTTCCACGCAACGTTTTTGGTTGGTGTCTTTGGCCGTTGTACAGATTGATGGAGATGTGAGAGCCCTCCTCTTTTTTTTCGTTTGTTTAAGACCCTGGTATCGCATCGTTCTCTCGAACGAGCTTCGGGGCGGTTTCTAATTCGGACTTAGGCGTTATCGGACGAAACGGCGGCCGTTATAAGCAATGGAGCCAGCGCACGCGACTGTTTGCTTTCTTACTTTTGCCGGCCAGATTGTGTTCCCCTATTTGCGGCATTATCAGACGGTGGGATTTTCGTCGGTCTGGATTAATTGAGCAAAACAAGATTGAAAACCGCCAATGCGGTCCTGTCCAGCCAACAGAAATTCTGGCGCAAGGCATGGTTTGTTATGTACGCAATGCCCTGCGTTCAAATGCTTTACCGGAAAAAAAATCAGTTTGATCATTTCCGTCAATTTTCCCATCCGTCTACCACCTGATTTGCGCTGAAACTTTTATTGATGCGGCTAATTGAAGGAAACCTCATGCTAATATTGCAATTAAGGAAGCTTTCGATAAATTGGATTTTATAATTGTATTACAACTTTCACCTCATCTGTATTTATGTGAACTGTTATCCCTTTTCGGACTTTGCAACAATGATTAAGCCAAGTGGCTGGTCATAGACAGAATAAATAAACAAACAAACAAATAAATAAATATCTGGGTTTTCACGTCCTGAAACTTCATAGGGCTCCGAACTAATTTTGACCAACGTGTACATAGATTTAGGTACATCAGCCTTTTTGCATTCCGGCTCCATCTAAATGAGGTCAGCGCAGCCGAAAAAGAAAGAAGGAAAGAAAGAAAGAAAGAAAGAAAGAAAGAAAGACAGAAAGAAAGAAAGAAAGAAAGAAAGAAAGAAAGAAAGAAAGAAAGAAAGAAAGAAAGAAAGAAAGAAAGAAAGAAAGAAAGAAAGAAAGACAAAGAAGGGGAACACGTGCCTGACCTGCGCCCTTCTGAGTGTCTCGTGTTGATACAGCCTGGCGCCATGTCTGTGTTTGTTGCATTGGCTTTGCCTGAAAGCGCGCTTGTTAAAGACAGAGCACGCTTTACAGGCGGATAACTGCGACGGAGATTTTCTTTTATTATTGCGATAGCAATTATATGGACACTCAAAAGCAGATTTCTGCCGTCGGCGTCGCCGTCGCCGTCGCCGTCGCCGTCGCCGTGAGGTTCCGTATGACGTCATTTGGAGATGAAATCGTCGCCGCGCGCCGAACGCTGTATGTGCGAGTGAAAGGGCGCGAGGGGCGCGTCTTTCACGGGGAGTGAACGCACGGCGGAGAACAAACGCGCGTTCGGCGCCGTGCTCGCTTAAGGGCTGCAGAAGTAGGCGTCTCTTTTCTCCTTTACAATCACCATATATGTAGAGCAAACGCGCCTTCTTCGGACGCGCGAGAGGCCGTGGGGGAGGGGGAGGGAAGGGAGGCGACGTTTAGCTGCGGCACCAAGTGCCTATTTATATCAGAGGCTCCAGCAACAGTCACCAACGCCGCACGCATTTTGAGCTAACGCGGGCAAAACGCCGATGGCGTCGACAACAGTTCTGCGTGTTGTTGCTACCAAAGCCGCTCACCTTACTTCGTATGACATTGCTGTGTTGCTATCGCATTCATTGCTTCGCCCTTAGGGCGAAACTGTGACATTTTTTATATTTTTATTTTTATTTTTTCTTGCCTTCAAGAAACATTTACAGCGGAAGAATTTGTTTCAGGCAATGAAACCACATTGAGGAACTGGCCAGGCAATCTTTCTGGGGTACTACGCAATATTCTTTGTTGTCACCATTGGACTGGTGACGGTGGTATTGCTGCCCTTTCTACAGTGGGAAAGGCTGGGCTGGAAGTCCATCCTCCGGAGCGTCTCTTTCGCAGTTAAAAATGGGTTATATACCGTGTATCCATTCAGTGTCACGCAGAAATGCGAGTAGAAGGCGTGCGGTCTTCTTCAATGCCATCCGTGATCCCTGGGGAAGCAACTAATGCAATCAGGTATTACAACGGGGGTTATAGCCTCCGGGATTATCACTTTCAAAATTTATCTTGATTTAATCGGACTTTTCAATTACGCATTATTCTTGCTTTTCTAGTATTCTTTATTGATTTTTAATCTTCATGTTCCTATAGTAGCTGCAAATTAAAACAATTCTGGGGTTTATGTGCCGAAACCACGATATGATCACGGTGCATGCCCTAGTGCTGGACTCCGCATTAATTTTGACCACCTGGGGTTAATTAACGCGCACGTAAATTTAAGCACGCGAGAGTTCTTGCATTCCGCCTCCATCGAAATACGGTCACGGAAGCCGGAAAGAAAGAAAGAAAGAAAGAAAGAAAGAAAGAAAGAAAGAAAGAGAAAGAAAGAAAGAAAGAAAGAAGGAATTGTGCCCTCTGCTAGCGACGAAGAAACCATCACCCAGGTAGCCCACATCGATTCACCGTTAGTTATATTACTCGCAAACTCTATCCTTGACATCGGTCATGCCTCACCGGCGTTGAGTTTCGGTCATCGATCCGCCCTTTGAATCGAGGCTATACGAAAACACATCTTTACGCACCTGCGTCTTTCGTTGCAAACGAAATTGATAAACTTACAACCAAAACAATATTGAGGCAAGACACACAGCAGGCCTAAATAATCCGCTCACGAAAGAAAGAACACGCAAGAAACCGTCTTCCGCAACGATGGCAATAGCGAAAAGTTCAGCTTATTGTTATTTTAAAGAAATAACGCAAGCCTTAGTCCTCACTTGAAAGCGGGCTTCACCTGAGCACGACCAACTGAAAGAAAAAGCCCTCTTCTGTGACTTCCATGTTCGATTTTGTTTCGCCTTTACTTGCCGTCTCGCAGTCTGAGAGTGCAATTTTCATCCATTACTTTCACTCTTACTCCTCGCTAATTTATCGGGCCATAGTTTAAACACTCTTTCCTTGTGTTAAAAGCGTAAATGGCAAAGTGTGTTCCCTCGTCCCACGAGTCGAACTTCCGATTTACATCTTTTAATCTCGAAGCCTTTTTTTTTTTTTTTACGATCGCTTTTGCCCAATAGCTCTCTTTTTCTTTAGTCACCCTCGTGAAGCTGTCAGCTCTTGTTTTTTAATGCGATCAAGGAATTTATCCCTTAATCAGTAATGCGAGGTCCTTTCCTCTCCCATTACCAAACGAAGACTTGCCTTAACACACAGGGAGAGAGATAACGGAAGAAGGAAAGGCAGGGAGGTTGACCAGATTTAGTCCAGTTTGCTACCCTACACGTCGGGAGGGGGATTGGGGAGTGAAAGAATGAGAGACGCAGAAAGTTTTTATGTGCTATACAGGGTGACCCAGATATAATAGAAGTGCATGTTTAATTCGAAAAGTACATACCGTAGCAAGAGGCTGTTTTCGCAGAAATGCACAGAAAACGGTGATTTCTATTTCCTTCTTTGTTATCAAAAAACATCACATCAGGATACCTACACTTGTCACTTATAGGTGTCGTTACATTTGTATCGCAACTTCTGATTAACATAACAACGACGCTGTTGATAGTGTGAGCATCCCCTTTGAAACGGGGTGATCGCACATTAAACGAAGCTGGGTCTTTAAAATTAAAGTTAGATTCCGGGGCTTATACGTGCCAAAACCACAATATGATTTATTAGGCACACCGTGGAGGTGGACTTCAGATATAAGAAAAAAAATTGTTTGACCTCCTGGAACTTTTTAACCTGCACCTAAGGCTACGTACACGAGCATTTTTGCATTTCATCCCCCTTCAACATGTGGCTACCGCGGACGGCATTGAACCCGTAACCTCAAGCTCTGCAGCCGAACGCCATGCCCACTAAACTACCGCGGCGGTTATCTCGGATTTTAGAACGTTGCTTAGATCTTTAAATATATTTTTACTCTACGTTGTCGAGCCGGAACAGCGTCACTTCTTGGTAAATGTAACGACTGCGGCTATCAAATTCCCTGATGTCCAAAACATTCTTTGCTTTTCTGTGCATTTCTGTGAAAGCCGCGTCTTGATGAGGTGTATAACCTTTTAATTTTAATGTTTTCACTGTTACAGTCACTTTTCTAAGCAACCTGTAAATCCAAGCAGCGGTTCTTCATGCCTGTTATCGTGAAGTAACCGGCGATCGTCGCTGAAAGTATCACTGCAAACAAGAGCGGCTTTGAGGAGAAGGCGTGAGTGCCGCAGCTTCAGCGCTAGAGAAATCCATACTAAGTGTCTAAGTATAGTTGATTTACAGAAGCATGCAAGTAACAATTTATTTTCTTTTTTTTTAGTATAAAGTGTCACTGAAAATAAGTTGGTGTCACAGTTTATGCGCAACTCCCAGGTGATCCCAGATTTGCAGCGAGATGAAAACGTTCGATTCCGAAAGGGGGGCAAAAAAAAAAGAGAAAGCGTTCTTCTAAAGCTGCCGTGTGGGTTCCGTACATAACATCTGATTATATGCTTGCTGACTTTGGCACCGAAAGTACGACTAATGAACAATTAATTATGGGGTTTTACGTGCCAAAACCACGATCTGATTATGAGGCACGCCGTAGTGGAGGACTCCGGATTAATCTGGACCACCCGGGGTTCTTTAACGTGCACCTAAATCTAAGTACACGGGTGCTTTCGCATTTCGCCCCCATCGAAATGCGGCCGCCGTGGCCGGGATTCGATCCCGCGTCCTCGTGCTCAGCAGCCCAACACCATAGCCACTGAGCAACCACGGCGGGTTACGACTAATGAACACCACTGCGTAACACTTTTAGGAGGCCAAAGACGTATTTAGGTAAAACCTAATATTCCTATTTAATAAAATCTTTCGCGCTTCTTGCAGTGTTCTACCACAGCTGTCGTTACCTCAACACCTGGCTCATTCTCACGAGGGGGATCGGCCACACTGGAATTAATTAAAAGTGCACCCCCCCCAAAAAAAAAAACGAAGAGGGGGTAAAAAAGCAAACAATCAAAAACTAAGCATTAGGGAACTAAACGATAACACAAATTTTGAGAAGGCTCATTCATAAGCATAGAAAAAAATAACGGCACCATGATCGGTTCCCTAGCAGCGTAATCTTCCGGACGCTTTAGTGAACTTGTACAGAGAAGTAATAATATACCTGAGTCTTGTGCCTAATTGACAAGCACCAAAGTAAAATATGTTAGGCGTTGTAAGTGATAAACGCAGATTACCACTGGGAAGCATGAAAACCATTCTGCAGAGGAGAAGCGGCGGCTAGAAAGATAGAAATCGTCCATAGTTTCGGGTTCCATTACAAAAATATCAGAGGTTAGTTCTGGATAAACCAGATTTATGAAGGTAGAAATTTAGACGGGGAACTCTACAACGGAAGCTTGATAACGTCACCTCGCATGGACGTGAAAGGAATTTGCCTGTGTTCCAGGGAAATTTTAAAAGTCGAAAATCATCAGAGGAAACTAGGGATGATTCATTACTATTTATAAATAAAAGGCGTTTAAATCTAGCTCCTGTTATAAGAGAGAAATCAGAAAGAACATTCGAAACCGGACCATTTAGTGACACTGCGAGCGAGTCGGCTGATTCATTTAAATGGATTCTGCTATGTACGGGGAACGAGACGAAGCGGACTTCCAGACAAAGTGTCCCGGGGCAAGAGTCGAAAATATACTCAGCAGGTGCGACCGCTTATTAGAAGTGAAATGTGTACAGACCGAAAGCGCATCTGTAACAATTGTCACAGTTGTCTAAACATCCTTTTAAAAAGAAGAGTGGCCGTTCAACACGGGTGGACTGCAGCTATGGGAGGTATGCAGTATCGCAGTATGAGGTATGGGAGTAGCGAGTTCACCGTATTCTAGTACAGCCAGCTCGGTAAAAGAATCTTTAAAAAAAAAAGAGTGTTATGGTGAAAGAGTGTTATCGTGAACCGCTTGTCTCCAGCAGCATAGTGGAACTTTTGAGTAAGACTACAAAATGGCGCGCGTGATGACACGTGAATACTCCCCCGTAGGAGAGGCGTCTGACACGTCTTCATACGTATGTTCGTCTTTCCGGCAGCATTCTGCCGGCATACTTACGGAGAATGGCGCGTCGATAAGCGAACCACGCAGATACGGCCTTTTGTAATAAACCACTGCCCCGTTGGCTGTCATAATTTGCCCGTATATCTCATTTCGATACGCATCTACTTTTATGTAACGTTAGAACGCCGTATTTTACTATTTCATGGAGAAAAAAATCAAAAAAGATTACGTCATCCTCTGCGACGCTGGAAGACAAATGTAACTTTTCTGAGCGAGTGTGAGTAATAGTACTCCACACCCCCTGCCGACGCGGTAGTCGCGGATTTCAAGACTCGCGTAACATTCGGTCTTCATTTGATTTCTTTCATTACTCACGCCAGTTGCTGAAGCTTTCGCAACTGTCACCGTTACAAAACCTCCCCGTACGCTGGAACCATAGACACGCTACGCGTGTTATGCCCTGCAACATTCAGAGCTTGTTTCGTAAGCGAACAGCTCAGTGAGTTTCCTTCGAAGGATCTTCGGAGAGACATATCCGGAAGAGTAAACATTAAAAAGAAAAGGAATGCAGCCCCTCATCACACGAACGCTGTTTAATGCAAACGTACGAACGGAATCCGCTGCACAATTGTACAGCAGAATTTTTAATTATTCAGTGATTAATTGGAACCCGCTGTTGCGTTACAACAACCTTCAGGCTCGTGTGACTAACCATCTGGTGAAAAAAATGTCACAGTTTCGCCCTAAGGGCGAAGCAATGAATGCGATAGCAACACAGCAATGTCATACGAAGTAAGGTGAGCGGCTTTGGTAGCAACAACACGCAGAACTGTTGTCGACGCCATCGGCGTTTTGCCCGCGTTAGCTCAAAATGCGTGCGGCGTTGGTGACTGTTGCTGGAGCCTCTCATATAAATAGGCACTTGGTGCCGCAGCTAAACGTCGCGTCCCTTCCTTCCCCCTCCCCCACGGCCTCTCGCGCGTCTGAAGAAGGCGCGTTTGCTCTACATATATGGTGATTGTAAAGGAGGAAAGAGACGCCTACTTCTGCAGCCCTTAAGGAAGCACGGTGCAGAACGCGCGTTTGTTCTCCGCCGTGCGTTCACTCCCCGTGAAAGAGCGCGTCCCTCGCGCCCTTTCACTCGCACATACAGCGTTCGGCGGCGCGCGGCCACGATTTCATCTCCATTGACGTCATACGGAACCTCACGGCGACGGCGACGGCGACGGCGACGCCGACGGCAGAAATCTGCTTTTGAGTGTCCATATAATTGCTATCGCAATAAAAAAAATCACCGAATTTTACGATACTCCCTGATGTAAATTTGAGCGCAGCGGTACGCGTGTTTTCTTATCGCGATATAATGGCTGGCGCGAAAAATCTGTCTCGTGCGGCCCGTTGCACCCGGAGCGAAGTGAGGCGCGACTGCCTCCCTAATATGGAGACTGCGGGAAGCAGCGCGTGGGCGCGATTCACAGCAGCCGCCGCAGACGGACCTCCCAGACGACGCGCGCTATTTTGGCGCCATCTCGTAGCCAACGTCGCCGCACTACGTTTTTCTTCTCACGCTTTCGCCATACCCCCCTCTCCGCTTTCCTCGTCGCGCCTCAAGCTTCACCCCCTCGCCGCATTTCGCTTTTTCACATTTCGCTGCGCTCATTCGCTCGGTTACGCCACCGACGCTAGCCGCAGGAACGGGCGCCTAAATGGTGCGCTCTAAAATTTGCCCCGCTGCAGTAATGACAAGCGTCCGAGTTTCATAGCTGACAAACCGACATACATTCGTACAGGATATCGGTGCGGTGAGCATGGAAAGCAGCATAAGAAACACAAAGGAAGATATGTTGTGGAATCTCTGGGCTGTCGCATGTTGTTTTATTGCGATAGCAATTATATGGACACTCAAAAGCAGATTTCTGCCGTCGGCGTCGCCGTCGCCGTCGCCGTGAGGTTCCGTATGACGTCATTTGGAGAAGAAATCGTCGCCGATGATGATGATAAGTGGTTCTTGAGGGAAAGGGAAAGGTTGGCGCTATCTTCTGCAGCCCTTGAGGGAGCACGGCTCAGCGCCAGCGTCGCCGTAAGTAGTAAGTGGTTCTTGAGGGAAAGGGAAAGGTTGGCGCTTTCCCTTTCCCTCAAGAACCACTTGCTACTTACGGCGACGCTGGCGCTGAGCCGTGCTCCCTCAAGGGCTGCAGAAGATAGCGCCAACCTTTCCCTTTCCCTCAAGAACCACTTATCATCATCATCGGCGACGATTTCTTCTCCAAATGACGTCATACGGAACCTCACGGCGACGGCGACGGCGACGCCGACGGCAGAAATCTGCTTTTGAGTGTCCATATAATTGCTATCGCAATAAAACAACATGCGACAGCCCAGAGATTCCACAACATATCTTCCTTTGTGTTTCTTATGCTGCTTTCCATGCTCACCGCACCGATATCCTGTACGAATGTATGTCGCCGAACACTGTATGTGCGAGTGAAAGGGCGCGAGGGGCGCGTCTTTCACGGGGAGTGAACGCACGGCGGAGAACAAACGCGCGTTCTGCGCCGTGCTCGCTTAAGGGCTGCAGAAGTAGGCGTCTCTGTTCTCCTTTACAATCACCATATATGTAGAGCAAACGCGCCTTCTTCCGACGCGCGAGAGGCCGTGGGGGAGGGGGAGGGAAGGGAGGCGACGTTTAGCTGCGGCTTAAGGGCTGCAGAAGATAGCGCCAACCTTTCCCTTTCCCTCAAGAACCACTTATCATCATGCCTATTTATATCAGAGGCTCCGGCAACAGTCACCAACGCCGCACGCATTTTGAGCGAACGCGGGCAAAACGCCGATGGCGTCGACAACAGTTCTGCGTGTTGCCGATGCTGCTGCATGTCCAAGAATATAAAGCTGATAAAGCTATTATCATTACTCCGTATAGCTCTCTACAAGTTTGCTATCGCAATTGATGCTTCGCCTTTCAGGTGAAACTGCGACAACTTTTTTCCACACATAGGCGTACTTTTCTGTGTGTGTTATTGTGATGGCAATTGTACGGACGGCCGAGGCACAACCCCGGCGTTTGCGACCCCCGCAGCCGTGCTGTGCCGCCATTGACGGCGCACGAGTGATTCGCGCGCGGAGTGCGTTTGGCAGCTAAAACGCCAAAGCGAAGTGGACGCACCTTCAACATTACGCTCGATCGGCTCGGTGGCAAAGCCAGCGTTCTGGCTTCTTCTGCTGACATAAAGCGTTCGCGCACTGTAAGCTCACAAGCGTTCCCGCTGAGCTGATGTGTATGCACTGGTGTGAGCAGAACGCGCAGTAAACTTCGATTTGGACGGATGGATGGAAAAAAACTTTATTAATTAATCAAGGGGGGGGGGGGGGAGAAGGGAACGAGTTGGGTGTGAAGTAGCGGGTGGTAAAACATGATAGGGCTCTAAATAGACACACATAAGGGAGAAACGCGCGGACACACAGAGCACAAAAAGGCAAATATATGTATGATCATGTCCTCCTAATCATGTTTTCATTGATCATGTTTTCCAAGTCGCACCAAATTGCCCAAGAAGTTTTATTAAGTAAACTTCAAGTTAACGTCATCTAACACTTCACTCAGCGTTCAATAACGTCGGTCGCCTCTCGTGCACCACCGAGATGATGACGATGATTTAATGGCATCCCCTCTGAAATTGGGCGGTGACAAATAGTCACCTAGCCTGCTTGATTTAACCCAGGTATGCTTTACACGGTTTTTTTTTTCATCTAGCATTGTTTTGTTTACATCTCCTTTATCTTCCGCTCAAAATCTACCTTGTACCAGTATACCTATGCCTGTAACACACCCGGTCCTATCACTCTCTTACCTGCTTTTCTTCCACCAATACTCTAAACGTCTCTTGATTATCCCGACTGCCGACCGCTTGATGCTTCCGTCCATTTTAAATCCAAGCGCTTCTGGGAGGTGTACGTTTTACTTACAGGTCTTATTGGGTGAATCGCTTCGCATTCCATTAGGATGTGCCAAGATGATGATGATGATGATTTATTGGCATCCCCTTTGAAACGGGGTGGCGACAAATAGTCACCTAGCCTGCTTGATTTAATCAGGTATACTACACATGTTCTTTATCTAGCATTTTTGTATGCCTTTTTCAAAAATTTAGCTTGTACCGCTGCCTATGATTTTAAGAGATCAGGTCGTATCCATTTTTTCCCTGCTTTTTTTCCACCAGTACTCTAATCGTTTCTTGCTGATCTCTACGGCTGATCTGTTTATGTTTCCTTCCACTTTAAACCCAAGCGCTTCTGGGAGTTGCACGTTACCTACGGTTCTCGCTGGGTGGATCCCGTCGCATTCCATTAGGATGTGCTGAGTGGTCTCTGGATCTTTACTGCAGCATACACATGTCTCATCTAGTTCCGAATATTTGTTCCGATATGTTTTCGTCCTTAGGCAACCGGCTCGAGCCTCAAATAGCAAGGCACTGCCCTTTGTGTTATCGTACAGATTTTCCCTTCTAATTTCTTTCTTCTCATTCTTGTAAATCTCCATTGTCCTTTTCGTTTCCATTCTTTGCATCCAATTCACGGTCTCTATTTCTCTCACTTTCTTTGTGATGACCCCTGGTTGTCTATTTACAGTTTCGATTATCCTGTACTTGGTTGCCAACTTCCTTGACCTCTTCCTCCATTCTGTGTCCACGCTTTTCATGTAGAGATACTTGTGCACTTTAGCCGCCCATTTATTTTCATCCATGTTCCTGAGCCTTTCTTCAAAACTAGTTTTGCTTTGCGCTTCTCTGACTTCAAAAGAGGCCCAACCCATGTCTCCATGCACTGCCTCATTTGTCGTATTACCGTGTGCCCCCAAAGCCAACCGGCCTACTGATCTTTGGTTAACTTCCAAACCCGCCAATATATCCGATTTTAAGCATATAATGGCATTTGCGAATGTTAGCGCTGGCACCATTACTCCTTTCCAGATTCCACGCACCACCTCATACGTATTGTGGCCCCACAGTGTGTTTCATTAATGCTGCATTCCGCATTAATGAAACACAGAGCACTGCTCGTCACGCCACGCCCCTGAGGGCTCAATGACAGGTGGCGCCTGCAACGCCACCTGTCGGCGGCGATCCTCACCACGCCAGCGTTCGTGAGGCACCTGGTATAGTGAGGTCCCAGGGTGTTATTCCTTCTATGCCCAACAGGAGTTGTCTCGCGTGCTACACCGAACCAACCTGTCACACTCGCATATAGTTTGAACAATGTCCGATGAGTTCCATAGCGCAACGCTGGACATTGTTAGTTTGGCGCTCGTGGCGCCAGTATACGTTCCTTGCGCCCCTTGTACTGTATTGCCACTGCCGCCTTTTAAGTACTTAAATATTCAGCGTCTCTTATAAATTCATGTCTCCCTTGGTGGTCTCCCCTTCCTAGTTCTCCACAAGAAGCAAAAATAGGAACACGACAGTTCATCCGCTGTAGCGTTCTTAAGTCCCATGCCGCGACGTTCTCTGTGCCCTACCGTTTGCGATGCGGGCGAAGAGTCGAAAGAGGCGTTTTTACTTCCTCATCAAACATTTATCGAAACGCCAGATTCGCAAAATTCATTCGAAAGAAGCGTAGCAAAATAAAACTAAGCCTCATCGTCTTACTGACTCATCTCGAAGAGGCAAAGCGTGGGATCGATTTGCAATTTTTTCCGAAACACGCACGATCTTGACGCAGCTTAAAAAGAGAGAAAGAGGGATATAATTCGAAGTTGTTGTTCTTGTCGTTGCTCTCGATGGCTTGAGTAACTAACTTTGCGAGCAGAACGCTCGCATTTTGCGTCTGGCGTATCTGCTCGCTTCGAAGCATCGACGTGTGTGTTTCTCTCTCTGTCTCGCTTGCATCTTTGTTTGCGAAGCGGCAGCATAGGTGACGCCGTTGCTGCTGTTGCAACAGCCGCCGCTGCTTGGAGCTGTTCGAAACGCTCGTCACGCCACGCCCCTGAGGGCTCAATGTTTCGCATATGCTCGAGCACGAAAAGAACAACTAGAATCGCGTAAGCATCGCCGTTCGTGGGTTTCTATCGATCGGGTCTCCTATACCTGGAACAACCGAAGGCCTCGTCTTCGTCTTTCTTTGCCCTCTGTGTTGTTGCGCGTTTCGTCTGTAATGTCGTCTGCTTTACTTATACCTTATACTTGCTCTAAATACTTATTTGTGTACTTATGTGTGAATCAGAAGGTGTCTGCTGGCTTTATAATATACTTTCCCAAGATACTTTCGCAGATTACAGTAGGATTCGTTGCGAATATTAACGCAAAAACTAAACAAACATCCATATTTAGAGGGTACGCATACAAAAAATTCATCTAAAATATTTAAAAGCATATTTTATCACAATATTGTAATTTTTTTTTCTTTCAGAAAATCGTGTGCATCCCCCGCGGTGGCTCAGTAGCTATGACGTCCCTCCGCTAAACACGAGGTCGCGGGATCGATTCCCGTCCGCATCGGCCACAGTTCGACACGAGCAGAATTGCAAGAACGGTCGAGTAGGCGGTGCTTTGGATCGGCGTGTCGCATAACTCGCTGTTCTGTTCCGAGGAGTTAAATCCCATAATCGCGAAGGCAGTGTCCAACACATGGCGTTTATGACTGGACTGGCGTTTATGACGTATTTCCGGTTTCCGAACTGCTTCCGGCGCATGCAGTCAGCAAAAACGTAGCTTTCGAGATCTGTTTTTTGTTATCCAGGGGAGGTCGTCGCTGTGGTGTGAATTTGGAAGCCACCTACTTAGATTTCGTTTCGTGTGCACCCAAAACTGCTACCAATAAAATTGTGTCAGCATTTGAATTCCGCCACGCATTCTCGCTCGCACTTCGAACACTGGGAGGGAGCAAGTGAACGCGAACGACTGTTGAATGAGCTGTGAGAACGCACTGTGCAGCAGTTGAACAGTTAAGTACATTTTTTTGTTCTAAGGCGCAAAAGACCCCGATAAGCAGAAAAATGTACAGAAGAATAAACACAGGTTAGAGCGCATGCAGCATTCGTGACCATTCTTTCTGGGGTTTTACGTGCCAAAACCAGTTCTGATTATGAGGCACGCCGTAGTGGGGGGCTCCGGCATGCAGCAGGTATTACCGAATCTTGATTGACAGCTTACCGCTATCCTTGAAAGGAAAAAGTTTACAACGATTTCATTCTGCTGGTACTAACATGGTGTGCATGAGCTTCAAAGTTAACAAAGACGCTTGAGAAAAAGTTGGGAAGCCCGCATGGAGCAATGGAGAGGAAAATGATCGACGGGAGATTAAGAGACAGGAATAGAACGGTGTAAATGAGAGGGCGAACATGAGTAGCCGATACTCGAGTTGGCAGGAAGAAATGGAGTTGGGCTGGCCAAGTAACGCGTGCGGCAGACAACTCGTTGTGTATTATAGTCACAGAATTGGTGCCGAGAAAAGGGAAGCGCCGTCGAGGACGGCAGAGAATTATTTGGTGTAATGAAATTAGGAAATTCGCAGGCATAAGATTGAGTCGGCTGGTGAATGGCACGGGGTGGTTAATTGGAGATCGCAGGGAGAGGCATTCGTCCTGCTGTGAACGTAAATATGAGGATGATGATGATCATGGTAATGATTACAGCGTAATGAAGCAGTAACCAGTGGTATTGAGTCGTTACACATTGCACTGGAGTCGCAGACAGTAAAACGCGCAGCGCTATCCTGAATAGATTCAAGGGAACCGATTAGATATTCCCGCTGAGGTGACCAAATGGGCGATTCATACTTCAGTTGCGGACGAACGATTGTACGAGACAGAGAGGATCTGCTCTGTGCGCATTTTGTTTGCTCCTTTCCTTCTACTTTTGTGCTCGCGTCTCCGTTCTTCGTAGCTAATGATGACATAAAAAAGATTTTCAAAGAAGGCGTAATCTAGCCGAAGTAGATTGGTAGATCCCTGCGAGAGGAAAAGCGAAGATAATGGCTTCACGGAGAGATCGCTGGCCAGGGCTGGCTGCGTGACGCAATTCTCCCTCCTAGTCTATTTCCTTCCTCTATAGTCTGACCCCATAGAGTTTCTTGCGAAACTTGCTAGAGAGAGCTCTGGCGTGTAATGACAATGGTAATTACAGGTATGGCGGTTCATCCAGCAAAGGAATGAAGATTAGTGCGTGTATTTGCGTAAGCTTCGCCTTTATGAGTTCGGGCGGCTTTGTGGCTTTGCAAGTTGATCATTTTCGACAAAACGTTGCGCAACAAATTAAACAGTTCGCAGTTGATTATGTGTGTGCTCAGAAACTTACTGCCTTCGCGCGTCTGCAAAAAAAAAAGAATATTTCTCGGAAATTTCGAAAGGTAAAGCGTAATGAAATACGCCATAAGGACGTTTGGAGCCACAAGCGCAAACGTTAAGAGAAATCCACGTAATACCTATCATTCCAATGGTAGCTTCTTCTAGTAATTTTTCGCAGGATAGCTTGCATCTGGTCTCGCGTTCTGCGCTCTTTGCCGTATTGAACGAAATAAGCGCGCTATAGATTCAACACCGTAGCGATCGCGCACGCGGGCGCGCTGCAGCACTGCCGTTTTCCACATTAACCTTCGTGCGAAACTTTGTCAGGTGAGCGAAGAAAGCGTAAATAGTAATTTTAAGGAAGAGGTGAAGTGTGCTTGGAACACGAAAACAAATGGGACGGCGCGTCGGGACACGAAACGATTTCTGGCATGTCAACGCGATACGAGCGTCTGTTTTCGTGCACGAAGCACTCGTGGCGTGCAGCTAACACGCTGCAGCCTGTATAGCTGCGAGGTAGACGAGGCGCAGGCACGCCACCTGGCGGTCGATGTGACCTGGATCCAATCGTGACCTCATTTCACTCGGTGCTCGACGGCGCCTCTCACGGCGGTCTCCACTCCAGTTTCCGGGGTCTCTAATGACGTCCTCCAGGTTGCTACCCTCCCTCTCTCTCTCTCTCTTCTCATGCGTGCGATTCTTCCGCAGATGGGGGCGGCTGTGAGGGGGGGGGGGGGGGGGGGGGTAGTGCCTTCTAATGGCGAATTCCATTGGGAGAACAGGAGCAGGGCGCCGCGCAGTGCGGAGTCGGGCGACAGCGCAGTGAGAACAGGCGCACTCGACCCGCCACTGGAATACGGCGTGCATTCGGAGAGCAGGTGGGAGGGGGACATGTGAGGAGAAATGTACCATGTGACTAAAGCAAACGACGTCCCACCATTCTCTGCAGGAGAGCGGCAAAACACGCGTGATCGTCCTGTAATCTGTCGGGCGTAAGGCTGTCACCGTTTGCGGCCACGTACTACATACGTTTGTGCAGCGCCGACGCATCCCACAAAGTGTCCGCCTGCGAAGATCATCTGAAACTTGAATCTGAAGTTGAGCTCCAGCAGCTTTCGCTGCTGTCACCGTCGAGCGTCTCAAGCACTTCAGCAAGGCGACGACGCTTTGCTGCCGCTGTCCCCCGCGCATCCAACGAGAAGCAAGGCGGACTAGAAATGCCAGGATGTGTCGCTAAATCGCTGCGAAGCTCGCTCGTATCGCCGACGTCAAAAAACAGCGGTACCAAAACACCAACTACGCTTGGCTGCCGCCATTGCCGCCGCGCGCGCCGGCTGAAGCAAAATAAAAAGAAATGAGGAGGATATGACGGTTTAAGTCACGTGACTTCCTCCGTACTCCGCTTTTCAGGCGAGAGCAGTCCGGACTGCTCCCGGCTGCTCTCGGCGCAGCGAAACTGCTCTTGTTCTACCACTGGATGACGGCTCTCCCACTCCTGTTCGACCACTGAAACACGGCGCCTCTGGAACGAGCACTTTCAGCGTGCTTTTGAGTGCTCCTGTTCTCCCAATGGAATTCGCCATAAGAGGGTGGAAGCTGAGTTGCCTTCGCTGCAACGGCCCAACAAATTGAGGAGACGACGCTAGTGCCTCGACTCACGTTTTAACAGTAGCCGTTAAATGGACCCTGAAGAGGAAACCCTGAATCAGTTAACACAGATACAGGGTTCGCGCAGACTCACCGGACTGTGATACGTGCAGTGTACCTGAGGCAGTGGAACGTATACTCGTATTTGTTGCCTGGCCCGACTATGACCATGAACGGCCGGCATGGACCTCTTTGTTAAGGCCAAGTGAAAAAGTGTTACGGGGCCCTTGGCCCGACATTATATCGGCGAAGAGAGCCATCAATGTTCTCGAACAGGGGCCTAGATATACGCGTGAATGTACACAAACGTGTATATAATCACATCATATTGTATATCCTCACCATCACTCATCATACCCTCCTCTCTCTCCCATTCCCTCTGAGCAGAGTAGCAGGCTAGAAAATATTGCCTCAGGCCGATCTCTGCGTATCCCCAATAAATTCTCTCTCTCTCTCATTCTTTTCTAATTTCGCGTTAACAGGTATATTAGCTGTTGTCATACAAGCAGGGCGGTTGCACTCTTGCCAAAATCTTTCCACTAGTAAAGTAATTCTTACTGGAAATCACAGCGAGTTGGATAGTTGAAACAGTGGAAAGTTGGACGTAATAGGAAAGTTGAGCTTACTAAAGATTGGTACCTCACGATGATAACGACTACAACATCAACGGCTGTGGCGCATGCCCACAAAGGAGGAA
This sequence comes from Dermacentor silvarum, assembly GCF_013339745.2. NCBI lineage: Eukaryota > Metazoa > Arthropoda > Arachnida > Ixodida > Ixodidae > Dermacentor > Dermacentor silvarum. The sequence goes on from NC_051164.1 coordinate 94,784,525, forward strand.
GACTGGCCAATGATTGGCAGGAGTAGGCAAAATACACTATTGGAATAAACTTCCGAAGCTCAATAAAATGAAACATAGAAGAAAAGGAGCCAAACAGAGCGATGATAAGCAGTCAGACGTGGATGAAGTAACTTGTGTGATGCCGCATGCTTCCTTTGTAACTTTCTTCTTCCTTAATTCTTTTTTTTTTTCTTTTCCATTGTTCGCAGGACTCGTCTGAGCCAAAAGGATCCGTCCGAAACCGCAGACGAAGCGAAGCGACAATTTTTTTTTTTTTTTTTGCCGACCAACTGAGCACATTTTCGCTTCTTCATCGACCAAACTAGTGGCGTTGGTTTTCCGTTAGCAACTCAGAAAACAGATCCAGTTGAGGCAACCATACAGGGGCCATTGAAGACGAGCAACGCTTTCTTTCCATGTCGACAATCGTATATCACGAAAAAGCCATCGGACCGTTCACTCCGTAATTAGTGGACCATACGAGACCTCGAGCGAGCGGATGCTGCCATCGTCAAGATAACAATCTCATCAGGAGTCTGGAAACAATCAACACTCACAAGTAGCGCAGCCGCACTAGGGCCCTTAGACCAGTACAAAGAGATAAGATAATCACCGAAGGCTGAAGAAGCATGCGGTGAAGACGTGACCACAGAACGTACTGCTCTCGGCCCAACTGTACCAACGGGGAAGCTAGTTACCTGACAATTTATCTATACTCTTGAGTAACGCAATATCAACATTGGAAGACAACTACTTGAATTTTTGGCAGACTTACTTTATTATCGCTGAAGACTCATATAATCGTAGAAGGCTTTGACGGTGCGGTGAAGGCTTGACCACGGAAACTTTATGCCCTCGGTCCAACAGCACTAAAAGGGAGGCTAGTTACCTGACGAATTATCCTCAAGCTTGATTAGCGCGCTAACTGGCGACCATGCGTGTATAGACAGCTATTCTGCGCTAAAGATCCTTACATACAAGTGTAGGGGGACGAGTAGTATTTCATACAAGACATTCTTTCTGTAACACAATATATTTCATGAATTACTGCCAGGGACGGCTGGTTGTGCACGTGCTTTACGTGTAATGACATTAACAATCACACATTAGCTCCAAGCCACTTTATATTCAACTACAGGACTCACTGTAAACGCACGCCGAAATTACGCTCTCCCACCATCTCCCCAGTCATAGGAAGTCACAAAGCTTTGGTTGAACAAAAAGCAATAACCGCTTAGACTGAAGTCAAATTAAACGTACTAACAAGACTTGCACTGCGTTTTCTTTTTCATCGAGTAACGTTGAAAGGACACTCAAATTATCGCGCGACACTGAAAGACCATCTTTCTTGGGACCACAAACAGAACATTTTGTATCGTTAACTAAAACGATGCAATATCTCATACCTTAGGTGCAAATAGGGCAGACAGGATCTTGCTCCTGCTCAAGCAAATCCACATATTTAAACTAGCCAGCAAAATCCTAACTCTCTTTCATGCAACCTGAAACTCATGAAGAAAGCCTAAGAAAAGCACCGCAGCAACATTTTCTAACAAAATTTTACATAACATGCAGACTAACAATAGCCGATGCTCAAGGCAGTCCTTTACTACTTCCCAAGGTTAGTTGCAGCGAATATTTTGTAATACCTGCGGTATCCAAAGCTTAGTCTCAAGCTTAGGTAAGGACCACGCATTGGGTGTAGCGAATCGTGAAATCAGCGTAGAATACTCTCACTGGCAATTCAACCACAGTCGGCAATGTCTGTAGAGTTGTACTCGACGCCTAGCCCAACTTTCATGGAACAGCGCAGAACGTAGTCAGACTACACGATAGACCACAACTCTAGAGACCAGACACTTGAGACCAGGCGCTTAATAGAAAAGCACCCGAGAAATCGTCAAGGCACACAGACATCTCTGCTGATCATTCAGCTGTCTTTTCCCGAGAAGAAGCCCTAGGCGGGAGTGGGGGAAAAAAAGAAAAGAAAAAAAAAGACTAAAAATCTATTGCCGAAGTCATCTTCATCAAACGAGCAAACGCACCACAGAACGTCGAGGAAACCCCAAGACCAATAACTGATTGAGAAGAAGAAAAAAACGACGCCGGGAACCATAAGGGGGTAGCAGATTTAAAAAAAAAGAAAACGACAGGTGTCAGAACGTCCTGCAAATTGTTGCGGATCGCTCAGAACCACCAAATCTCTTCCAAACAATCAGACACACTGCCAGAAGGCGCGAAGACTGCAAGTTAGGCTCAAACGGTGAATAAAAAAGTGACCAGAAGACTATAGGTGACGGGCACCACTACGAGACAAAGCCTCAAATGTGAAGAAAAGAAGGCCGCCGAGGGACTGTCGTCGAGGTCAGGCGCAGCAGACGCCGTCGAATGGCTCCCGTTCATCCGCGCAACGTCCAGCGCGCCCCGCCGACGTCGCCGATAGACGTGCACTGCCACAACATGACCAGACTGCTGCTGTCACTTACGGCCAACCTGTCATCGTCCTCCTCGTCGCCCTCGACGAACGTGTCTCGAGGTCCCGAGGACGACCTGTGGTCGGCGAACGGCTCATCGACCGCGGGCACGGGATCGCCCGCGGTCGACGACAGGGAGTCGGAGGCGAGCCAGCGTCAGGCGCTGCTCTACATCGTGGTGGTGCTGTTCTTCTACTCCTTCGGCATCGGCTTCATGATGATACGCTACATGCGACAGGAGGCCAAGGAACAGGAAGAGTGCAAGATGTACCGCAGGTCAGTGCGTACGAATATTCGCAGCAGCGAATGAGGCGTCAACCCTCGCGGCCGGGCTACGGGCCGGGGCATGTTTCATTTCACTACCTTCATTAAAACGTCTTAGCCTTGCCGTGAACATATCTACAGTTTATGGAATACCAGAACACCGGAGAGATTGGCGTACGGAGCGCCACTGGTGGTGATCTTGTGACGCTAATGCCAACGAAAAACACAGGATTGCTGCAACGACCAAGTTGTGCCTACTTTCTTGCGCAAACGCGTTCGCAGATACAAACATTAGTACTTCTTTTTGCGAGAACGCTAAAGCAGTACAAAAACTTTTTGAGCCATTTGAGTTAAAGAAAGCGCCACAGGGCGGCGCTACAGCACTGCTGTTCCAATAGAGGTATTTGGTGCTCCGGTATTCCTTAAATATGATACGTTTGCCCAGAAGCTAGAACTTTCTACTATTAAACTGCCGTTTAACAACACAACAGTGAAAGTGATGCAATTGAAATGTGCGTACACTGAAATGAAAGCACGCGAGAAGGTGTAACATCATAGCTGAAAGTGGACTGACGAGGAGTAATCAATTTTGACACTTTTGTGCAAATATTCCCGCCTGGTCGCATAATACTCGCATAAACAAATTTGCGCCTGCCATTAGAGTTACAGAATGGATACCAAGAGAAGGGAAACGCAGTCGAGGACGGCAGAAAACTAGGTGGGGCGATGAAGTTAGGAAATTTGCAGGCGCAAGTTGGAATCAGCTAGCGCAAGACAGGGGTAATTGGAGATCACAGAAGGAGATCTTCGCCCTGCAGTGGACATAAATTAGGCTGATGTTGTTGATGATGATGATGATGATGATGATGAAGTCAAAAACGATAAACCCCCTTTCATAACAGCATGAACTTAAGGGATGCGTTTTACACGTTCCCTGTAGTCAACGCACGTAATTCGCCATGCATTTGCGTAGTAACCGCTCAGCGTCGAGTATCTGTAAGCATCGGACAACCTATGCAACTACAAGAGTCTGTGCTTAAAGTTGTGTTTTGCAAAATCTATTCTTTACGAACCCACCATTCTGTAAACACAAGGATGGGACGATATGAAATCGAGTGGTATTGCCTAAGTACAGTCAGCGTAAAAAACTTACGGACCGCAAGATCTGAAAGAACATCGGATTCCCGTGCAGTTTGTGACCGTACCCAGTAAAACCATGCACTAGCTATGTTACTTCGCATGTACTATAGCAAGTTCAGTCTTGATCGGAATACCAGGCTACGGAAATATCCTTTTTTTTTTCTCAGATCCCGTGGTCCGTGAAGTGTTGATGTTGACTGTACACACCTTTTCTTTAGTTTTAGTTAGCAACACACCCTGTAACAACATACATAAAACTAAAGCTTCAAGGATGACAAGGTCGACTTCGGTAAAAATGGATCCACCTATCGAAACGGTGGCCAGCTTGCCTGAGCCAATGCACCGTGGTTTATCCCACTTTATTCACAATGTGTGGACCTGTGTTCGCTTCTGCACCTACCCCTTGGATTTCTGCAAGAAAGCACGCGACAAACATCGCATTTAGCTTCCACAAGGTCTCTAAAGTAAATATTTAGTGTAAGGTGACGTAAAAGGCGCCAAAAACATCAACCTGGTGGTTTTTTTTATTGAAAACAAGGGGAAAAACGCAATCGCTTCTTCGTTGGGCCCGTACCTTCTTGACCAGGAAAAGTGAGGGCACTGCAGTTAGCAGCACTATTAAATAAAAGTTATTTGTGAACTATTCAAAAAATGACTCGTTTTGCCCCAACTCTCGGGGCCAAGCGAGTCAGATAGGAGGGGCAAAACGAGCCAACTTTTGCGAAAATAACAAAAGCTCTACTGCAAGCGAAACACTTTAGTGCACTCCGTGGGCCCCAACGCAGCATTGGTGCACTGAATCAACACAGAGCCCGGTACTGTCTTGCACCATAACTTCTTGCAAACTAAGCATCGCCAATACCTATTGGCGCGAGCGTCGTTCCTGGTAGAATACTTTTTTTTGCCCCAGAGCCTTGACCAGAGTGTTGCGTTTTTTTTTTTTTTTTTTTAAATTCAAGTCATTTTCGCCCATGAAGCCCTCGGTGTCTTCCGCTTGTAAACGTGCGGACAATCCTAGACAAGATAATAGCAAGTTTAGAGCTTGGCAAGTTACAATGAGCTCAACAAAAATTATTTTAGGCCTCTTTGGGGACTTCTTGGTGCGTTTTATCTCCCTTAGAATCCTACGAAGGTAGTGGTATCACTGTAAAAATTAAACACACCGTAATTATACTTTCAATAAGCCTTGTTAAAAGGGCAGAAATAAAACAAGAACTTGCGATGCCGCTTCATAGTACCAAGACAGCTGTGTGCACACCCCAAAAAACGACTGAGCTGATGTTCGCCTCTTTAAAGCGGGCCCTTAACTCACAGGTACTCAGTTCGCATTTTTTTTTTTTTAATCCACCGTCCTTTGACCAATCGCCGCAGTTTTCGAACCAAGCAAGGTGGATGGTTAGTGACGTCTTTCGGTAAAATATGAAACCCTTCAATTTTTCAGCTTGAAGATAATGGGCGGTAAACTCAAAACAACGCGCTTTACCCCACAACTGATTTTACCCCGCCCTACCCTACACATCTAATCCTGACACGCTCTATAATAATTTGACACTCTGCGTTGCCTTTAAGAAGTTGTTAAAGCTGAGAAATGTGTAAACAATTAAGGAGTTTAGTCAACGCTTAAAGGGACACCAGAGAGCAAGAGTAAATCACTTTAGACGCGTATTCCTTTACAACGCTGTTTCCACTCACGTGGCTGGAAAAAAAAGGCTGTAACTGGAAAAAGGAAAGGCAAACAAACCTAATTTGAATTTCACGTTGAGATTTCTACGCCGATACGTCCCTGTAATGTCATAGATTTCAGAGTATTTTCTCGCAATTTGGACTTTCTTTTTGTCGCATGAAAAGTTTTCGAAACACGCCCGGTCCAGTGCCGTCCTACTTTGCCGATAAAGAATACGCGTACGAAAGTACAGCGGCTAAAATAACGAAAGTGTGCCAAGGCTGCAACTTACTGGACCTGGCTTTCGCGCGTATGCCACTGTTGCCATACTTTAAAAAGCTATATGAGTATACAGCTTGACCTTTTATCCTTCTCTGCGTGCAGGTACATCAACGCCGCCCATGAGCAGTACCTCAACGCAACGAATAGAGCCCGGCTAGCCAACAGGCTGGCTTTGCAGGCACTGAACACCGTCAATGCCATACCGCAGACAACCCACGTCGGCTCCAAGGTGACGTTCGTATGACGACCGGCCAGGGCCTTCTTCTAGACGTCCCGGCGCAAGGACAGGGACCGGCCTCTGCGTTTCGTCTGCTGCACAACGAGCAGACGGCATCGTGGACGGATGCTTGCCTGCTGGACTACTGGACAAAAGTCAGACGGTGGTGCAGACGGCTCGCTTGTCTGCTGAAGTGCTGGACCAGCAGGCAGACGACATTGCAGAAGTGTGTTGGTTGTACACAAGAAGACGACGCTTCCCAACTCGACGAGCCGACAAGCCATCGCATGTTCGAGCGCCTCTGAACAAACAAGTGGAGTAGGTAGAAGAAGGTCTTGGCGGGTTTTTTTGTACTTGCTAGACTGTAAAACCTTTCTGGGCTGGACACAAAATCAGGAGCACCCTCACCATTTTCCTGTGCTTCAGCACTTCGTGATCAGTAGTTACGTTGCATCGAGACATCTTCTATTCCTAAAGCCACCAGTGTGGCAGGCTCATTCGAGCGCAAGAACAGACAACGCCCATTATAAGGCAACGGCAACTCCGACAAAACGTAGTTTGCTCGCCCTTGAAGATGTGCAGTGTGACGTCAAAGAGTCTGATCCATGAGAACGCAAATCAGCGCAGAAGATGACCGGTTACTGAACCACTTCGCCGCAACACATTAGCGGGTAAAGTGAGGGAGTCACGTGTTTCGTCTGTCAGATTTATCATTTACGTGCGGCTCTGAAAAATGGCAATGTGGCCACAGGTTTTCGTCTGTCGTGAAGCTTGTGCGTGATTTAATCGGACTCATGCGTGCGGTGACTGCCAGAAGATCTTGAACGCGCATTGCAGCAACTTTACGGACAGATGGTGGTGAATCGCATGCCGAAGCATGTGATTCACGTCTGACGATCGGTGTTTGCACACTTCGTCTCAGCAGGGACATGGCCTCAACGAATCACATTGTGCAGACGGGTATACGCATTACGTCACAGATAGCCTAGTGAGGCTAATCTGCGATGCAAAAAAAAAAAAAAAAAAAAAAAGTCGTCAATGGGTTTTATTTGCAACTCGTGAAGCCAAACCTATGTACCAATGGTTTCTTTTTACATCTCCTGTTCATCTGTTAGCAAAGGTAGTGGTAATATATTAGTGACGTCACTATATTGTGGTGAATACTGCGCTGCACCTGTTCAAGAGGTCAGTCTCCGAATGGACGTTTAAGAACCCCGTGTATACCTACAACGCTTGTGCACTGGTGCGCAGTCTACATAATTTTTTTATGTTGTCGGCTTGTTAAATACGTGGCGTTCTTTATAGCACCCTTTACATAAACGTCTTCCCTTTTCAACTCCTTTCAACAACTTAGATGTTGCTCCAGCAAGTTGCTTTCGCGACCCTGTTTTAGTCGACCGGAAAGGCCAAGTGTAGGTATATGTGGAAAAATTGTTTACTCCTTAGTTTCAGTTTGATGGGCTTTTATTCTTCGAAAACGCGCACAACCGCCTCCTCAAGCTCGAAACATCCGAAGCTCACTTGCATCTTTGGACGTTGACACCACTGGCACTTTGAGGTCACTTGCATCATTTAATGCGTCCTTTTACCATATATGTTTGCCGCCTCTCCCGGTTTCCCATTGAAGCATTGGTTCCCGTAGTTCACGGGAGTCGCGCAGAGATGGCGCTCACAGCCGGCACAACTCCTGCGTGCTTGGTAAGCTAAGGTTGTCTTTAAAAGCAAGATCTTGCTTCAGACAGCATTTTTATAATTCATTGTACTCGAATGCGCAAGAATATAGCATCAGTTTAATGCATTTCAGGAGGCCAGGTGTCGTCGGCATCCGGCGCTCGTCGCTTCTGTGATGATAGCAGATGTGACAGTACTCGCGGAGGCAATTGCGCGCGCTTTAGGTTACAAGCACCAACCGTAACGTAACCGTAATCAGTATACGACGTTACGCAGAAGATATTTACCTCAGGACGTGGTTATATATGGTTGCGTTCTTTCTATCTGTACGCGTGTGTCTGTCCGGCAAACGCCTTGCTTTTCTTTTTCTTTTTTTCACACAAAAAACAAGCAAACAGAAACACGTGTCCTTTGAGAACTTGACACACACTGAATAAAACCCCGTCGTTTACGCGAAATGACGGAATCTTGAAAGCGTGTCCATTTAGAACGACAAAAAGGCTGGTCAGGTTGGGAGCCATTCACAGTTTGGGAAAAGGAGGCATTACAAAGCATCGTCTCAAAAGAGGCAGAAAGGACAACACAAACGCCGACTACCAACTGAAAGCTAACAAGTAAGCTGGGCTCGTTGGTGCATCTTCGTAGTTTTCAACAGCGTGGCAAAGGACACAGAATGTAACAAGAGGGACATAGCTATGAATAACACAACCAAGTGCTCCATTTCCAGAAGCAGACGTACATAATGACATGTGGAAGGCAGGAAAAGTTAAGAAAAAAGAGTCAGCATCGAAAATAATCTATTTCTGTTCTCGATAGTGATAGAGGTGGAGGCCTGAAGAACGTGTCTCCACGCGTCAAGATTTCGAAAGCTCCAAATGTCTCTCGTGTGCGCTGCTCGCCGTATAATTATTAGACAGGTCTTAAAGACGACTGCAGGTGGATTATTTTAGTGAAGCAGCATGTTCACGCACCAATTCGCGCATAGCAAAAATAAAATGCGATGGAACAAACACGACGGCAGTTCGCGCGTCGAACGCCGCCATATGCCAACGTGTGTGTTCGCAACATTAGCGAACAAATATCCGCTAGATATTTTATGAAATGCAGAACCGTAAGGAGGGCCGCAAGTGTACAAAAGGCCTGCACGTTTAGTGACCAAGTTCACCAGTGAGTACGCAGAAAACATTGTGAGCACAGTGTCCATGCAGAGGGCATATCGCATCGGTCACAAGCATTGCCTCGCCAGTGCTTGCCCCTTTTTGTCATGTAGTCCTGTTCAGCCAGCTAATTCATTCTCCCAAGATGGGTCAGCGCGATGTGTGGTAAGTGTCAAACAACTATTCTCCCCCTCTTAAAAAAAGTCTTAAACGTTTCCTAAGTAGTGACTTTGTCTGAGCGCTGCGGAATACCAAAAGAGGGAGAACGGAGCAGTTACAGCGCTGATGCCGATATCCTCTATCACAGTGTTCAACCACCGCAAACATTATTGCGTTGTCACGTGCGCCGCACGATTTTTGTTAAAATGGGCAACAATGTATACGAAGACCCCTTCGACGCTGATAACGTCGTTGCCGACGACTCAATGCCAGCAAAGTCACATCAGTAGACGCTGGCTGCAATACGAGTTCAACGAGGCTCATTGGATGTAACGTCGCCTTGGCCAGCGCGGCTGTTTTCGCCCACGTATTGCATTGCCGGTCTATACGCTGTACTGAAACATTCTTGGACAAATCGCAAAGCCGATGTCGCCGAACAATCGAAGGATTTGCTGCGTCACTCTTGTCATTACATTTCTGACTGCGTGAACTCTTTCGCATATCAAATCTTCCCCACGTCTGAGAAAGTGGAGTGCTCACGCTTTAGCCACCTTGGATATTTTCAACGATCGTGTGCGATAGGTCGACTTATTTTTGTCAGAGTCCACAAAATATCACTATATATACATATCACGGCTCCCGATGTGTGTAAATATATATGCATACCATATGTGCGGGGGGCAGATGAATAAACGACTTGAAGCTGTTACCCGGCGTGTTTGCTTCGTTTCTTCTTGGTCTTCGCATGCGTGTTAGGAAGTGTCCGCACGGCCCTTGGTTGGTGTAGCCAGGAACGTAGCCAGCCCCCCCCCCCCCCCCCCCCCCCTTACCCACCCTTTGTTCTCGTCGCTTCGCGCTGACATCATTAAAAAAACCGCTGCTACTGTCACAATTTCATTCCTGGGCGCTTCCGTTTGGGTTGGTAATTTACAGCGAAAGCATGTTTGCATATGGAAAAAAAAAACTGTCGCGGTGTTTGTCAAGGCTTTGACACTCTGTGAGGTTTTGGGCGAGAATGTGGCGGCCGCATTCTGAAGCAACAAATGCGCAACAAATGAAGCAACAAATGCGGCAGCCGCATTTTAGATGAAGGCGAAAATGCTCGAGGCTCGTTCACTTAGATTTGGGTGCACGTTAAAGACCCCAGGTGGTCGAAATTTCCGGTATACATTTCCGCCGCTTCCCTTCAGGTGCCGGTTAGGCCGCGCTCGCACAGGATCTGCGCGCGAAACGTCTCTTGTTTGCGATTGCGCCCCTAAGGAAGGCTGGTAGTTACTGTTGTATTGTGGAATCCCAAACCAGCAATGTACACACGAAGGGGTTGATGCCAGCAGTGAAATTCCACCGACTCGCAACAGAATGCACGAAACAGACAGCCGACAAGCATGGATTACTGCTGTGCGCAGTACAGCGTAAGTAAACTCCTGTTGCAGGCGCTGACATTTCTCGTCGGAGTTCACGCGTCCTGAGAAATTGATTATGCGCACTATGCACTGAACAAGACCGGAGTTCATTCCTGCATCACTAGTACACCAATCAGTCGAGATTCTGTGAGGTACAAGGCCGCTTCCTGTTTGCACCGGCGTAAGTGAAGCAGAAATGAGTTGCACGCACTACTTAAAATGCGTACACATGCCATATCTATGCTGTGCGGTGAAATATTCTGTACAATTCTGAATCTGTTGACGTAAAGGCAAATGACGGCAGCACGCTCGCACACAGCGGAAGACACAGCGGCCCATGCACTTGCCGCAGGAAATGAAACCCTCTCGTATGAGGGAGCAGGGCGACGAAAGATTTGGAAAAAAAAAAAAAAAAAAAAAAAGACGCCTTACGCGTTTTTCAAGCGCAAAGTTTTCAAGCGCAAAGACAGCGAACAAGCTATTGCTATGGGAGTAGGTATAGCCTGGTCACACGTGCATTTTCATGTGTATAGCCGTCCTTGTGAAACGCACGTCACCCCGACGAGGACGACGCCATCTACGCTTAACGGAGATTAACAATTAATGATGTCTTCTCCGATCGGGCGGGTCGTCTCAATGATGCGTTTTCGAAGACTGGTCCATTCAGTGGCGCGATGAGAGACCGTTGCTCCAAACGCCCACTGTGCCTGTCGTACTTACTGTATTTACTGAGCTTACTTTACTTTTTACTTAATTTCTTCACAAGCACACGCACACGCGAGGGGGGGGGGGGGGGGGGGTCCCATGTCTTTGATATACATGTATAGAGTCTGCTTACACTTCCGATATTTATTATCGATCACGCACGTAGAGGAAAGCAGACGCTTGCCCCCCCCCCCCCCCCCCCCCCCCCCCGGCGTTTTGCCCGCGTTCGCACCAAACACGCGCAAAGTGGAACCGGAACCGGAAGTGGAACCGGAACGCCATCTAGTGAACACTTCATAAAACTACAGGTGGCTACATAGTACATACTACTACTACTACTACTACTACAGAGGAGGGAACGACCCACACCCTAAGGAGTTTCGCCCCTAAAAATGGTGATACGTAATCGAGGCGAGGCCCCGCTCCTGCACGGATTTGTTGTGCAAACAGTCGCACCCGGCGGCGCTCAGCCGCGCCATATACTAAGGTAGCTGTACCATATACGCAGTCACGGCCAGAGTAGCACGCAGACCTCCGGTGCCTTGCGCGATGCAAGACAGCGCGCTTCCTCACCGCCGTCATCCCTTGCGTGCGCTCGCAAGCTTTCACTTGCACCCGCAGCATACGGCACGCGGCCGCGATGTTAACGCACTTGGACTTTTTACGGAACATGACGGCGACGCCGACGGTGGCGGCGGAAATGCGCCTGGAATGTCCATATAGTTATTATCGCAATAAAAAAAGAAGAAAATAAAATGGGGGGAGGGGAGAGTAGACAGCTGCAGAGGAACAATATCATCACTCCGCATTTACCTGTAACAAGCTCATCGGCACAACGAACAACACAATCACCAGCTACTCTTCTAATAAACACGCGTCCGTTCGCGTTCCACTAGCAACGATAGCCATTATCAGCCACCCAATCACCATTTCGGTGAAGGTCCCCGTTCTTTTTTATCGTGTTTTCGACCACTGAAACAGAACTTTGCAGTGCTGTGAGTATTTCGCTTTTATAACCACCTGCCGCGCAGGGACAGTCGCACAAATCGAGCAATATTCCCGAGTTGCCTGCCAGTCTTCCAAGGAACCCTGTGAACAACGACCACGACTGTCGCTTAGGGCTGAGGAAGTGTACGAATTCTACAACTCATTTTAATATATCTATCAGGCCTTCATTCGAGAATCTCAGTATTCCATCAACAAGAATGTTGTGTCCTGCTCCACATTTTTAGGTCGCTAGGTACATGATGCATGCGAGTCTTGAACGTCGCTGCAGTTTTGCTGTTTTGCTGTTAGTACCACGCATTCGCTGCTTTAGTCCCCGGATATCTTTATCGTGCTGCGTCTGTCCGTTTAAAGCTTCATCATACTTCTGTGACTTCATTTCAATAGAATTCTTTCGTGCTGCGTCTGTCCGTTTAAACCTTCATCATCATCTTTATCGTGATGCGTCTGTCCGTTTAAAGCTTCATCATACTTCTGTGACTTCATTTCAATGGAATCATTTCCCTCTTCAAACCCTGACCGCGTGTTTTGTAGACACGTGGTTTCAGACATGCAGCACTAAATCTCTTCAACCCTAGCGGGAAGGTATGCAGCCATTTTGCTAAGTTTGCCATTTTACTCGGGGTTTTTGATGACATATTCATATAAGTTCACGTTATTTCAATAACGCGTCAGTTGCGAGCCAGCGCTCGTCCGTGTGTTTCTTCTGTCCGTCCACGTTCAACTTCAGCTGCTTTTCGCCAAGCGAGACTTTCGTTTAGGTCAGAATCTATGCCAGTTTTTCACTTTGCATTACGGCAAGGGGCAACGCCAGCTCCTACGAAGACAGCCTCACCCATATTCCTAAAGGTAAATTACGAGAATAAATGGTAGGCCGTACTCACATTCCAGGCATTTCACTGGACGGCCATCAAACTGTTAGGAGCTCGCTGTAGCACGGACACGTCTTCACTGACCATCGTGGGAAAGCGTCGCGCACACGCACACCCACAGATCAAGAATAAAAAATGCGCAGCAACACGGCAACTACACGACAGCCAGTAGCGGTAGTCTACTAAGAAACTTCAAACAGAGGGAAACGGAAAAAAGAAAAAAGAAAGAAAAGATCGTACAGATACCACGCGCTGTGGGAAATCGGTGTAAGCGAAGCTTCGATGAGCGAAGCCGCGGTGAGACAAAAAACCGCATCACGATGATAAGAAACGCGCAGCGTATTTCGGCGAATAACGCGCCCCTAGAGACCCTCAGCCACGGTGACGCAGCTTTTTATTCGGGGCCGATGATACGCCGACACTCTCGAGCGATGACGTTCGGTGGTACCAAGGAGGCTTTGCGTAGTACCTACTATCACCTTCGCGAGACGCGGCACTGGACGGTTGCGTCGAAGTAGATGGCCGAGAGAACGCCTCCCACCCCTTACCTGCGCCAAGATGACGAGCTTGGCGAAACGCTGCGAGCTGTATACGCAGACGTGGCCGCGGTGCCTAGTCACGCACAAAACCTCGCGTATGCCCGATAGCGACAGCTTCAACTCGGCGAGTAGAAGCTGTTCCAAGTAAAGTTTCGCTCTTCAACATAACTGGTCGGTTAAGGGGATTTAGAGTTATGCTTCACCTGCTCAGAACAAAATTTGCAGTGAAACACCTTAGTTCTTGTACTTTCCACGACATAGGACTATGTGTTTACACGAGAGACGTTCTCGGCTTATTACGACTTCATGCGATTACGTGTACATACAAGCCCCAACTAGTCGCTCCCTCCCGAGCCCTGTTAAAATGCGCATTACTGGACGCGAAGTCTTCGTTATACATCAGAAGTGTACCAAAGAATATGGCCGTACACTCACTCACACTCGTACAACTATTCATATCAAAGCTAAACATCTATTGTTAAAAACTGAGTAGCCTAATTTGTAAAAATACTCGTTCTTCTACGACAGACAATCCTTCTCTCCAGAGATTTCTGAACGACACACAAAAATCACGTTTCCACTTATTGGTACTGCAGGGTATGCCACCATTGCAGTATCCAAGTTTTTTTTTTCTTTTTTTTCATGTGTACTACGCCACATCTCAGTTCAAATGTGCAATATGTCATCAGTAGTTTATAGGGTTAGCACAAGCCCACGGCGATTCAGGCATTCACAAGGCGGCGTGTGGTGTCAGAGCCGGTAGCACCATCTCCTTCACACTCTGCACACTAGCTGCTGTAAACCATGGCTTCAGAGATCACAAAGGCACACTTTTGTGCAGGTGTGATCTCGGAGGCCACATGCAAACGGTTTATGTACTATAGCCAAACTACAGCATCCTAAGCTCGGGGGCGTTCGGCAGAGCATGGCTTTTAAAGGCACATGTAGCAGTGGTTCATAGCAGCCGGTTTGTTATGTGGAAGTATTATGTAGCAACCTTACTCGTAATTTCTTATATACAAAACAAATTTGAGAGGCTTCGTTGTCTGCCAGGACAAGGCAATCGTGGCTTCTGATCCGACATCAGCCTCATTGCCAGCTGCTCCAACAGCACCATATGATGCCAAGAAAACAAGCACAACATTTTGCATTGTTTCATTGATTTCTCAACAGCATGTATTTATGTATATATTTATAATATGTACATCAACAAACGGACACACCTTCAGTCAGAAACACAATTTTGCAGGCAACATGGAAACTCGACACCAAAAAAACTGGCAAGAATAAAGCAAACACAGAGAGAGAGCGAGAAGTGGGTAAAGGCTTATTACAGCAAGCCTCCATTTTCGAGAGCAGCTTGTGGAATGAAATCCTACTGGCCGTCGAGCTTCCAACAAGTACAGACACAAAATACATATGCACTGCATAGAGAAAGTAAGGGTAAATGTACTACGCTTGACTTTTGTTTGTGTCCTCCGAGTACCCACCTCCGTGATAAGTTTTCAAAACTAGTATGACACGAGTGTTTACGAAGTTTTACTACTCAACAGGAGCAGTTATACGGTATTCAAGTTAAATTTTCTTCCTACCTGCCTTCTTTCTTTCTTCTGTTTTTTACTGAACTTTAAAAAGCATACTCTACCATGGCCTTGGTAGTTATTGACTTCCAATCAGCAGGCCTTTGTATCGTATATAAGCTGTCATCAGCCCTTGAACGCTAATAAAGCATCTACTCTAAAATTGGCCCGTACTGTATATATTTCCTTAGCTTGTTAATCTAACAGGCACTGAAGTCAAAATCTAATGACATGCCAGTAATTTAGTAATGCAGTAAGTTTGATATGCAAAGTGGTGTTCAGCACACACATTCTGCTCGTTCAAACAACACCAAGCACTCTGCTTCCAACAGACTAATGTAAAAGGGAAACAACTATTTACATTCCTCAGTTTACTCCCACTTGCAAACAGTTTCTCTAGCAGTCTGCTGAAAAAGCAGTCATGTATATCTGAATGCTGGGCTAATTACTAAAAAAAATTTGCAATTATGATTAACATGCCAAAATCTGAAGATTAAAGTGTCAGTCTCCTCTTCAGTCAGCATCTTAATCTCATGGCATTTTGCTCTTAACTGTGAGTGTACCAAGTGCCACAAAAAAGTACCATGGAGTACTACATTATCACAGAATTCGACACAAGACAATCATGACAATCAGAGTCAAATTCGGAGAATATTCAAGAGGACACAAAGCCAGGACAAAGAAAGCCCTCAGCATCATTTGTAGGCACAGCATTGACGCAAGCAGGCGCACTTGTGGGAAGCTTGACGACGTAAACAGACAAGCTCTCCTCAGCTCTATCACAGACAAAAAAAACAAGAAGTTCTGTCACCATCTCTGCCACCATATATTACACTCTCAGTGCACACCTCACACACGACGTTTACTTATTACTTATGAACTCGTGGAATAAATTTTTTTTTTCCCTTACAGGCTTGGGGCACTAATCAGCTTGCAACCGGAGAGACAAGAGGTACAGTACTATACATCACCGAGGAGAACGCTTCGAGAAGGCATCCCTCTAGAGACCGATGAGCGAAATGTATAGAAGGCCACTGCACGTCCTTTGGACGAATGACCACGGAAAACATCCGATAGCTCCCTCTACCAAGAACTTGGTTGTTGCGCTCATCATACCATTAAAACTATCTAAAGGCAATGACTAATCCCCTATTTGCACTAATTTCTATCTGTTCATTGAAGGGCTCAATGTTAGAAGTTGTCTACACCAATCATGCTTGCAACTAACATGAATGTATAAACTTAGCATAATGAAGTACAGTGCATTTGTACAGCACAATGCACGAAGTTGCCAGGCCACTTTGTGTGTGACTGAACCAGTTGCTAGACCATGTGGTGGGGCTCACATACGTCCCCAGTCTTCTCATGCTTTTCAGAGATGCCTTTGTAAGCATCCTCTGTATTTTTGTTAGCAATGCAGTGTCACCAGTTAAAGACGACACTTCAGCAGTAAATCAAGTGCTCACAGCAGAGTAATTTTGATGCTGAAGCGGGCTGGCCAATGTTCAATGTGATTGCAATAAGATCTATTCATATTTTTTCCTCCAATAAATTTGAAGACATCACAAAAGTTATATTGCATTGAACACTAATGAGCTGCTTTCTCTGACCGTGGTTGAGCCAGGAGAACTGATAACACTACTGTGCTGACCTCTCTACAACACTACGAATTCTGGAAGATGTCTCAGCAACTTTCGGCACACATCTTGACAACTGCTCCTAACAACTGTCCTGAACTAACTAACAAATCACAACAAATGCTGTATGGACTGACATCCATGCACAACCCAATCACAGTGCACCCTTATAATGACTGTTGCAGCAACTGAAAGTCCTCTTCAACACATGTTGCCTACGACAGCATCGATTTCAAGTGGCTACACCCCGTAGATGCATCAGTTCCCAGAGAGATGCCTCCACGCTGCCTCTAAAAGGGATGAGGAACACAGCATATTCTAAAGCCTGTCTTGTAGCCTAAATGTGCCTGTTTGGTGCGACATTCTTCGCTAAGCAGCGCTCCGTGATGACTTGCTCGCTGAGAACAGCAAATACTTGTGCCGACACCGACGAAACAGCATTGGTGAGGCACCCCGTCCCCTTGCGCAACATCAAGGTGTTCTTGCATCTTCGTGACTTCAACCTCAGTGACATGCACATACACTGTGCAACACTGCTACCCACCTGTGACAACTGGATAACTATGCAACACTTAAGAGCAGTGGTAGTAGCACACGGTGCGGTAAAAGAAATCGAGAGATAGGTGGAAGAAACAATAAAATCACAACTAAAATGACAAACATGTCATGGTAAATGCGCTGCTCACAAATCCAACTGCAGAACCAAACCTTACATAGCCTCCTGCTGCAGTTTTAAACATTCAGTTCACAAGTATTATGTCAGCTGCATTACCCCTAACCTGCCAATATCTCACACACGGCGTAATCGCCAGTCACAATGACAAAGCCAGATCTGCGTTTCAAGTTGACAACATAAGTGTGATCCTCCGTGCACAAAATATGTCAAAGCATACAATTGTGTTCATCGAACATGCATCCCGCCCATAAGAAAGGATATAGAGTAACCTGGCTAAGCAAAACATGGCACATGATCTGGACAGCATTCCCTATGCAATGAACGAAGCCCTCCAACTTGAGGGGCGAGGTTGTGAATTTCCCCCCGCCATTGAACTCTCTCCAATGAAGACAGAAGCACAGGAATGACTTTGTACAAACCAGCTGAAGTACTTTGATTAATAAGTGTAACCATAAAAAAACTTCACGAAACAGAAAACATGTAACGGTTAGTTCTAAAGCGAAGACTTAAAAATCTACTGTGCAGCTTTCACAGAGTGTGTGTGTCGTTAGGCTTGCAGCTATTGTGCTAGTTACATGTACTGCGCCTGTCTGCTACAGAGGTACTGGTTAGTGAACAGCAAGGAGATGGTTAACGAGCCAACCAAATAAACAAGCTAACATAAAAGAAAAGGCACCATACAGAGCACCTATCGATAAGAACAACGCAGAAAGTTGGGAACCAAGAACACAGCCCACTGGAGGGAATACAACTGCGACACATTTTTTTCTTCACTTGTTTGCAAGTGCCACATTTGACAAAGCCTTTACAAAAATTTGCCAAATGAAGCCGACACAGAATGTTCAAGTCTTATTTTTTTGATCCCTATAAAACCAAAACTCGGTGTGACAATGATATGCAAATATAAAGTGCTGGAATGATGACACAGCAAGATGCCTTCGTGTTGTATGTAATGCCGAACTCAACCGCCTACCACGTAGGCAGTCGAGTAAAAACCTAGCTACAGAAACAAATGTGCACCCCCAAGGATGTCAAAATAATAATAATAACCAAGACTACAGAGCTTACAGCAGGAGCCTGCAAGACTGGCTCAAAATTGGAACAACAAAAGGAAAGCCGCAAGACAGAAACGCGGTCACAAAAAATCACTTTATGTACAAAAGGTAGAAAAAAAAAAGAAAAAAAAAGGGGGCATGTTTAAAGTATCAACAGTTGAGCACACGTCTAGCCATGAACAGACGCCAGCTATAGAGTGCGTTGAAAAAGAAAAAAAGAAGTTTTGTCACCTCTTATGCACACAAGTACTGGTTAAGGCTTTCTTAAATCAGAGATTCACACAAAGGTGCAAATTAGAAACTGTACAAAACTAATAAAAAATAAAGAGTAAATCAGATAGAACATTTATAACTGGATCGAATGCTTGCTGTCTCACTAAATCCCCAGTTCCAGACAGCTTCACGTTTTAGCATTTCCCATAGCAAGACTGGTTTCTGACAGTAGAGCATTTTCAGATTCCAGTAAGTTCAAGTGCTTCTCACTGGTTTTGAACTTTGATCACATTAAGAACTAAAGTGAATCCAAGTGTTTCAATACTGCTCAGGTATATCTCACTGCCACTCTTTGAATATGTGGGTAAAAGGCAGCAAAAGCAACTGATTCAACATTAAAGAAGCAGCAACAGCGTTTGCCCCACAAATGTACAGTAAAGGCAGTGCTGTGCCTAACAGACTTTGTTAAAAAAAAAGTTACACTCAAACCTGGCTCAAAACAAAGCCAAGTCAAGACAAGCCTAACGACTAGCACTTGACCGCGATGCATTGATTCTGACCAGCCATGGATCTCAGACCAGAACCAGGTCAATCTACCCCCTTGTATAGCACTTACAAAGTTTTCAGGAACAAACTCCACACACACATAAATGTCAACAATACGTAACAATTTGGTGTATGTCGACTTGTGACAAGAACCGCTTCTTCGGCGATGGGTAAAACAATGACAAGCACAGAAAAAAAAAAAGCGTAAAATAAAGGTCCATGATTGTGTTGGGAACATGTGCACGCGGCCGGCACACGGACACCTCTGCTCTTGCCGTTGCTGCGGCTGCTCTTTTGCTCGCTTTTTTGGCATTCACGCTGCATGGGCGCTGTGAACCCCACGTCATTTTCGTTCTCCGTCCCTGTGCGCTTCTTGCTGCTGCCACAACACCGAGGTTGTGCGAGGGGAGCAGAGGTGAGAGGTGAAGTCAAGCCCTTCCCTGACTAGGCAAGTCCCTGCTGCTTTTCAAACTCGCTCCAGGCATCGTTGAGCTCCATGAAGATGAGCTTGGCCAATTCTTCGTGCTCTGTGCCAACAAGCTGGTCAGAAAGGAAGGAAAGGGAGAGCAGTTGACCACCCAGTCCCAATCAAGCTATCAATTATTCAATCACAAAATCAACGACTCAATCATCACTCAATTACACAGACTCTAAGCCTCACATAAAAGTGGTCTCTTAGCAACTCCAAGCAGTCAACGTGGAACTGAAAATAACATCAAAATACCACCTACAATGAGAGAGCATACAATGGTCAATTACTCTTCCTTTCATTAAGCTGTGTTCTGAAATCAAGAAAGGTGATAATGTTTTTGGGAGGCTCAAATATTTGAGCCTCCCAAAAACTGCTGTTGGTTCTTTAAGTCAGCTTCACCGCAGCAGAAACGTGCTATGTGGCAAAGCATATTTGTCGTGCAGTGACGCATATCAAAAGTTAGAAAGGCGGATTGTCACGAGCCCCATGCAAGTGCCTATGGCTACCGAATGCTATCAGCTCAAGACCCCCCACTGTGCTGCCTCTCCATGCATCTGTACAACACCAGCCATCGGGTAGAAACCTCTGTCTGCTACTAATCTGGCTAAGTGCCTAAGAAACAAAGTTTCCAAACAACAAATTTGAGCAAATAGCAAGCTAGGATTTTTTTTTTTTAGACCCACTTTCTAGAGTAGAGTAACACCAGATTGCTTCAATGTCAAACTGGATTAAAAATCTGGCATTAGAAGAAGCAAGAAAAATTTCTGCACCAAGGAACCAAGATATGTACTCAACAACGAAAGCTCCTAAAGAGGCTCCTTCCACGTCAGCACTGTCGAAAAACTGATCAAACAGCAGCAATTTTCACAGCCACTAGCCCAGGTTGAAAGATATGCACATGATGAAATTTGGAAAGAAGAAAAAGCTCCATGTGAGCGCTAGTGTAAGTATAGTGCCCACTGCTGACTCTGCTTGCAAAGAGAAACCTGCCGATACCAGATACTAGTGTGTCCAGTGAGAAGTTCTTCTCGATGTCTGAAGGATATGTGACATGCAGGAAGGTGTCGTTGCTCCCCAAACATATCGGAAGCTATCCTTCCTTTGTGAAAACATTAAATGCCTGCAGTTAGTGTCAAACAGAAGTGTTGTACTAGATAATTTTGTTGTCCAAAAGCATAATTTTCCTACAAGGTATTTGCTGGGCAATAAACTTCCTTTTCAATTTAACCTCTGGTTGGTGAAAAAATGCATTTTAGCAAAAACAACAGTATTTGTATTCGAAAAAATATTTTCTTCAATTCACACTTAGTTTTCATTCAAAGTCGCTTCAAAACTGAAAATTTGATATTTGCACGTCCCTAATCGCAACTCGCGCACCTTGTCGGGATGTACGGCGAGGCAGGCCTTGCGGTAGCAGCGCTTGACGTCGGCTGGCGACACGAGCTGGTGCATGCCCACCTCGGTCCAGCGGCAGCCCTCCCATATGACCGTGTGCAGCGAGCACAGCAGCGCCCGGATATTGCGCTCCTTCTTCGTTGTCCAGTCCATGATCTGCAACAGTGAAACAGAACGGACGACCGTGCTTCATTCACTAGAGCAGAATGCACTCCTCTACATGATGCATCGACATTGCAGGTTTGCACATTAGGTCGGTTAATCTATGACAGTAAAGGGCCAACGACTGCTGGCCACGTATCCCATACAGTAAAGCCGGGAACTGAATTGAACATTCTAACCCAAATTACTGGATTAAAAAAAATTCTGGGACTTCATGTGCCAAAACCATGATCTGATTAAGACGTACACGGTAGTGGGGCTTCTCCAGATAAATTCAGACCACTTCAGGTTTTTAATGTTCACCTAAATCTAGGTAAATGAGCGTTATGCATTGCTGCCCTCGTCGATATGCGGTCGCCGCATTTTAAGGGGGGCATATCTTAAACTGACTAATGAATTGACTAATAAAATTTTGTAGATTTACACATGTGAACTAAAAGAAATAAGACTAGGTGATTTATGCACCTTACCTATGCAAAAAAAAAATGATGCGATAACAATATGATTAACATATAAAAAATTAAAATAAAATGCCACGGAGACATGACAACGAGGGGGCCGAAAGGGAGAGAACCATGCATTTTTGTTTTTCTGAGAGAGACAAATGCACTTTTTAATGATCATTTATAAGTGATAACATTATTAATAATATTTTACCTTTAAACGCAGCACACAAGCAGCAGCAAAGTGAAGACAGCAGAACTCGACAAGCAACACATTGATTTTAGACCACAGTGACTTTTTCAGAGACTTTCCTGCTGCCGATTTCAGGAACTTGTCGGAATATACCTCTTTCTTTCACAATTCACAGGTGCACTTCTCGGCACTGCACATTTGCCCAATTAGTGGCTGCACCGGTGATGGTTCAAATGAAGACGGAGTGCTAGCTGCACATGCTGGGGCTTCTCTCTTGCACATGGCTTCGTCAAGAGAGCCATGTCTGCATTTTCGGTGTCATAATACAAGCGGACTGAACTTACGTGTACAGTCGACCACAAAAGTTTACAGACCACGGGATATCCGAAAACATTAAATTTCCGAACAGCCTGCAACAGTAGCCAGTAAAACCGTACATCTCAACGTTGTTTGCGCATACTAGTAGAGGTGGGAAATGCGAATACCAGGCTGCGTTGCAAGGCTGCTGAGATATTCAGCTTCATCTCAAGTTAAATGGATTGGCGCCTACCTTCGAGACAGGCGGCAGTTCGTACAAGTTTCGGATCACTCCTCAGAACTGTTGTATGTGACTTCTGGAGTGCCCCAGGGAAGTGTTTTGGGACCGTTGTTGTTTCTAGTTTATATTAATGACCTGGCAGACTTAATTAATAATGGCGTTTGCATTCGACTGTTCGCGGATGAGTGCGTTGTTTTTAAACAAATTAGTGCTCCAAACGATCATGTACTGCTACAAGAAAACCTACAGGCTATTGGGGACTAATTAAAAAATTAAATTATGGGGTTTTACGTGCCAAAACCAGTTCTGATTATGAGGCACGCCGTAGTGGGGGACTCCGGAAATTTGGACCACCTGGGGTTCTTTAACGTGCACCTAAATCTAAGTACACGGGTGTTTTCGCATTTCGCCCCCATCGAAATGCGGCCGCCGTGCTATTGGGGACTGGTGCATTCGATGGGACATGGAGTTAAACACAGAAAAAAGTGTACTTCTGCGTATTACAAGAAAGAAAATTCCTAGCACGTTCACTTGCTCTATAAACCAGTGTGATATACAGGAGGTTGACAAATGTAGATATCTGGGTGTGACTATCACTAACAAACTCACCTGGTCAACACATATATCGGCTACTTGTACCTCTGCGCTGCAGAAGTTATGGTTTCTCAAAAGGAAACTGAAAACCGCACCCTAGAGTTAAGCTTCTAGCATATAACACCTTCATCAGAACTAAATAAGAATATGCTTCAATTGTATGGGACCCCCACAACAAAAGTGATGTGAAAGAACTAGAACATGTCCAAAGAAAAGCAGTGCACTTCATATTTAATAAATATATAGGATGACTGACTCGCCTTCCTTACTAATGAAGCAACATAACATCCCATCGTTAGAATCGAGCAGAAAGATCAGTAGGCTGATTTTTCTTCAAAAGTGTCTTACCGGAAATACTAAAGTAATTATTCCTGATTGTGTACGTCCCCACTCAACTAGGAAAACTAGACACACCCACAGTAGGTCACTAGCCCCAATTTCCGCAAAAACAAAATCGTATAAATACAGCTTTTTTCCTAGAACTGTGTCCGAATGGAATGCCTTACCCTCCACTGTTGTTGATGCCAATGACTTTGAACGCCAACTGGAAAATTTGTATTGTGTGCCGTCATTGTAATCGATGTTTCTCTTGCGTTCCCTTTTTCTTATTGTTCTTATTTTTGCTTTCTCGCTGTGTTTTCGATGTTTTTTTTTTCCCCTATGATTCTGTAATCACTGTATAGCCCCTCCTGCATGAACCACACGGTGGTCTGCAGTATTGCTAAATAAATAAATAAATAAATAACACGGTGGTCTGCAGTATTGCTAAATAAATAAATAAATAAATAAATAAATAAATAAATAAAGTCTCGTGGTCCGTAAGCTTTTACGGTCAACTGTTCACACTGTTGCAAAAATTATTATGCCACCACTAGTTTGGCAAACTGCCTTGAAGAAAAGCTAGCTTTACATTTATGATAAGAGCCTGTAAACTTACTCAAAACAAGTATATCTCTGGTATACGGTGCACACAATAGGAAGGTGCAGCTGCCATCAAAATTTTGTTTTACAGACGTTTTTTGCAACCTTGCGCTGCCCCATGTTTTAATAGCTCTAAAGCGTTTTTGTAAAAAGATTTTATTTTTCTTAGAACTTGACCCAAATTCACAAACTATAGAAAAAATTGAAATTGAAATTTAGGAAAATTGAAAAAAAAAATTTGGAAGACGCTTAAGCTTCGCCTTTACGAGTGGACCATGATAGCATTCAGAGATCCCTGGCTCCGTATCAGGCTTCCCGGCAACTGCAGCTTTCTTATTAACTCCAACTTTGCCTCCGTGCGCGTCTGCTGAGGAGGCGAGCGCTATCCGGATGATGTTTTTGCAAGGAACAAACCACAGCGCGCCGCTGTATGAATTGTAGAAATGCTGGAAAAGGGGCTTGTGTTTGAGTTTCCGCGTAAGAGAACTAGTATGTTTTCTCGTATATTCAAATTACAATCCGACGCTATCACGTCAGTAGGTTGTGGTTATGTCATACTTTACGATTTTCCTGATGCATTTTACTTTGAAAAATTCGATTAGTTCACCAGCCTCCTCTGTGCACGCGGAGGGCCTGCGTGGTCGGGGTGGTTCGAGATGATTTTCTTTGCCGCGGACGCCGAGACCGACACCGATGCCGGATTATCTGCGACACGGGGCATTCAACGCTATTGCATTAAAAAAAAAATTAGAAGGTACACAGGTAGTGAAGAGACATTTTAGCTTGGCCAGAAGGTCTGGCATGTAAACAAGGCACTGCGGATCACAGACTGCAATAAACGGCCCTGTGTCCACCAATATGCAAATCTGGATGGAATCTAGCATGTATCAGATATCAAACACGGGTAGCCAATTTTAGTTGATGTGTAAGAGAAAGAAATGGAGCTGAGCAGGTAGTGCAATATGCAGAAACGATAAATGGTTGGTGATCTATTCGAGTTACACAATGGGTGCCAAGGGAAGGCAAACGCTGTTGAGGATGGCAGAGGATTAGGCAGTGAGATGAGATCACAAAATTCACAGGCATAGGGTGGAGGAGACTGACACAAGGCAGGGGGAAAGGCCATCATTCTACAGTGGACAAACACAAAAGCTGATGGTAATGGTGGTGGCGACAACGTTTCTGATTAAAATACAGTGTAGACCTGCTTACAATGTAGGTCGCCATAGTTGCGAATATCCGCACTACAGTAAAAGCTTGCTAATTCGAATTCCAAAGGGATGTACGAAAATTTGAATTATACAAAACTCGAACTAATGAAAGTCAGAGAAAAATTGCTCGATTAAGGTGCGTATATACAGTGTAGACCGCTTATAACGTAAGTCGCCGGAGTCGCGAATATCTGCACTATAAGCGGTACCGCACTATAACCAAAGCAACAATTTTCAAGGCCCGCACATATGCAAAACATGTGCACCGAGCCGCCACACGTATGCGACAGTCGAGGCATGCGGCTAGAACGTTTGCATTCAATTTACAGCCGAATCTCGTTAATTCGAAATAATTCACGCGGCGGCGCCTCCGACCGGCATTGCTCTGGCACCGCCACAGAGTAAAAGCTTAGGAGAGACCCCTCAATGTCGCGCGCGAAAAAAAAAAAAAGAATGAAAAAAAAAAATGCGGCGGAAATTTCACCCTCTCTCAAATGACAGGGTTGCCGATTCTGCGTTGCACCGAAACATATACGTGCCGACGTCTCAGTCACGCTACCGTAGCAAAGCGTAGAAAATGGCAGTGAACCCTTCTTTCTCCTTTCTCTACTTTCTAGTCACGTGTTGACCTTGCACGCTGCGGCTACGGCGCAGAGGGAAGCAGGGCCGCGATTTTGTAGCGATGCCTTATGACTTATTTTACACTAGTCTTATCATCCACCGCTCACAGCTGGCTGATCCCGTTGATAACGCGAGCGGACCGTCGCTCTGACCACTGACAAAGCGCGATAAGCGCGAAAAGGCATTATTACTTTAAAGGCATCGCTACAAAATGCCGGCCCAGCGGCGCTGTCCCAGGCCGGCCAACGAAACTGCCCAGGCCGCAAACGCCCGCTTCCCGATAACGGCAGAAAATGAAACTTCGGGGAGCTGGCACCGGGCCGGCTGGCGCACGGTGACAGTCGAAAGTGAGGGAGCTGCTAGGGAGGGCGAGGGGAGCCACCGAAGCGGCGGAGTTGCCGACGCGAAATCCGCTTCCCTGTCGCCCTCCTCCCTCACATTCCACGGTCTCCACGTGCGCCCTTCGCCGTGCCGTGCCGGCGCCGCCCGCTCCCCGAAGTTTCGTTTACTGCCGTTATCATGGAGCGAGCGTTTGCCGGCGTTGGCAGTTTTGTGGCGCTCGCTCGCTATACGCACCGTGATATTTCATGACTGGCACTCAAGATTCTAGTTTCAGCCTCACTGACTGCAACCGGTATTTCGTTTCCCGCAACTGCACTATAAGCGATACGTATACACATGGAGTGCTATGGGAAAATTAACGGGAGTCTGAAATGACCGCACTATATCCGGTCCTGCACTATAAACGGTTACGTTATAAATGGTCTATACTGTAGTTAGACGTAGCGTGAGAGCGTGTGTCTCACTGGCAAGAACAACGTCTACAGTTCCGACACACTGGCGCAGCCAGTGTAACTGGACGCGGCCAACGCGGTCCAACATGCCCGACGGCGAGATAGCTCTTGCTCCATTCGCGTGTTCTCCCCGCCGACTGCACCGACCCGCAATGCATTGCGCGAAGAAAAAAAGGTGCCCCCGCCGCTTCACCGACGGTCACAGACAGCCGTTCAAAGTGGCGCGCAGGTTAGGGATCCTTCTGCGCATGCACCGTACAGAGCAGCCAAAGGCGTGCGCGTCGAAGTCTAGAGGGGACGACATTTTGGCTGGTGCAGCGCAAGCGATGTAGCGTGCCTATAAACGCGCCTGTACGTAGATAACGTCGGGATTACAAATGCACATTTATTGTCCCGACGTTTTTGGAGCGCGGGCAAGCATCACTTATGGCCAGTCATGCTACACCGCTTGCGCTGCGCCAGCCGAAATACCGTCCCCTCTAGACTTCTAAGTGTACGCTGCCAGCTGCTCTCTTCGGAGCATGCGCAGAAGGATCACCAACCTGCGCGCCTCTTTGAACGGCTGTCTGTGACTGTCGGTGAAGCGGCATGGGCGCGTTTTAGAGCGCACGCTGCCGCAAAGCTGCCCGGCCAGCGCGGCGACACCAGCGTGGTCAACGTGCTCTTGCACACTAGCACTCTCCCCATCCACGATAGCGCGGAGTTCGAATTATTAGTGGCTATGCAGATTTCAGTGTGAATTAATGGGATCCATTACATATTGCTTTTAATACATTGTTGGACAGAACGTGGCGGCTACTTCGAATTATCCAAAATTTCGAATTAACGAGTTGTGAATTAACGAGCTTTTACTGTATAACTAAAAAAACAATTTTATTGTGATAGCAATTACATGGACACTCCAGGCGTATTTCTGCTGTCGCCGTCCCTGCCGCCTTGAGGTTCTGTATGAAGTCCAAGAGCGATATAATAGTCGCCGCGCACCGTCTGCTCTATGTGCGAGTGAAAGTGTGCAAGCGTGAGCTGGCGATTGGGGCGCGTTCTATTCCGGGTGGCCGCACGCGCCCGTCAAG
Source organism: Dermacentor silvarum (assembly GCF_013339745.2). Classification (NCBI taxonomy): domain Eukaryota; kingdom Metazoa; phylum Arthropoda; class Arachnida; order Ixodida; family Ixodidae; genus Dermacentor; species Dermacentor silvarum. The sequence continues at coordinate 94,812,200 of NC_051164.1, forward strand.
GGCGCTGTATCTTGAAAGCCATCAGCGAGGGAGGCACAGTCCGCTGTGTGTGGTCTTTTTCTTTTTCTTGTAGCTTCAGGCAACTTGTCACAAGACTAGCTTTGAGTTTACATGGTTGACGTGAAAGTGTCATGACTAAGTCATGGCCGGTTGCATGCATTTGCGCTTAGCGGATGAAGGTGAAGGGGCAAGGAGTGTCGCACGAACTTACGGTGAGCCTGCAGATTTTCGAATCTTTGACAGGTGGCAAATAACGCCAAACCTAACAAGGAAACGGCGCAGATGGCACCTGCTCTTTAATGTCTGCGAAGGCTACGCACAGAGCGGTGATCCAGTCACGTGATGCGTGGTCCTTTTGTCTGTCGTGCAGACTGGCCTTACGAAAACCCCCCTGCCCTAAAGTTGGGATAGCCCTTCTGTATTTTAAAAACTGGAATGAACTTTCTGTGCAATAAACAAAAAGAATGCCAGAAAACACAGGTCCACTATTAAACTGAGAACCTCATCGGTATTCAGAACAACAGAGCGTCACTAATTCATTAGTTTCAGAGGGAAAGAAAAGCAACACTTGATTCTATTCAACATAAATTCTATTGATTGAAAGAAGTATCTTCCAGGCCTTCATATACTATAACTGAGCTGTAATCAGTGCTGGCATACTAATTAGCTGAGGTCTTCCCTTTAATAAGATTAGACCGTATTGTATACACTCAAACCTCGTTATAACGTAACGGGATATAACGAAATAATGGATATCGTTACGTTATAACGAAGTAACGGATATAACGAAGTAAATAAAATTCCCCTTGAAATCTCCATATAGAACCATGCATTTGAAACCTCGTAACGAAGTAAAATTGAACTGTCAATGGATATAACGAACTATATTAGTCTACCAAAAGAAATGCCTGACCACGGTGCGTGAAGTATTCTGTGGAGTTCGACACTCGTCCGGCGCGGCTGTTTTAAAACTCCCGCGTCAACCTCACGGTCAAGTGACTACAGTGACAAGCGGCGCAAGGTGGTTTCTCTCTCAAGAATCGGTTCGCCAGGCTCCCTGCGCAGTCGAGGCAGTCGGTCGAGGTTAGTTGAGGGTTATGTGTGTGTCTGCACAGTGCACGTGTTTTTCGACAATGACGGAGATCAGTTGAGTGCGGTTGCTGCGCACCGTGCTTTCTTGGCCTTTGTCTGCCTTGTATGCCGCGCCTTCTCCACAACGATGGACTTGATCGCTGCGCACCATGGTTTCTCAGCCTTTGTACGATCACGTCACCGAGACCACGACGAAGACGCCGTGGTCTCCCATGCACACACGTTCGACGTGCCAACGTCGTCGCAGGCACTCGATGCGGTTAACCTTCTACAGTTAAACCTGCTTATAACGAACCTCCATATAACGAATTCCTGGATATAACGAAGTTTTTCTATTCCCCACCGTTACTCCGTAGAAGCACATGTATTTGAGACCTCTACGTAACGAAGTGGCAGTGGGAGACCCCCTTGAAATAACGAATTTTTCCCGCCGGCAACCTAGAGATTTCGCCCCAAATTTTGTCATTTTTGCGCGAGCAGCAACCGGAAGCACCTTCTCCGCCGCGACGGAATGCGAAGCGGCGGCATCGTGCTTGGCGCGCTTGAATTCATGGTGACTGCGAGGCGAGACCGAGCGCACTTGTGTGTGCGTGCGAGCGTGGGATGACGACTCGGCACGCGCAATGCCCTCCGCAAAGGAGGTGCTGGACGCCATCGACCTTTTGCGCCGCTCGTGGTCTCGCTGGACAATGATGGAGCAGCATTGTATTCATTGATGTCTCACCAACGCTCAGTGCTGCCGTCCATCATGAACAAACAACAAAGCAAAATCACGCAGTTTTTTACCGCGAAATAAATGTTTTGGGTGAGCTCTGTCGTCTGTTACCCTTTTGTTTACTCACCATGTTTACTTGAATCTAACGCGCACTTTTTTTCCGATAAAACGGGTCCAAAAATTGCCTGCACGTTAGAATCGAGTACGACCCTAAATTTGCACTATCATATCGCCATCGGCATTTCAATATGGCCGCCTCCTACGCACTTCGAGCCTAGCTCCCGTAGCTTTGACCATGTGCTGTAGTACGTGTGCTTAGGCATTAGTCTACCATTTAGTTAAACAGCGAATATTTACAAGTTTATACGGCCGATAAAACTACTATCCTTACTTCATATAGCTGTCTGCTAATTTGCTATCGCAATCAATGCTTCGCCTCTTTTTTGTTCATCGCAACTTTAGTGTATTGGGAGTAAATCTTGAGCGATAGTTGTATGAAAGCATGAGGTGCATGGTACTGTAAAGGATTTTTTTTCCCTCTCTTTCGGTCACGGAAAACGGGTGCGCATTACAATCGAGTAAATACGGTGTTTCGTTTTTGAATTTTCGTGCCGAACCTGCATATAACAAAATCCTCTTTATAACGAAGTTTTTCGGGAATTTGTCAATTTTGTTATATCTAGGTTTAACTGTACGTTGTTTCTTCGGCGCCCATGGCGACGGCGAAAGCGGCATCAATGTGGTGGCCACTGCTGAAAAGGAAGTCTTTCGCTTGCGATGTCCGAAACAAAGGAGCATCATGGACAACGGACAATAAAATAGGCAGTGTACGCATTGAGCAAGGCAAATATTTGTCTTCTATTCAATTTCCGTCGCATGTGTGGTCGCGTAGCGGTATAGTGGGCCCGCGAGGCGGTTTCCTTCTTTGCATGCGTATAGTTGTGCACCCAACTGAGCATACATTGCCGAAACGAAATAATAACGAAATAATGATAGAACGAAATAATTAAGGCTCCCCTTCAACTTCGTTATAATGAGGTTTGAGTGTATCTTGATTTCTATGTACCTGCTGCATTCTTGTTATGCAATGCTAGGAGACTCCCGAGCATGTGCAGCACCATATCTTTTTGCCCAAAATTTGTAAGCATTATATATTGTGGAAATTATTTGGATATCTCATATTCGATTCAATATTCAATCCTTTTTTCCTTGATTCGATTCAAAATCTATTTGGTATTAGCATACCCCTAGCTTTTAAGAAAAAAAACCATTTAGAGATTACTTCTGCGGTTTTGTTTTTAGAGAGTTGGGAAAATGTTTTTTGAATTAAAGTTTTTCTGCATTACCCAAATACATAACACACCAACCTATAGGCTATTTTTTCTTTTGAAAGGCAATTCTGTTTAAGTTATTTCCATTTACCGAGATTCTATATATACTGTACCTGGCAATACAGTCAAACCTTGTCAGTGTAATGAAGTCGTATGTGACATGAAAATATCTTTGTTATAGCCAATATTCATCATAAGAATACATTCGTTACATGCCATCATAGGAGACATTATATATTCATGTTCATTACATCAAGGTTCGACCGTGCCTGATATGCACAAACATTTGAGAGATGTTGCTCAAAAAAAAATGTAAAGAAACAACTAAGCAAGTAGAGGCCTTGCCTCCTTACCATGAGCTTGATTGGGTCCATCTCCTTGGCCATCTCGGCCCGGCGAAGTTCGGCAATTGTCTTGGGGCCCGTGTCCTTTTTACCAAAACCCGAGAAACCTTGCGTGCCCAGAAGGTCCTCGAATGTGTCCTCCGTCAGCTTCGCCTTCTGGCCTGTGAATGTGAACAGCGCAGAAAAAAATCAGGCCTTCTCCAATAAAAAAAAAAAAGAAAACAAGATGACAAGTTCTTTCGACAACTGCCACGAAAGCAGTCAGTACGTAACTACAGTATAGACCACTTATAACGTAACCGCTTATAGTGCAGGACCTGATATAATATGGTCTTTTCAGAATCCCGTTAATTTTCCCATAGCACTGTAGGTATACGCGTATCGCTTATAGTGCAGTTGCAGGACACGAAATACCGGTTACAGTGCAGCTGCCTGGAAGTTCGGCAGTCAACCTATACGGCAAACGCTCCCCTCAAGCCACAAATACCGTATTTACTTGAATCCAACGCACACTTTTTTCCGATAAAACAGGTCCAAAAATTGCATGCACGTTAGAATCGAGTACGACCCTAAATTTGCATTACCATATAGCCGTCAGCCTTTCAAAATAGCCCCCTCGCACGCACGTCAAGCCTAACTACTCCTTCAGCCTAGCTACCATAGCTTCCTCCATGTGCTGCAGTACACGTGCTTCGTGCTTAGGCAATAGTCTACCATCTGTCTTCACGTTCTCTGTGCGTCTGCTCTATCAGCATGAAGTACTGAGTTCCTCATGATGCCGCATTTAAAAGGAAAGTGATCATGTGTGCGGAAACGGATGGAAATCTGGCCACATCACGGGCGTTCGGAGAATTGGAAACTTGCGTTCGGGACTGGCGCAAACAGAACGAAAGGATTTTCACCAGCAAAGCAATGCGGAACGGTTTTCGTGGACTGAAGCAGGACGTAATCTGCAATGATACACTTCGGCAATACGATCGCCTTCGCCCTATCTTGAAAGCAAGCTGCGACGGGGAAAGTCCACCGCGCGCCGTGTTTTCGCCACCAATAGGTCGCGTTGAAGCGAGAGGCATAATAGCACGAAGGTCAATTCGCTCGCCGTGCTTCGTCACTTGAGCATTTCGACAGTTCATTTCTGCGGTCAACGAGCGAGATGTGTTCATATTTGCTTGTGCGCGCATGACACCGTGCTTGTTAATTTATTTAGTAAGCGAATACAGGACCTAGAGCACGGTGACAGCGACGGCAGAAATGCGGTGGGAGTGTCCATTATCGCAATAAATTAGTTGTTTTGGTTATAGTGCAGATATTCGAGACTCCGGCGACTTACGTTATAAGCGGTCTACACTATACTGGGGCTATCTGCTGGATCCCCGACGGATGCAGTGCGACATCCCAAAGCATTCTGGCCTCGTTTGAATGCAGCTGGCACAGCCAATTCTCAATCCACTGACGTCATGTTGATTAGCGTAACGTGATAGCCACTAGGCCATTGCGGCAGGTCAGGTGGCACTGCATTTCAAAGCGCTCTATTTCACCATCTGCCTAAAAGGAAATAAATGTAGTGCTCAGCAATACAAATGCGATAATTGGCCTGCATGGCAGCCAGAGCTTTTTGTTCCACCAGTAGGCGCTGGGGACACTGAGTTGATACATTGTGGTACCTATGCGATGAAAGTGAGAGCCTTTGTGATGCATTGTGACTGCATTTGGCCTCCCAGCAATTACCCAGCGCTTACCGGCGGTGCAAATCACTGGCCGCCATGCGGGCTGCGTTTTAATCGCCGATGCACAGCATCGAGCTTCTAAAACTTATTGTCTCACGCACTTTTGTCATAGCAGCTACATTATCAATGTGATGCCATTTCTAACTGTCGAGCGTGAGCATTATCTAATAAGCTTATTGGAGTGCAAGGACATCCGAAGGGTCGTCAGGACAGTCAATTCACAAAATCGATTCCAACCATTGCTGTAAGGTGCCCCAGCCGAAGGCGCAGTCTTGTCCACGAATATGCTGGTGCCGCCTGGCGCGGCTGCGGCGCTGTAGTTTGGCTTCGAAGGCCCCGCGGGAGCCGTAGAAGCAGCCGGGGGAACTGCACTGCCGGGTCTCCACTTTGCACCATTGGCGCCGGCCCCACCGACTTGTGTCCCACTTCCAGTCGGCTGTGGGCTGCTTGTGGCTGTGGCTGGCTTTGGCTGTGACCAAGCTGGGAAGCCAGTCGCGGTTGCTGCTGCTGTCTTAGAGGCTGCACCGGCACCAGTGGAGCCACCTGTTAGATTTCCTGTAGGCAACAAACCATCATACTTTTGAATCTACTGCGATGAGATTAAGAAGTGGGCATGTTTTCAGTGCTTATATTATATTTGTTTATTTGTTCTTTTGCACAAATATGTCACGTTAACAGCCCAGTATTTTGAAACCAGCAGCAGCGAACACTACAGAAGTACATCTAGTGCATTTATGGAAGCCCACTGTATTCTATGGTTAGTCCTGTACAGGTTCCAAAATGTTTAATCCTACCGCAATGCAATTTGATCAGCGATCACAAGTTTCTGTAGTGACACCTGTCAAGAAACATTTGACTGATAGGGTTTAATGCCCCTATCACCTGCAGAACCCTATTCAAAACCAAGTGCCTTAGTTACGAATAGGGTTCTGCAGGCACACGGCAAGGAGATGGTAACACCATGAATAAGAGCAGACTCAGCTCCTAATTCCGTAATTATTGAGAGAGGTTTGTTTGACATGCTTTCTTAGCGAACCTCAAGCTTGATGAGCAGGTCGTGCAACGAATTTGTTGCTATGACAAACGCGTTCACCTTTTCAAACTTTTTTCCATGAATGTAATTACAGCACAGTCCCGTGGTAATACCCGAGGTCCCCCTAATTCAGAGTTTTTTGGGTATACTGTTTTTACTTGCATAATGAACGCACTTTTTCCCGAAAAATATGCACATAGTTGGGGGGTGCGTTTATTATGCGGGGTAAAATTGCGAGCGATATTTTTTCCATGGCCACCTCTAAAAAGTTGCAGTTTCACCTAAAAGGTGAACCGTCGATTGCAATAGCGAATGCATAGACAGCTATACAAAGTGAGGATAATAGTTTTATCAATCGTATAAACTTGCAAACACTCGCTAACTATGTAAATTAACAAGCATGGTGTCAGCGCGCACAGGCAAACATGAACACACCACACTCGATGACCACGGACACTCGCTGTCAAAGCGCTGGCGTGAGCAAGCGCGGCAGCAACAGCGAGTGAAGTGATTCGTGCCGTGTATCACTTAACGCAAACTTAGCGGTGAGAATGGAGCACGCACAAAGGTATAAGCCGCTGTCGCACCTAGACTCAGCCCCCCGACGCAGATCGCTTTCAAGATAGGTTAGCGCGTAGCTGCGCAATGCGCAGTTGCTGCGCCGTCGCTGTGCCGTCCCCCCTCCCTCCCCTCCTCCCGGCGCCATGCAAGCGACGGAATACAGCGCATTTCCTCCCTGCTTTCTTCCCTCGTACGTGAGAGATTGAGCCGCAATCATTGGCACCGATGGCAAAAAAGCGCCTGGAATGTCCATATAATTGCTATCGCAATAAAAGTAGGAGACACACGGTATGATTCGGCGTCCAATACAATCGTACCTGGGTGTGAGACACCATATCGGACGCTGAATCGTACCGTGTCTCTCCTACTTCTTGGCAGCAAGTTCAGGGTGCATTCATTAGGCGAGGAAAAGAAAAAACACGCTTCTTGATTGGAAAAGTGGGAGTGCGTTGATTATGTGAGTGCATTCATTTTGCGAGTAAATACGGTATCCAAACCACCAAGCTTTTTACCGGCGAATGTTTTCCCAATTTTATTGGATTAATCGGAAAATGCAGAACCGTACAGAGTTCACGTCTGTTAATTGAACTTCGACAGTACTGACGAAATTGATCTAATTACCTGGTAGGTCGAATTAATGATGATGCAGAAATAACGCCACAACACACCGCTGATTCATTTGGCAGTATTTTCCAGAATCTCACACACCCCCAAATCAAATGCAAGCACATTTTTTATGTGCAAACAGTAGAAAACTAATGTAGAAATGACACAAACAAAGTAGCAATCAAGCACGCACCCAATTTACTACCAAGAACAATGGGCAAGGGTCGACTATGTGTTCCACTGTGGCGGACAGTTTTCTAAAGTCTGCTTCGCCGTAATACACCCATGTTATGTGGTAAAGCATTTGAACGCTGTGAAAGTGGTTTTGGTATCGTGTTCGATTGCGCTAAGCTGGCAATTTCTGAGCCAATTTCCATGGGGGAAACAAAAAAAGATGCGTTTCAGGATAAGGTAAATACTGTAATCATACATTGTAAGCTGCAGTTATTATTGCTGGAAAATCTTCCTAGGGCATGCCGAAAATAGGAGTTTTTGACAGGAGTTGACGTGTGTTCCAACGCATTCACGGTCCCCTAAGCTCTGCCGAGACATACGGGTCCTTATTGGATTCGCCACAGGAGTCAGGGACATGCGTTCTGCCTGGTCAAGTTCAAATTATCAGGCGAAGGCCAATTCCAGAATTGAAATAACGAAAGTTTAAGCCTATAGAAAAGCATGGACGCTGGCTGGGACCTTCGGCCAGAATCGAATAACCAGAGTTTGAATTAACGGGAGTCTACTGTACTCTGTTTCAATAGTTCCTCACAGTGCTGTGGAAGCTACAGGCTTGTTCAACAAATCAGGAGCGCGAACATATTTTAAGTGTGCCTGTTCATACCCTGTCATCTGCTAGCAGTGACGGCTGAAGCATCTACGAACACTGTGCAGGAGATCAGTTGTTGTGATAGCAGCGGTAAAAGATTCACTCCATATTCGCTCTGACACCAAAAAGGCATGCATCTTCAAGATATTTCAAGGTACAGACAAGAAGGAGGGCTGACACGGTGGAAGCGGTAGATTCAGAAGGAGCCCTTGGCCAGCGTGTCTCACGGAATGGTGGTGCCATCTCTTGATCTCTCTTGTAACGTCCCCTTACATATGGTGCAATCGCTGACGTTGGTAAGTTCAGCCGTTTTCTTAATTAAAGTTCATGCGCCTTTACCACGCTCCTTTCGGAGTGTTCCAAGCATGTTAAACGCAGACTCATTCGCTCTTTTGCCATAAGAGAGCAGCTTGGAACGCTACCACATAAGCAAGTCTGTGGATGCCATTTTTTGGGAAGGACGAAGGACTACCCTGGAGAGAGTCCTCTGCAGTGTTGTGGCTATGCTGACTACACCTATGCCTATACGATCCACTATCAAAGCAATTAATTGTTTCTTTTTAAAAGCACATTTATGTCTGTATGGCAGCGTTGCATTTTTTTTCTTTGCACATTTTCATTTGAACAAGTGGAAAACTATTCTCAGTATCATAGAGCCTCAATAAATATTTTATTAAAAACCAAGCAAGGTCACCCAAAATACTGCAGCTGCGACTTGCAGAGAAGTTTCCAAGTAAACACCTGCGTACAAGACCACGTGTCAAGGCCTTTTTAGTCGAGCAAAAGGTTCCGAAATATGGTCCTATACCTCTCGTGGCGCAAGAATCTGCAATCGCAGGTCAAGTAGCTGCAAAGAACTACTGACACAGATTATAGTTATGATGGATGCTGGGGTGCGGTGGAGAACTCTGCTTTTATTTTTGACCACCTCTGGCTTAAATCAACAAAAAGCCGCGAGGGTTGGTAAGGATTCAAGATTTCAGACGTCAAGCAAAGACAAACACCAGAGGCATTGGCGTCGTCCTCTTCATTCCTCTGGTGTCCACATTTTCTATGCCTAAACCTTGCAATGCCTTGCATATTAATTATGGTACACTGAGCTTGGTAACTCAAAATTCTGAGTTAGGCGCAGGAAACTGGGCACATAGCCTATAGTAGCGTTCTTGATACACTGGCGAGGGATTTCAGCTGCAGAGAGTTCCGCAAATGAACTACTACTTCATTCATTACTATACTAGTTAGGTTTTAACTCAAATAAAATTACATTGTTTTCTGCGCACATGTACTCTCAATGGCCAGTAGCAAGTTCCAATTTTCCTTGATGTGCAACTGTGTATGGGCATCAAAGGGTTACCCCATCAAGTCACCTGCTCAGTACACAAGCACATTGAATTCTGTGCCCGCCTGGATGCAGCTGCAATGGCCGAGAATCGAACCTGCGACCTCTCAAGATCAGCAGCTGAAGGTCACAGCCACTGAGCGACTGTGGTTGCTCATGATGAAAATTTAAACAAACCTCATGACTAGATATGTTTCTAGGGTAGAACGGCTTACAACAGACCTAGGTCCGCAAATGGGTCAGCCTTGCGCCCAAGTGCCTCGAGGTTGGGTGTAGAAGCATTCCGCGTCAATCCAGACGCTGGTGTCCCCGTTCCGCTGCCACCCGTTGAGGGTACAAGCGGCACCCACGTGCTGCCCGGGAACAGGGTGTCCCACGTCCCCGGCATGGTGTCGTGCTTGGCGGCACCCCCTCCGCTCTGAGTTGTCGCTGTCGAAGCGGCAGCCATGTTGAAGGCTGAAACGCTGTTTGGGATGCCACCCTGCTTGTGCTGCATTGGGGAGGGCCAACAAAGAAAACAGGTCAACGGAACCATGACACACAAACTGCACTTAATATGACTTGCATAAATATTTAGCACGTCTAAATCTACCGTATTCCCTAGAATCTAATGTGCACTCTTTTGCGAGGGAATAAAAAAAAAATGTGACAGGCACGTTGAGACTCGAGTATGAAATGAAAACGACAATGGTGACACGCTATTGTCATTTGCATTACAAATTTCTGCAGTCACATCCAATCCACATGTCGCTGAAGCTGTGGAAGCTGTGGTAGTTTTATGCCTGCTCCGTAGATTGTAGTTGGCTCTGACGATGACATGCTTCAAGCTGTTGATAGTGAAAGGGTGGCCTCCAACAGTGGCGATGGGGGATGCCCGGTCCACTGTAGAACTGATGCAATAAATTTTCTGTGTGCAAGTGAAAACAAATCGCCCTTTCGTTCAGCCTTATTGAGAAAGACTCACGAGTGAAAAACCAAGGGCATTGCATTTTTCACTTTTATCCACAAAAATTGGTTGTGCATGGCAACAGCATTAGAGACCAGTAAATATGGTACTAAGAGATGGCACAGCGATATGTCTCACTGAAAAACAGCACAAGACGTCAAACTAAGTCTTGCTAAGCACCTCGCTCTGATTTAGGAGCGTAGAACTGGTATGTTGCAAAATCAGAGAAACTGATATGGATGAGCGTTGTTGCGCTTAAGAAATTTAAAATCAACATACAGTTGGGAGGTTTCTTAGGAACACTTTTTTTGTTCAGAAAGTGCTAAAATAGGAACACTTCCCGAAGTCAAGCAACCAGTGCAGACAACCAGTGCCAGAGCCACCCCCAGTGACTTTTGTAGGAAACTCAATGCTAGCAGCCCCCACCTGTGGTGTGTTCCCCGCACTGACGCTGGTGCTGGCCCAGCCGGGAGCAGCAGAAGCCGGGGTGGCCGTTCCAAACGGGTCGAAGAGGTCGGCCCCGCCCTTGGTGGCAGTTGGAGACTTGGCATCCAACAGGTTGACAGTGGGCACCGTTGATGGTGCTGACCCGGTGGAATTGGCGGCAAATGGGTCAAAGGCTGGCGCGCCGGACGATGAGAGGTCGCCGATCAGCGGAGGCTGCGCAGACTGCCATGCAGACGAGACAAGACCTTCAAGTTCATTTTATAACACACTGCAGTGCAGATGATAGCATGTGGCAAGACGCCGTGTACACAACACGAGCTAACACGGAGCGGAACCACCTATCCACCATCGCACAGCACGCAGAGAACTGAATAATAATATTAATGATTATGATCACAAAGTTTATTCTCACAAATGCATAAATTGTAGTAACCAGTCTACTTAAGCACAAGTGCTTATCAGAGGGGCAAGGCAGTCAGACAAATCATGAGTGTTGAATTGATGCACTTACAACCTACACAATGCTAAAAAGTAAACTGCATTGAACAAAAGTCATGAAAAACACAAATGATAGCATAGTCAAACCTCAACATAATGAACACATATATAATGCATTACTGGATATATTTATTAATTTATTTATTAGGGAATACTACCCCTAAAGGCTCTCAGATGAGGGTGTATTACAAGGTGGGAGGAGGTTCGCACACATCTATTTTTCTAGAGCAGCCGTGACAACGCATGGCTGTTAGTGTGATTGCCCACACACCCTGTTTTAGAGGCAATCTGCAGCGTGTGCAAAGACTGGGTGTGCCGAAATGGCATGGCATCATGTGCACTGTCTTCCCGCATGTTTAGTACTGCGGCAACAAAATCCTGAGGGAACGAAATTCTCACAGCAACAAAATATTTTCTAATCCCTGCAAACGCCCACAGGAGTCATTGCATTTCATATCTTGCAACAACAAAACTTTTTTTTTTTTTTGGCAGCAATCCTACATTAAGAAAATTTTCTGAAACGGCAGCCTGCATATTACCTACTCACATAACGCTAACAATGTCCAAAAACTGTTTAAATGCATTGGTTGCATAAACAAACAAAATGGCAGCAGCCATGCGTACTTCCATGTCTGCTGCCATTTTTGTTCACAGAAAAAAAAAGAAAAGAAAAGAAAAAACAGCAGTTGAACCCAGCAACAGGCGACAGCGATGATGATCGTGGTTTATGCTTTGCAACAGGTGAGTACTGCGCAGTGGCCTGACCGTAAAGGTAACATAAATTGAAAAATATGAAGATGACAAAATGAAGCAGAGGTGACCTCGCAGCGGGCACATTTATATTCCGAGTGCCATCATAGCATGGGCTAACACGGAGCGGAACCACCTATCCACCATGCTGATCCATAATCGCTGATAAGCCAAATCCACATCCACACGAGAAGAAGCCGATGACGCTTTGTCGGGCTTTGTGCTTTGTGTACCGTGCACATGATCCTATGTGCATGGTGTGGTCAGTGTGTGCGGTTAGTGCTAAGGTGCTTCAGCTGTGCGTGCGGCGATCTGACCGTCTGCTCTACTAGCCTGCCAAGATGCTCCAGCCAAAAAGTGGAAATTTTTGATGCTACAAGATAAGGCTGCAATTATTGCCCAGATTGAAAAGGGCAGGAAGGAGATGGAGATCGTCGCCGAATTTGCAACTGCGTGCAGCGCGCTGTGCTGTCTACAATTTTGAAAAACAAGGCCTCCATTCTCGACGCGCTTGGAAATGGTTGATGAGGTGGAGCTCGGAAACATCCACTTGGTTTTTCTTTTTCCTACCAAACTGCCCTTCTGTGCTGCAGCCGCTAAACCAAGGCGTCGTTCACAGCATAATGTGCGCTACAAAGAGAGGCTGATTCAGTGTTTGCCGCTGAACCTCCAGATCAAGCATCCCACTGACGTGGACCTGTTCATGGCGCTTGAGATGGTGGCTGCCGCATGAGTTGTGAGGTGTGCAGCTGTGACTGCAAATGGTTTTAAGCACGCCGGCTTCATAGCCACTCGGGAAGCATCATGCACTGATCCAGCGGCACTGGAGGAAGATTTACCCAAAGGCTCACTCGACATCAGTGCTGCAAGTGCAGTGCCGCTATCGCTGACCAACGCACGGGACGAACTTTGTGCCATGGAAAACGAAGTTCCAGATGGCCTCAGCGTCAACGCGCAAGAAAACAATACTTTCATCCACATAAGCCAGCACTTACCCTGTGATTGATAAGAAGGTCAAAGTTTGATGTCGGCTGGTTGGACAAGGATGTGCCCAGAAGGTCGTCCACCGTGCGGTCTGAGGGTGCTTGTGCCTCGCCACTGCTGCCGTCGTCGATGGAGAAGCTCGCTAGGTTGAGCAGGTCCACCTCTTTGGCCTTGGGCCGCGGCGGAGGCACCGCGTTGCTGTTGACAGCTGCCCCATTTCCACCATCTGCTGCTGAAAGCTTGCGCATCGGTCCCAGCAGTGTCTGGTAAAGGTCACAGGAAATGATGCAGCTTGTCGTTCGTCTTAGAACTAAATTTCTCATAGCTCTCTTGCACAATAACATAAAGCGAATTTCGCACCTGTCATCCATTTTATGACCTATTGGGGAAGTTCACATTAATGACAACAACAGAATGGGCTAAGACATTAGTTCTGATGAGCGTTAAAGAACTGTAAAGTACAAGTCACTCTTAAAGGGAACACTTAGCTGGTAATAAAGCCAATATAACTCTCAAACGCTTCTACTTTATCGAGAGGGGGAAAGAAACATGGCTCATAGGACACATCTGGTTGACATCAGTTCAGCTGTAATCGGTAGCCAAATGCTAACTTGGTGCTGTGTTTAAAAGTGGGCCCTATTGTACATCAAAGAAAAAGTGCTGAGGTTGAAGAGATGAAAAAAAGACGAAGGGTTTTCATAGGGCGATTTAGTTGTGGATGTTACGAGTTCTGTAAACAAAGCTTTGTTTGAGAGCTCAGAATTACACAATTTCAATCAAATCATAAGCTTCGAAACAACATGTGGCCACTATTTTTCACAAAATTATAAGAATGCACATGCCCTGAGACACCAATGAGAATTCTTCAAGGTGTCAATTTTTGCAAACTGTAGGTCACTTGCAAAAAAAGCAAGGAAATACCAAGGTGCACTACAGTAAGCAACTGAGGAAAGGCACAAGAAACTTATAAAAAGCATTCGATCCACAAGAAACGTGACACAGCTGGCATAAGTAACTCTACATACCCTCAATAAGAGGTCCACAGAAAGATACATATGAGCAAAATACTTAACAGTGACAAGGAAGGACATAGGACAGGTGTGCTCACTTATAACCGACCTTTATTGAAACCAGCCTGTCAAACTAGACCTCATTACTATGAACACCACAGTAACAAACTTTTTCTGAAAAACCGTGCCGACTGCTTATACTTGCAATGTGAGAAACAAGATTTTTCTGAGAAACGAGTTCAAGGATGTACCATTGCAAAGGTAGGACTTTTACGTCGTTGGAATGCAATTATTATGGTTAATTTTGGGGATTTCAATATAATAATGTTACAGAATAACAAACAATTTGCTGCAGTTACCTGAAGTTTGTTTTATTAATATTTCACACTATACACATTCACCCAGGTTGTTAAACACCCTTCTGTCCGTGTTATATTGTGCTTATTTAAATATAAAGTGCTCTAGAAGCTTCACTGATTGCATCTCGTTAGCCTTCACTGTGCGCATGTTTGACAACCCTGGCATATATTGACGTCATGGCTCCAATAAACGTCATCCATAAGTGAGCACCTGTCCGCTGTCCTTCCTCGTCCCTGTCAATGTTGTGCTCGTTTATACCTGTCATACGTGTACCAACTCACCCGACACTGTTAAGTCTACCACAAAGGAATGAAATGCTAAAGGAATTTCACAACCACAAGAATACTTTTGCAAGGCGAGACACGACTGAGGCACGCTCTCTCGGCATTCAACACCACTGGATGTATTGCCTCATAACATAGCAATGCTTTTGAAATGAAGGCTGGCCTACAGGAGCTCCGTAGTATCACACACAAATGATCACATTCCCCTCATCCTTTGCAGAATAAGTGATTAATGGGTTTTCATGCCTTAGCAGAATAAATAACGGCAGACTCGATGCCATAAGAAAAAGGGATCGAAACAAAGACGACTTCTTGTGCTAACTTTTACTTTTAAATTATGAGGTTTAACGTATGGAAGCAATGCAGCAGCTATGGGAGATGCCATTACAGAAGGTTCCCGATTAGGTCTTTCTGACAACATGAGGTTCCTTAATGGGCACCTAATGCTTAGGACGCAAGCGTTTCATGCATTTCCCTTCCATCACAGTGCAGTTGGGAATCAAACCCACAACCTAGGGCGGTAGGTTATGCTGCCTTTCTTTGAATACCTTCTGCTTATGGTGTGAAAGGTGGCCATTACTCAAGCTACGCTTAAAAGAATTGAGAGGCCCATTGAAATTGGGCAGCTGTTGCCTTCGTAAGATTTAGAAAGGAATATACTAATAACCCTCAGAAACATGCGAATAGCTAACAAGTCCTGTTAGTTGTTTTTCAGCAAACACTGAAGCTGTTTGCTTATTCAAACAAGGCTTATATATAAAAGGGCTAATTGAAGCCACTTGCAAATCGAAACAGCGCTTTCATCTAAAAGGGTTAACAGAAGCCATATGCTAATTTAAACAAGGTTTTCAGTTAAAATGGTTAGACGACAAATGCTTATTAATTAAAATGCAGCTTTCAGCTAAAACGTTAACAGTGCTAAATCACGAATACTCTGTGTTGACTTTGATGTACTTGTTAGTGCGAACATGCCTTAATAATTTCTTAAGATTACTACACTTCACACATGTGTGCTGGCCACTGGCCAAGACCATGGACAGTAACAATTCTGCAATGCATCTATGAGCAATAAACCGTAATATACAGTCTTAAAAAAGGCAAACAAAACAGTGCGCGGACAACAACTTGCCTCTGCAGACGTGGTGGCACTCGGAACGTCACTCTCCGAGTGCTGCGGCGAAGTGTCCCTACTTGGCAAGCTGGGCGTCGCGGGTGGAGGAGGCCTTGCAGGGGCATTCCTTGAGAAGTGACCTGTGACAACAATTACTCTAATCACCATCTTGCTTGATTTTAAACCACAGAGCAGTGCACTAGAATAATTGTCACATAGGGCTCCTGTATCGGAACATAAGGCGAATCGAAAGAAAAATTTTGTAGCTTATGTATATATTTTCTTTCTTTTGCTTTATTAGACATCTGCTGACTCCATAACGGTGTGCCAGAATACATTGAATGCACAACAAATCTATTAAATCCTCTTGCCAAGCTGCCACTGTGCTGCCAAAAACAGCATGGCTTCCTGGTGTGTTGAACAAGACTCTTGTACGCATCAAAAAAAGTAGTAGTAGCCATGTGGTATGACAAACTTATGCATGTACATGCTGGTCAGCATGGCTGCAAACCACAGAATGACCGTATCACCCATAGTACCACTGAAAGCTGGGTGTGCATTACATCGACCCATTCTTTCCTCCTTCACTCCTCTGCTTTTCTTGGTCCTCTGCTGTTGTCTTGCTCGAACCATGCAGTGCCCATCTCACCTTCATTCCTCTATCGTCCTGTTGTCTAAAGCTTTTGGCACTGCAAACCAGAAGATTTTGAGGTCGACACCACATTCAGCTATACCTGGCTCTACTCGGCGACAACCTAAGAAATTGGGTCACAGTACCCAAAATACCGCACTGCCACTGCCCTCAGTGGCTCTTTACTCCAAAACATAGCTCCTGAGGAAAGCAGTTAGCCCGCACCATGTCATGGCCATTAGTGAGTGTAATTGGCTGGAACTACATATACCCATCCTTTGACCACTGCATTCTCAGGTAGTTGCCTACTACAGAATTTTCCCGCTAGGGACCAAACATCCAAGCTCACCAATGCAGGCCTCAAGCTCTTCATCAGTGCTGAACAGGATGGCAGCGTTTGTCTCCAAGTGCTCGAGGTCGGCCCACAGACCATTGGTGAGCCGTGGGCTAGGAGTGTCACCTACCCGGACCTCAAGGGACAGCTGGAAGCCCTCTGGGTACCGGTCCAGCTCCTCGATGCCGTCAAGTTCATGCCTGCATCATGTGCAAGTGTAAGTGACATGTACAAACATGGCCAGCAAGCAAAGCTGAAATCTGGAAGGTAAGCTTGGTGTAAGGCAGCAGGTGACAGGTTTTGTACTTGACCTCACTATACTGGTGCAAGATTGAATCAGTCAATGTTAGAGAGGCCGCCACAAAAGATCTAGAACTGTCCGACCTGCAAAATGTCAGCTGTGTTGTGCCGGGAGCCACGAATCCAGAGTATAGCTGGACCTGGCAAATCTTGACCGGTGACACCTGCAAGACACAAGGCTTTAGAGATGGCAGCTGCAACAAAGCAGTTGTTTGTTTCTAGAACATCTAACAACCTTATTAGCTGTAAAAATGTGCACTTTTACAATCTTCAATGTTTTTAGAAAGTACATGACGCGACATCACAATGAAATAACAGTGGCCTTCTGAAGCTAGCTGACGCTCCCTAAAAATATTGAGGGGTTACGTAAGATGAATTCTGAGCAACAACAACAATTGGAAAAAAAAAATATAAAGGGTTCCTACTTTCAAATGCAGCAAAGTCCACTCATAACTTCAGTGGTTGCCTTATGAGAACATGTCTGCGTTTCACAGGTATTTGAAAAGCATACGTTACTGTATCTAGCCTACACTTGGAGGACAGCTTTAAGAGAATAAGAATGCAAAGCCATGCACGCTCGCAAACTCTGGTCACTGAATAGACTTTGACCCAGTTCTCCGTGTTCGCTGCACTGACCTTCCCAAACGATGACCGAGCATGGTAGACTGCGATTGTCACGTCTCCTGCAGCCGCGACATTCAACGGAATCGCCAGCTGCTTCTCTGCATAGTTGTGATGACTGAGAAGTGTTCCGGTAGAGCAGGAGGAAAGAAAAAGAATGAAAAAGAATGAAATTAGCCACAAAAGTGAGGATCCCATTCCCGA
Organism: Dermacentor silvarum; assembly: GCF_013339745.2. Classification (NCBI taxonomy): domain Eukaryota; kingdom Metazoa; phylum Arthropoda; class Arachnida; order Ixodida; family Ixodidae; genus Dermacentor; species Dermacentor silvarum. The sequence continues at coordinate 94,830,251 of NC_051164.1, forward strand.
CAATGCTAATCGAGCAGCCTCATTCTAAGAGTAGTATAAGTAGCATGAGCGATAATAATTTACGAATGTAGCCGGAGAAATCCCAAGTGCAAGAAAGGAAGACAGAACAAAGAGAGAGAAAAGAAAATTAATGACACCAACAAGTCCACTACTAGTCCTGGGAAAGCACAAATGCAGCTGACGCAGGCTAATGCACAATAAAGGGGTACTGGCACACATTTTCCCGAGTTGTAGAATCTCTGCCACACGCTTCTTGCAAAAAAAAGGACGACGCTTGGCAAGTACAAATGTTAGCAAACACTTATGCAACATTTAATTTTGATACTAAAATTGGTCTCAAGTTGGTCCCAGTCCTAGCACCATTGACATTGCCATGACGTTTCAACACAGAGCAGCAAAATTTGCTGTCGTGTAAAAATAAAACAAGGTGTGCCGACATTATTGATAAAATATATATATAGACTGTTACGCGCAAGTCGTGCTCTTGTGTGTGGCAGCTGTAGCAATCGCAAAACATGGCAAGCCAGAGTATCACGAGGCATCCACTTTCTGACACTGAAACTAGTACGCAGGAAGCTGTATTATAGTAAATTATTCAGGCTCATGCTCGCCAGTACATTTCCTAAGATTTAGAGCAGGGCTTCCCAACATACAGCCCATGGCCAAACACGTAACAATACAAGATGTGCTGGGGATAGCAACAAATGCGATGATACTAAGCATACATTGCCTTTACGCAAGCACACAAAATGTGCAACATTTCCCGCTAAAATGCAGCCCTTGTGGCTCCCAGAGAAGTTGGTATTGGCCTCCGCTAGTTTTGAGTTATGCAAGGTGCAGGTTTGGGCTAGTTAGTTGGACATATATTTAGATATATACTTAGACTTATGCTCATGCTGTTAGTCTAAAAATTAGGGGTGAGTGAATTCCGAATAGTAGGTCTCGAATTGAATGTCAAAGCGAACTAAGAAAAGAAAGCTGAATATCGAACTGAATATCGAATATCAGGAAATTTATCACAAAGTTTAATGCTTGCAAATTTTGTACAAGAAAACACGGTGCTGCACCAGAGTTTGCTACAGTAATTACTAGAGGGAGCTCTGGCGCTGCGATTGTTCATCTACCATGGGAATGATACTTAGTACAGTGTAGACCGCTTATAACGTAAGTCGCCGGAGTCGCGAATATCTGCACTATAAGCGGTACCGCACTATAACCAAAACAATGATTTTCAAGCCCTGCACGCATGCAAAACATGAAGACACGCTTTGTACTATCGTGCGCACATCGCGATTAAATTTTCACCAGTGACCTGGCGAAAACATAATCGTGATGTAGCCGGTGCTCTTAAGGCTCGACAGCTTTGCACCAAGTCAAAACGAAACAACTGTTTGCCGCAACCACTGCGGAAAAAAACGTGACCGCTATTGACGCAATTATGAACGGCGACTTTCCGGTGCTGAAGGCACGCGCCCGACGCACGCACCGAGTCTGGACGAATTAACTACCATTCGCAGCAACACCTGCAGTCGAAACCGCGGTCACTATGTGTGCGATCATCGATGGCGACTACGCAGTTCTTTACGCACGCGGCCGACGCGCGTACTGAGTAAAAACTAAACTAGCGGTCGCTATCGACGCGATCGTGGATGACGACTATGCAGTTACGAAAGCCCGCAGCCAACGCGGTGCGGTGTTACGCGCGGTGGTAAATGCATGAATACAGGCTTTAAAGACACAAATAGGCTTAAAGCGTTTCGGCCGTTGCTGTCATTCACGTACGATAACTGATGGCTGTGGCGATGCGGACTCCGCCGCTTCATTTCGGTTGGATGCTAGCACCGTTCTTGCTCTTTTCTCGCTCACCGAGCTCCGAAAGTAGTCCGAATTAACCGATGTGCGGCCAAATAAGTCAGAATTAACAAGAGTTTGATTGCATTGAATAATGCATACGCCCTCCGAATTAACTGATGTGCGGCCAAATAAGTCAGAATTAACAAGAGTTTGATTGCATTGAATAATGCATACGCCTGCCGGGAGCATGCACCTTGTTGAGAAGCGTGCTCGCTGCCGCCCTTGTCGGCGAGATTTTCCCGCGGAAGCCGCATTATAACCAGTATTTTGTCTCACGCGGCTGCACTGTAAGCGGTACGCGTATACATGGAGTTCTACAGGAGAGTAAACGGGAGTCGGAAAAGGCCGCGTTGTAGCCAGTTCTGCACTATAAACTGTTACGTTATAAGTGTTCTATACTGTACATGAATTTGTCTATCTTTGTGCTTCTGGCTTGAGACGTCCTTGTGGCTTTGTTTGTTAAGCTTTATCTGCCTTCATTGGCCTAAATTTCAAAGCAATTTTACTTTTTGGCCCTTCAAGCTGAAGGAGTAGTCAAGTTATGTTGTGCTGAATATCTTATAAGATTTTAAGTTTATTATAGTGGGCCTCGTGTTGCGGCAATTCTTATTGCATAGAAAGCTTTCCTTTCTAGTTTCCCTCCGAACTACAAACAGGGTTTTCTAGCTTACGGTTAGGGGCAGGTGGGTTTTGCAAGTTATCGTCACCTAGTCAAGATCAATTTGCGCAACAGACTAAAGCGCGGACCACGCTTTACGTGACTCGATCACCGCTTTGCGCGTAGCCATCGTTGGTGCTGGGCGGGTTGATCTGCGGTCACGCCAATGGTAAAAAGCAGGCGCATTTTCATTGTCGGGTTCAGCATCGTTTGCTGCCACCTGTCCAATGCTCTCAAATCGTGAGAGCCACGGCAAGTTCACATGTGGCATCCCCGCCCCCTCCACCTCCTCCTCTCCGTGCCTATGCGTCGTCCGCGCAAACGGTCAGCGCAATAGCCCTTTGACACCTTCGCACACACCGTGTAAATCTCATCCTAATCTTGTGAGGGGTTGCTCGAAACTACAAAAAAAAAAAAAAAAGAAGAAACTGATACAGTGCAGTCGACTTATAACGATATCAAGAAAAACGAAAAATCCGATCATTATAACGGATCATCGCTATATCTGGACTGCCGAAAAAAAAACAAAAAAACTTGCCGAATATACCTTTGTAGTCCCGCAACCAAATTTACCACTTGGGATAAAAAATCAATGTTGTACAAAGTAGGCTGTGCAAAATAAAATGTTTATTTATACCTCTAAATAGCGTTTCAATCGTTAGGCGCGCCGAAATAGTCAGAAATCCACACTTGCTTTCGCGCAAGTTTCAGTTTCACAACCGTGGTGTGCATCGCGTCCAGCTGCTGTGCAAATTCTGGTGGCTATAATTTAGCGTGCGTGAAATAAATTATAATGAGCGACTCGATCGACGACATTGCACTTTGGTTGAAAATCGGGGTCGGTGTCAAAGACGGCCGTCGTCAGTCTCGTCGTCACAGCTGCTGCTGTGGCCGCCTCCATCGCACAACGCCGCCGCCTGTCGCGACAATGATCACCCCGTCGGAGATCTCTTCGCTGAACGAGGCAGCACTAGCTGCACTCAGAAACTTCATCGAAGCACCACCTATTTCATCGTCAGTAGTGACGAGCTCGCAGAGTTCGCTAATGTGAGCGGCTTCCACCGGGTTGATTTCGGGGGTTTCGTCATGGCGCACAAAGCCCGCCTTTTCCATTGATCAGCATGGCCACAGCTTCTTACCGTCATGTTCGTGGCGAACCCGGTTTTTATAATCGTCGATATTGTCGACTGCGCGAGCTCGTCATTTGCTGCTTCGTCTCATGCGACACAGCTTTTCGCTTTGTCGGCGCACCTGCCATTTCTTCCGTGGCGCATTTCCGCACTCGCTGAGAGAGAGGGAGCGCAGGCGCTGCTCGCTTGTCGCTTTCTTCCCCCCCTCTTCCGACGCTTGCACGACCGCCGGCGACGAGGGGCTTTAATGCGGACGCGAGGCTGGCGCCACCTTGTGCACGCTGCGCCAACTTGCGATGGTCTCCGTGGCTTTCGCAATCAGCGCTCGGGCGGGATGCGCGGTAACGGCAGCAGATATGAACTTGCGTAGGCAAACTTTTCACACCGTCTCGGTTAAGGGCAACTCAGGAACGCAAATTTCATGATTATTCTACATGAAAAACGCCGCCCAGAAGCAAAAGTTCAATCGTTATATTCGACATGCGGTGAATAACATCGCTATATATGTTTTTTTTCTCATAGCCCTAATGCATAAGTTGATACTCTTTAAGTCGACTCATCGTTATAAGCGATATATCATATCTGGCATCGTTATAAGTGGACTGTACTGTATACGCATACAAATGGTGCCGGGAACAGGAGGCCACCGTACAGTGTGTCGCAAAGATGGTAGCTGGGAACAACATTGGTGCCATCCCGTATGTTCACTTTAGTGGGCAAGATGATATTTTTTGGCTTTCCGGGCATCGCGCAGCTTCTGCGAATAGATTTACATTGATTTGGCACTAAACCGTAACGTTATCGACGATGCCTGACGAAGAAGCGCCGATTAGGCCTTGCCTGACTGCTGTTGAGGTGGCGTTTGGGTCTGCGGGTATGCGTACCAAGTTAATCTGTGCACTTTAACTCGTGCGCGGACAGAAAGCTCCGAACTGCATGAATATTTGTGTGAACACACAACACACGTATCCAACACGATCTGCGTGCCTTCCAGTGGCTAATCGGCCAGATTTTAGTGAATGCTTTCGTGCTTTTCAAAATTCGTGCTGCTTTTTTTCGCCGTTTCCTCTTTCCACGTCGCGTTATCATTTCTATCTTTCCTGCTGACTGATGAATCTTGTACCGACTGAGACCACGCACCGTAACAAGGCTGCGCGCATTACAGCGCCGACCACTCCCGATGCTTCACCGAATACACTGAATATCTAAAAAATCGAACAGTAGATATTCAATTTGATTCGGTGACATTCAAGTATTCGCGCAACCCCCCTAAAACTGGGCTGTGCAACCCTGGTTAGAGGGTTGGGACCTTCATTTAGCACAAAAAATACACCAAGTCATAAACGTCATGCCAGTACTCCTTTAAGGGTAAACACAAAAGAAACAGCACAAGACTGTGCACCGGATGCTTTTCAAAGGGTACAGCGAGAGCAGCACAATTACTGGCGATTATTAGCATGAAATCTACTCACGCAATTCGTTCGTACTCCTGGCATGTAGTATGTATACGCTCCTCCCCAACGTAGACCTCCACAAAAGGCCGGCATCCATCCCTGTAGAAAAGGGAATGTCGCAACAATGCTGACTGATTTGTTGATTGAAGGGGTTGACTTGAACACACAAGCAGAGAGAAATGTTTTAGAGCTCTGGGTCAATTTTGAAGACTTCGTGTTTTTAACGTGCAACTAAGTACACAAGCATTTCTGTGTTCTGCCCTCACTTTAACGCAGCTGCGGCGGCCAGAATCAAGCCTGTGCCCTCAGCAGCAGAACACCATTATGCCACCCCAGTGGGTAATGCAACAAAGTTGAGGTTAAGCTCGTTACATACTATACGCACAAGAAAAGGATAACGGTGTACCATTTCTATTACAGCAGAAAGTCCAAGAAGAAACTGTCTTGGGAACATTCCACCACAGGGAGCCCCAAGATTTTTTTTTTACCTCCATGGGCATCCATTTTCACTCGTTATCTCACATAATAACGAACATGATGATGGCGGCTGCAATACACACCACTAAGGTTGGCTGAAGTACCTTAATCAGCTGTTACTGTAAAGCAACGCAAGGCAACTGACAGCAATATGCAAAAAACTTAGCATATGATAACTGATTGCTGATGTCCAGCAAGCAAAGCAGTCAATGCTTGGAAACCTTGTCTCCCATGTTTCACAATTTCAGATGCAAAGAAGAAGCAAGCCACTTTGCTCTTTGAAACATTTGAAAAAAAAAAAAAATGAGGTCCCAAGCTGTAGGTCCTAAGCTATCGGGCACAACATTTTTGGGACCCAAGTGCTGAGGACCTAAATGTTAGGGGTCTAATTCTGGGGAGTATAAGTCAAAGGGGACTAAGTTATGGAGGCCTAAATGATTAGGGCCCTAAGTGATGGGGTCATTAAAAACTCTGACATACTAGTCACAAAGCGAGCTCACCTGAGCTTAGTGAACATAGGAACGGGCTTCAGCATGAGCGCCACAATCTGCAGTGGAAACCGGTGCGGCAACACCTGGTGGTTCTGGGAGACCATCTGTGACATGTATTGGATGTACCTGCAACAAGGACGATCACGTCACGCCAACCTTGAATTTCAAGTCAATCGCACGACCCATGCATTTAAACAAAGTACATTTAGCTCCCCCTTCTCCGCATTGTGCATCAAACTACCCTGTTATTAACAACTCGTCACAGAATTGCATTTTGGCAGGTAGACACCAACATAAGGTGTCACATTCATAAATTTGCAAATTCTGACCTAGATGCAGCTTACATTCAAACATTCACTGGTTAACATGCAGTTTGCACCTCGTCAACGTAAATACAGAGAAAGGTGCCCAACCTAATCTGGGAAGGGCAGAGGGTAACAGGACACCGGCGAACAGCAAACATCTGCAGGGCCTCTTCGGGGCTGTCGAACAGGTGGCAGAACACCAGGAACGCCGACACCAGCACTGCTGACGAACACTTGCCGTCCTGCAGTGTATCGTCCACAAGGGGAATACCAATAAATAAACAAATGGGGTTTAACATCACGAAGCAACTCATGGTCTATGAGACAACACCAGTTGTAATGGCGCGCTCTGGTTTAATCCAGACCACGTGGGATTCTTTCACGAGCACCTGAAGCATGACACACGAGCATTTTTGCATTCTGCTCCCATCTGAATGTGGCCTCGACAATCAGGAATTGAACCCACAACCTTGTGCTTTGCTTCAAAACTCCATAGCCACTGAATCACTGGACGAGGCAGTTGGGGACAGCGAAAAATGCCCAACCTGCCAACTAACCTTGCATGCATCGTAGTTTCATTTTCCTTTCTGATATTGAAGACAGATGAGAACATAAGTAAACAGTGCGTAAACACTGCCGACTTAATATTGTTAAAGCAATATTAAAAAAAAAAGGAACCAGTCTCCCCAGTTTTGAGCATTAGGTTAATTCAATTCGTTTGGGAATACCAGATAAGAGTCTTAACTCTTAATTCATTCTGATTATATTATCTTAACGGAAGTTGACACAACCTGGTAATAAAAAACAGCTTGCGCAGGACATGAAAGCGTAATTCTTAACTTAAGGCTATCATCGGCTTCAAGATACAGAAGAACTTCGGAGTTATGACACCTGATATGCATTTTTCAATAGTACCCCCCAAGTTCATTAGCTTACAGTGTGCTGAATTTCTAATGTTGCAAACTGTGTTTTGAGCCATGGCGGATGATACGAGTGAGCTCGGGCGGAGCCGGCAAGGAGGACCCAGCGCACACACTGGCACCAAACATTGGCTGTCAGGCTGGCAGAGCCTGTTGATGCACCGGTGCCTTCCTATTGCCAGGGTGACTTAAGTCACTCTATTATACCCCCCCCCCCCCCCCCAAAATAATAAAAGAATATTTTGTTCGTGCAGTGTGATGATACTTGTTGGCAGTTTCCAAACACTTTGTAACTTCATCAGAAGCCGGCAATCACACACGACCCAGTCTTGCCACATCAGTAAGATCGGCAGCATTTGCTTCCGTGGTTAGCCTTACACCTCTATTCCATGCCTTTAGTAGTTTTCAGCTCCCGATGACGATTCCAAACTTTTTTACTTTTGCACTTGTCTGATCGCACAATACGAAGTAGCTTCGCCGCCACAAAGAAAAGTAAACAGATTCCCTTGTGCAAATCATGTCATTATCACCATCAGGCAATAGCTAGATTTTTCTAGATTTCGAAGACCACCCACTACAAAAAATGCAATTTTCTCAAATTCTGCTGTGTACTTGTTCCAAATAATTCAGCATGAGATACCGTATTTTCGTGCATATAACCTGCACCCCCACTTTCACCCCACTAAAAAAAAGAAAGAAAAAGAAAAGAAAGAAAATCCTCGCGTATTGTTAGCATCCTGTAGGGTAGGCACCGGTCTTGGGGCCACGAAGCAACCTATGGTCGCAGTGTGCAGCTTGTAGGCTCTCTTACTTCTTTCTCCATCTGCTGCACGCAGGACTCATCAACATCGGACCATCTTCCCACTTCGCGGTTTCTCACTCCCCCGGCGACGGTGACGATTTTCACAAGTTTTGCGGCGCGGTAAACAACTGCCGGTGAACGGTGCTCATGACGACTGAATAGATTGGTCCCGTCGGCGTACGTCCATCAAGCCATAGAATAAAGAACACCAAGCGAGCAGTCAAACGAAAATGGCGACAAGAAAAAAAAGAGCGAAGATCGTCCAAGCACTTCTCCGCCTTCCGGCGCGGCACCGCCACCTACCATTCTTGTATAACCGCAGAATACAACAATATATAGCAAAATGTGGAAATTAGTTTTGGCATTCCCACTCTTCACTATTGAATGACGCTTTTTTCTTGCGGAAAACTCTAGCCGACTTGCCCAATATTGTTTCTCAGGCTGTTATATTATTGGTCTGTGTGTGCAAAACGAGCAGTATAAGTGAGATAAGAGAGGCTTAGTCACTAGTATTACTGTGGTAGGGGCTTCACGGCAATGCACATCGTACTGTGAAGCTGCACTAAAGGAAAAACCTCGCATATAATCAGCACCTCTACCACTGAAATTTTTACATTTTTGGTGTGGGCTATATGCGTGAAAATACGGTAATAAAAGGTCTAAGAAACGTGGAAAAAGAAACTAAGAAATCGAAATTTTGAGCAAGTCAGCCATTTCAACTGCAGCATCCCCCTTTAGTTTCCCGATTTTTTAAATGTTTTTTGGTTGATATAAATTTCGGGTGATAAGAATTGTAGCGCCATGCCAAGATATTCGTATCATTGAGATTTTACTGTATCAATCTTGGCTCAAATCCACATTGTACAGAACATTAGTATTCTGCAGAGTCTTGTCCTGTAGCATCCAAGGAAGGTTTTGTGGGAAAATAAGTTGATTGCACGGTCAGTCAGGCATCTCAAAACTGGTGCCAGTACCAGGATAGCCATTTAGAGTCAACATGCAATGAGCACCTGAATGTGCAAGTACAACAATTTCCTCCCCCCTCCCCCCCCAAAAAAAGAAGCAACGATTGAAGAAGCCAAAAGAGGATAAACCAGTGCTTATGAAGTTATGCTTTTTTTGCCTTCACATGGATGTTGCCTAAACGTGATCAATTAAAACAGTTGAAAAAGCTTCAGTTGATCAGAGCAAGTACTTATTGCACCATTTCGGATGTCCGCACTACAAACAATGTGTCAAAAAAAAAAAAAATGATTTCTGTGGCCTTTACAATTCAGTCTTCATGAAACAGATGTACTAAAAGTTAATGCCTGCACACAATGCTGCTTCTGTATGTACTCTTGCTCATCAACGCCGCTTCACTTGCACTTCTGCCGAACTTGCGCTAAGCAAGGCGCTGATACTATGCAATTTGGTGAAGCCTTAGTTTTTGCTGCAGTGCGGTACTGCAGCACCATCTAGCATGTATAGGTCGTATGATCACTGTCGCTTTCGAGGCTGCAATGTATAACTTTGAACCTTTTTTTGTCGTTTTCTTTCCTTTTTTGTGAGGCTAAACATATGAATCATGAAAGGCTTCAAACAAGATGACACGAACCAGGGCAAATTCTAAGTATAACTGTCCATCGCAAATAAAGCACCAAGTAAGTGCACATTTCGGAGGCACGTATGAAACACAAGAGGCTTCGGATATAAGAGGCCTCGCAATCTAGTGCAAACGTTGAGTATTGCAAGTGAGTGGGCGAATAAACTTTATTACGGAGACCACGCTGTTAATGTCCCTAGGTGGGCAGCGACCCTAATTCAGGCAGCCGTGGCCCCGTGCTAAAAAAATTGAAGTGTAACTCACGAGGCAGTGGACGACGCACAAATTACGGCCGTCCTGGCTCAGGTAGGCCAGCATGGAGCGGCACAGGTTGAACAGGGTGTGCAGGGGTGGGGCCTTCCGTGCCAGCCAACCCCGCTCGGTGACCTTGCACTCGAACTTGGCCGACGAGTAGGCGCGGCCCGACACGTTGTAGATGGCGTAGTGACCCCGATGCCGGGTGTCCAGTAACGTCCTCACATCCTCCACATGGTTACGGTACGCTGACTCCAGCCCTTCCGCGGGGTACGACATCACTGCCGGCCATCACAAACAAGAAGTCATGAGACAGAATGATAATTGTTGGCTGATAGAATGACTGATTGATTTCTTGATTGGGAAGGGATTGTAGCAAACTGCATGCTTATGTACAGGTTTGTCAATTAAGTACAGGTTTGTCATTTCCATATCAGCAAGATACAGTCGCCAACCGATGATTCGGACATGCTTCATTATTTGGACACCTTACAGCAAACAGTGCGATAATTTGGACTACGGATGCACGACCGTGTGCGAATTTGGCCACGGACTCTATTGACTGTGCTTTCGTCTATCTGTAGCGACAGCATGACAATGGTAGAGATACGGGTTGCGATTTTGTAGCAATGCCTCTTGCTAGATCGCCAGCTGATCCCGTTGATAACAGGTGCGCAGAGTCGCTCTGACTACTGACGAAACGTGAAAAGGAATAGCATAAAAGGCATTGCTAGAAAATCACGGCCACGGAATGCCTAGGCCAACGCCGGTTGCCTTTGACGCACGTGCATCAATGCGTTGACAAAGTCAGGCCGTATTCTCGGACGATCGCTTTTGAAGATAGTCTCATTTTCACGATATTTCGTGTGACAAGCACCATATACGTCGACAGGTGACAGTGTTTCCATTCTGAAATAAGATAGAGTGCTTGGCACTGCCATGAATGGCGTCGCTTGTAGACGCCGATGCATCTTGCACTGGTCACACGAAATTGAAGGTATCCCCAAATGTGACATTCTGAGAATGCGGCACACCTTTTTAGGCCACTTGAGAAATAAAACCCCTTCCTTTAGGGTGAATTCGGTGCTTCTTTTGATTATTTGGAATTTTTGGCAGTCGCCGTCGAGCTCGAATTCTCGGTGGGTGACTGTAACAAAAATTGGCAAAGCACAGTAATACTTCTATTTTTCAATGGATTGAATAAAGTAGCTGCGTGGGTGTAGAAAGAGACATTGACAATCATATACAAACAACCTCTTCTTTTTTTTTTTCTTTTTTTCAGTGGCCTGCATAAAATCTGAGAGTAAAAGCCCCATGAACCATTAAGTGCTCACCGGCAATTCTGCTTGTGATGTAGTTGAAGTCTAAGTCAGCCTTGCCCATTGTCCTGAAAGAGAGAGAGAAACAAAAATATAATAAAGTGCAGAATGGAGAAAAAGCCCAAGAAAGGAAGAAGAATGCAAAGGCCCTGACTACATCAGAGATAGGCAAGACAAATATTTCTATGCAGGGAACAGCAGTTATGCTGAAAACATGATAGCGATGTACTACGATGACGGAATAAAATGTGAACAGCGGAGTACGTGGCATTCGGTACATGCTGCACATACACAGCTACGAGGTTCATGGCTTCACGTCCTGCTCATATGTTTTTGATGGTCGCTTTCCTTATTAGAATTTCTCATATGACACCCGAGTGCTGTAAGCCTCTGCTTTTTTTTTACAAGTTCCGCTGGTGGCATGGTAATGACACTACAATTCCCACATGTAGTACTTGTGTCTGTATACTGAAGTCATTGCGATTTCTTCTAAATACGGGTAATGTTATGATTGGCATTCTGCCCACATAACAGTGGTAAGAATCCCATGGAGTGTGTCTCACACTGCTATCGTAATTTTTGTTGTAGAATATTCATTTTAAAATGGTCAACTTTGCCGTTATTCGAATGTAATGCGAGAGTCTACTACAAGCAACAAAACATCTTGAAAAGCCTCACACTAGATTGAGCCTATACGTTAACTTGGGGGGGGGGGGGGGTACTTCTAGAAAAAGCTGAAGTATGTCAAAGGGGACAAAGTGAGAAACTGGGATTGAGGTGGCGTGTCACTCACTGCTGGGCAATTTGCATGACCTTGGAGGAGGTGTCCCCGAGGCGCTTGAGCAGGCTACCTGCGCCGCCACGTAGCGACGTCAGGAGGCCTGCGCTGCCCCAGCTTCCTTCCGCTGTCGTCGGAAGAGGAGCAGCCGCCGCGGGAACTGTGCCCCCGTGGACGTTGAGGGTTGGTGGAGGTGGCCGACTGGGCGGTGCTGCAAACAGCAAAAGGACAGATCGAGGCAGTCATACAGACTGTACGAACAGCAAAGGTAGGGAAAGGGAGCACAGCAGTTTGAGTGTTTCTGTAGCAGCAGCATGGAAAACAGTGACAAAAAAAGTTGAGAAAGATTATGCAGTGTTATCTCCCCCCCCTATTTTATGTCAGGGAAAAAAACCAAAACATGTGCACAGGAAATTAAGACAAAGGCAAGGAAGCCAGCTACACGATGAAAAAGTGCAAAATACTTAACACCAAAGAAACGACTTTTTTGGGTAGCTCTAGCAGGTGATGTCGTAAAGGGTGGAGCCATCTGAAACAGGTAATAGGTAACTGTAGGTAACTCGGATAGGCCTTCCTTTTTTAACGAATATAGATAGCCTGATGATTATGAAATGGTTGAATGGTGGCAAGCGTATGTCTCCACTCATCCAAAGCTGTCACAGAATCTTACGCATGTGAGCAGGTATTGTCCAGGCTTCCGGTTCGTCTGGGATAAGTAGCATTAAATTATAAGCTTTGACGCGCCAAAACCACAATCTCATTATGAGGCACGCAGTAGTGGGGGACTCCGGAATAATTTGGACCACCTGGGGTTCTTTAACATGCACCTAAATCTAAGTACACGGGTGTTTTCGCATTTCGCCCCCATCTAAATGTGGCCGCCGTGGCCGATAAGTAGCATGATAGTTTAGTACAGTGAAACCTCATTACTACGAACAGCACACTAACGAACTTTTCAGATTAAGAAATGTTTCAGAAATCCCCTGCTGACAGCTCATACTTTCAATGTAAAAATATTTGAGTACTACAAACTTCAGAATACCAAACTTCAGAATAACAATCATTATTCAGTTTCAGTGTCATGCAGACGACGACGCGCATGTGTTCGGACAACCTGAGACGGCGCCAGAGGAAAGAAGCACCGGAAGGGTCTTTTTTTTTCTGTTGCTGAGGCGACGACACATCGGGTTTTGCAGGTGCATGCACCGGCCAGACAAGTTTCGCCAAGCAAAGAAGGCGAGTGTCTCCCTTTATTTTTTTCCCTTCTTTCTGTGGTCGTACTAGCCACGCGTGCGGAGAAATGTAATCTCTGTGCTCCCGCAGATGCCACATGGTCGCACTTTCCGAATGGTGTCGTTTACTCGCGCTTTGGAACAGTTCAGGTGTCCGCCTCGAGCGAGACAGTTGCAGTGTTCACAGCAAGGATTGTGAAAACAAACAAACAAAAAGAAACACTGCGCTTTGGAGGTGACATGAAGCTTCCTCTTTATCAGTGGTTTTCTCGGCGTCTTGTATGTGCACACCACTCTTACTATATGGTGCTTCGGTAGTGCGTGGCGGCTGAATCTATGGAAAAACGCAACAACGCGGGCTAGGAGCCAACAATGACATTTTCGTGGCTAGCTCATACGGTGACCTCGGATGTGTTGATAAGCGGGATGGTTTATTGGGTAACAACTTTTCAGAATAACTAACAATTTGCTGCAGTCCTCCGAAAATCGTTATATCGAGATTTCACTGTAGCTGACTGCTGCGATGGCTTTCATTCGTTGTAACATGGTTAGCTCACAACTGAGAAACCATGAGCCAAAAAGGTGCACCACTCACCGGAAGTGGAGTTCGGCACGCTGTGCGGTGCTGCACTGGTGTCGCCCTGGGACGCACCACCCGCCACCGGGTTTGGACCGCGCAGGCCCGGTGAGTCCTCCAGCCGCACGTTCTTGGCCTCGCCCATCTCCTGCAGTCGCTCAGTCACGTCGATGACCGTGGGCCGTGATGTCGGGTTTACCTGGAGCATGCCCCCTGCGAGTGCAGCACCACAAGCAGAGCATTGAACTCAAAATTCAAGGACAATTCAAAGATGTTAAAGGTCAAAGTTTCAAGGAATTTGAAACAAAATCTGTATTCATTAGGGGTGTGCAAATACCGAATAGTAGATTTCGAATCAAATATCAAATCAAATCAAGAAATAAAAGCAGAATACCAAATCAAATATAGAACATCGAATATCAGAATATTTTTCACAAAATTTATTGCTTACAAATTTTGGGCAAGAAAATTCGGTGCCGCACATGCTCAGGAGTATCCTCACATTCCATAACAAGAATGCTGCAAGCTACCAGTTAACTGAGGTACACAGAAATCAAGACATATGGTACGGTCTACTCTTAATAAAGGGAACCCCAAATTAGTATGCTGGCACTGATTAGAGCTCAGTTCTAGTATACGAAGGTCTGGAAGATATTTGTTGAACAGTGAAGCTGTTTAAGCCAGCCGTAATTTGTGGTCCGTATCAAGAAACTACCAAGGAAGAAAAGAAAATAAACTTTCTTGCTGAGGCGGGATTCGAGCCCGCATACCCCCAGTCCCAAAGCGAGCGTCGTAACCACTCGGCTACACAGCCACGCTTGCAGAACATGCATTTATGCGAACCATATGATTGCGTTCGAGCGTCATCGTCTTCGTCCACAGCTGGCACGTTTGTACGCTTGTGCCCTGCGAGGTGAAGGGGCTTTGCGCGCTATGAGAGCGACAGAGAGAGAGAGATGCATTCACGGAGCAGGTTTCCTGGAACGCGGTGTCGGCATTGAAACGTGGTGTCGATGTTGGAAGCTGCGCTATGCAACGCGCAGTGACGGCCGTAAGTCCAAGACGCGTGAAAAGAAATTATGATCATCATGAGTAATAAGATGAAAAGTTCGCGCGCACTTCCGGAAAATGCGGGGTACGATTGCCCAGCTTCGCTGTTTCAAGTGCTGCGCAGCCGAGTGCAAGGTTAAGCATTTTTTTGTTTAATCAACAGAATTTAAGTTTAATAGAATCGAGTGTTTCTTCTTTCCCTCTGAAACTAATGAATCAGTGGCATTATGTTGTACTTAATGCCAATGAGATTATCAGTTTAATAGTGGACCTGCGTTTTGCGGTAATCTCTTACTTATTGCTCTTACTTATTTCATTCGTTTTTTAATATATAGAAGGGCTAAACCGACCTTACGGCAGTTTGGTTATTGCAAGACCAATCGGCACAACAGACGAAAGGACCACGCATCACTTGGCTCGATACCACTCTGCGCCTAGCCGCCGCCAGCGGTAAAGAGCAGGCGCCATCCCCCCCATTTCATTGCCAGGTTTGGCGTAATTTGCTGCCTGTCAAAGAATCTGAAACCTGGAGGGTCACAACAAGTTCGCACGGCGCTCGCTACATCTCCCCCCCCCCCTCTCTTCCTTCTCGTTCATCCGCTGTGTCTCTCTTTCGCTTGGGAGGCGGTTTGCTGGCTTTTCAAGTGCCGCGTGGCTTCTGCGAGTAGATCTGCATTGATTCAGCATCAAGCTGTAATTTTAGTCACCTATGCCTGATGAAGCAGTGGCAATTAGGCCTGATGGCCGAGGCAGTGTGGCCGTGACGAAAATTCGTCACAAGCCGTCGTGGAATTCTTGCCGCAAATATGTTCGTACAGGTGGCTCATCTGTGGTCGGTACCGAGATCACACGTGCGGGTTAGATTGATGGCTGCTGAAGCGACGTGAAGTAGGTTGCTGCATATCCAACACGATCTGCGTGCCTATCCGCGGCTAATCAGCCCGATCTTTCCATTTTACGAAATATGCGCTGTTTATGTTGCCACTCCCTCTGTCCATCGCATTATCATTTTGATCGGTCCTGTTTCCCAATATCAACGTTTATAGAACCTGCTTCAGTTGCCAAACTCTCCGCCTCCACTGTCCTCCCGAAGTGGCGCCTGACCGACTTCCGGTACAGGTGCTCCGACCACAGCAATAGGCTCACGGCCTATTGCTGTGCCTATTGCTGCGACCACGGCAACAGACGACGGAATACGAGCGAAGGCGGCGGCTCAGGTACAGCTGCGACTATCCGCGCACAAATATCGAACTGCCTAGCCAACAAATAATTTCCTCGGTGAGGCAATCGTGCAGTCAATACAGCAGTTGGAGCTCGGTTGTCGTGCAAGCTCACGTCAAGTGCAGGGCAACAAGAGTCAACGTTGCTCACTGTTTATGCACACTTTGCGATGACAAAAAAAGCAGCATTGCCATTTTTGTCCTGGCTAACAGCGAATATTCTGAAAGGTTTTCGTAGGTTGGAAGCAAATGCGCTATTGCAGAATGTTGTCGGAGGTGCGCAAAGCGTGGCTTCTCATATACCCTTGTCTATTAGTTTTTGCTTGCACAGGTCCCAATTCAGTTTTTACTATGGGACCTCCTTCTGTATACCTCTATCTGCAAAACCTTTTTGTGAATTAATAAAAAATTTGATTGATTGATTGAACTTCTTGCTGTGAGAGTCACTTCTTGCGGTGAGTATCACACCCCACATCACGCGGCTACCCAACACTGCTGCTACGTCGACATGTGAGGGTCGACCGCGTCAGGCCACCACCTGTGACTAAAGTCCCTATATAAGAAAAGTACCGCCATCTACTCTTTCCTCCGCCGCCTCCTCTCCTAAAGCGCTTGCTTTTTTTTTACTTTTTGCTTGCGAAAGCCAAGTCGACGGTGGCACACCTAGAAAGTCCACGTTGAAGCTTTCAGTCCGGGCGCGCGCCGCCGCCGCCGGCGACTGCGGCTGCGCAGAGGACTTTCAACATGGCTCTGAGGCGGAAAAAAAGAAAATATAAAGAAGTGAAAAGCGCGCGCTATCATCGTCCAATAGGAGATACAGGATAACACAGGAGAGAGCGAAGTGGCATTTGTCAAAGGATGGCGGTACTTTTCTTATATAGGGACTTTACCTGTGACCACGTAACCCGTATTGTTCGTCGCGAGCTCGAGGCCGCCTGTTCCTCAGCTTTCTCCGCGACGCCTCCTGATCCGCCAGCTACCACGATTGCGATAATTCAGGCCATCGTCAGACAGGAATTTGAGAACATGGGTCTGAACTCCGTGTGTTTAACGTCTCAACCTAGCGTTCCCCAGTTCTCTAGTGGCCCTCCTCGCCCTCGGCAGTCCTTTTCTGCCACATCTCGCCGCAACCCGTCCGAATGGTGTACCCCTAATGACAGGCCGATCTGCTTCCACTGCTGTTGCATCGGCCACGTCGCTCGTCACTGCCGCAATCGATGGCCACCTCCTCCTCGGACATACGCCGCCGCTTATCCCCGCACCTTTGGACCTTCTGTTCCCTATGCCTCCCGCCCCGAACCCACTGTCGCTGATGCCCCTGCTCCGAACCTTCGCTACAGCCGCTCGCCTACACCTCGACGCCACCAGTTTCGTTTGCCCCAACCCTGTCGATTTTCGTCGCCGCCTATCGCCTCCCGGATGCCGCCGGAAAACTAGACACTGCAGCTTCTGGAGGTGAAGCTGCGTTGTCGACCCTGCCCTCAAATCCTCTGCTCACGTTGCCTACGAACCAAAACCTTCTTGACATTGACGTCGGCGGCTATCCTGTCACTGCACTGATCGATACAGGGGCCCATATTTCAATTATGAATGCTGCCTTCCGACGACGACTCAGAAAGCTCCTCACCCCAGCGTCGGCACGCGTTGTCCGCGTCGCGGATGGCGGTACTGTCCCTATCGTCGGCATGTGTACGGCACGTGTCAGCATCACCGGCCGCCACACTCCTGTCCTCTTCACCGTGCTTGCTCATTGCCCCCACGACCTAATTCTCGGACTCGATTTTCTTTCTGCACATTCTGCTCTTATTGACTGCTCTGCCAGTACCCTTCGCCTTGAGTTGCCGATTCTCGCAGAACCTCCTGATGAACCTCAGTGCCACTTACGCCCCAAAGGCTTTATTCGCCTACCACCAAAGTCAATAGTCTATATTGAACTGTTGTCTTCCCCACCTGTTCCTGATGGCGAGTACCTCGTCACTCCTCTGCTCGACATTCCACTACAGTATGACGTCACCGTGCCTCACAGTATTCTTACTATTACTAATAACTGCACTCGCATGCCTATCTTCCACTTTGGATTGGCAAAACAAATTCTCCCGCAAGGTATTGGCCTTGCCAACGTTGACTGCCTCGGCGACCATCAAGTGGCAGCTTTATCAACCGATGGTTCTTCCGAGCTTGGCGTGCCCCTCGCGCCAGCTTCAGGCACCGATCCCAACATAAAGAAAATGGTTGCGGCGGACCTGTCCTCTACTCAGGCTGAAGACCTTTCCAAAGTGTTATCGGCCTACAGAGATATTTTCGACTTCGACGATCGCCCTTTAGGCCAGACGCTCGTGGTCAAGCATCGGATTCCTACTGGGGATGCTACGCCTATTCACCGACGACCATATCGCGTTTCTGGGCCGGAACGCCGAGTAATTCAAAATGAAGTGACCGAAATGCTAGATAAAGACATCATTGAGCCTTCTTCGAGTCCCTGGGCATCACCTGTGGTGTTGGTTAAGAAGGACGGCACGTGGCGCTTCTGTGTAGACTACCGCCATTTGAACAAAATTACTAAGAAGGACGTCTACCCGCTCCCACGAATCGACGACGCCCTTGACTGCCTTCACGGTTCCAGCTATTTCTCTTCTATTGATCTTCACTCTGGATACTGGCAGATTGCTGTCGACGACATGGACAGAGAAAAAAACGCGTTCGTAACACCTGATGGCCTATACCAATTTAAAGTAATGCCGTTTGGGTTATGCAATGCCCCGGCCACCTTTGAGCGTATGATGGACTCCTTGCTCCAAGGTTTTAAATGGTCCACGTGTCTCTGTTACCTCGACGACGTCATCGTCTTCTCGCCGACGTTCGACTGTCACCTTGAGTGTCTAACAGCTATACTTGATGTATTTTGAAAGGCGAAGCTGCAACTCAACTCGTTCAAATGTCGTTTTGGCCGCCGCCAAATTACTGTTCTGGGCCATCTCGTCGACGCTTCCGGTGTGCAGCCTGATCCCAACAAAACTCGCGCCGTCCGAGACTTTCCGGTTCCGAAGACAGCAACAGACGTTCGCATTAGTTGGGCTATGCTCGTACTTTCATCGTTTTGTTCAGGATTTCGCGGCAATTGCTAGACCCCTTCACTAATCTTCTGAGGAAAGGCGTACAATTTTCGTGGGGTACTTCAGAAGCCACCGCCTTCTCTCGTCTCGTCACTCTTCTCACCTCACCGCCCATTCTCGCCCACTTCGACCCTGATGCCCCTACAGAATTGCGTACAGATGCCAGCGGTCATGGTGTAGGTGCCGTCTTAGCCCAGCGTCAGCGTGGCCAGGATCGCGTTATTGCTTACGCAAGCCGCCTCCTATCACCATCGGATAGCAACTATTCCATTACGGAAAGAGAATGCCTTGCTGTTGTTTGGGCAGTTGCGAAGTTCTGCCCTTACCTTTACAGTCGCCCTTTCTCTGTCGTCACTGACCATCATGCTCTCTGCTGGCTCTCATCGCTAAAAGATCCTACAGGCCGGCTTGGTCGATGGGCTTTGAGGCTACAAGAATTTTCATATTCCGTGGTGTACAAGCCTGGCCGCCTGCACCAAGACGCTGACAGCTTGTCGCGTTACCCTGTTGACGACTCTGACTCCTCCAATACTGACAGTGCTGCTTCCGTTTTCTCAGTATCCCAGCTCCTTCATTTCGCCGACGAGCAACGTCGTGATGCCTACACCAGAGCGCTCATCGACCGTTTGGAACACTCTCCGGCCGATACTACTCTATGCCTCTTCGTACTCCGCGACGGTACTCTATACCGTTGTAACCTTCATCCGGACGGCTCCGAGTTCCTACTTGTAGTCCCTAAACACCTCCGCTCAACCGTTCTAGAAGAGCTTCACGACGCCCCAACGGCAGCACACCTCGGCGTCTCTCGAACCTATGACCGAGTACGTCGCCGTTTTTTCTGGCCGGGCCTTGCCCGTTCCGTACGGCATTACGTCGCCGCTTGTGAACTTTGCCAACGACGCAAGAAGCCTTCCCAGCTCCCCGCTGGTTACCTGCAGACGCTCGACATCCCTGCCGAGCCCTTCCATCGTGTTGGCTTAGACCTTCTCGGCCCCTTTCCGGAATCTACATCAGGAAACAAGTGGATTGCCGTCGCTGCGGACTACGCGACCCGCTACGCCGTAACACGCGCTCTTCCAACCAGTTGCGCTACTGACGTCGCGGACTTCCTCCTACACTATATCATTTTGATGCATGGTGCTCCGCATCAAATGCTCACCGACCAGTGGCCGTACGTTCTTGTCCAAAGTCATTGACGACATCATGCGTGCCTGCTCAATACAGCACAAAATTACCACCTCCTACCACCCACAAACGAACGGCCTCACTGAGCGTTTGAACCGCACGCTTACAGACATGCTATCGAAGTACGTTTCCGCCGACCACCGTGACTGGGACCTGGCTCTACCTTACATTACCTTTGCATACAACTCTCCCCGTCTCGAAACTGCTGGCTTTTCCCCGTTTTACCTCTTGTATGGCCGAGAACCGACGCTACCACTAGACACTGTGCTTCCGTTCCCCACAGCTTCAACTAGCGATTATGCCCGTGATGCAATCGCCTGTGCTGACCATGCTCGCCAACTTGCGCGTGCTCGTCTGCAAGTGTCTCAAGAAAAACAGAAACAACGCTACCACCTCCGTCACCGTGATGTGCATTTTGCGCCCGGCACCCTCGTGTTGCTTTGGTCACCATCGCGTAAAGTTGGCCTTTGTGAAAAACTGCTCTCCTGTTACACAGGCCCATATCGCGTGCTCCGCCAAGTGACCGATGTCACCTATGAAATCGTTCTAGCCACGCCCACTACGTCCTCCGCTGTGACAACCAGTGATATTGTCCACGTCGCCCGGCTCAAACCCTACACATCTCCAAGCACCTTGGATATTTAACAGCACCGTGACGGCGCTTTTGCCGCTGGGGGGGTAGTATTACGATAGCATCGAAAGATGTTGAAGAGACGAGCCGCCGCGCGAAAGACGATGAAGTGTGTTTGTGCTCTTGGTGCGAGCGATTATGGGCCTGGCTGTCTGGCTTCAGTGTAAATAGCCTGTAAATAGCTCTTTTGTCTGTGTCCTTCCACACGTAACATTCGATTATGAAAATTGTAATCCCGATTACAGTTCCTGCTAAGTACGGTTTGAACGCGTCAACCTAAGAAACAGCAGAGATACGCAGAAATGCCGCTGCACACTGATTATTCATGTCACGAATGCAGTGGAATGCATTTGCAGAATTTCAAGCTCGCAAGTAAGTAGAGAAAGTTAGTTTGATAACAAGTAGGACTTGGCCCTCAGTTCCCAAGATATTATAATTCTTATTGAGGACCGAATCTTGTATAATATGCTTTAATTATGCATAATTGACCTTATTTAATAATTAACAGCCTCAGCAGCCGTTCAGTGCGTCAACATGCGCAAGCAGTTCTGTTAGCTGTGACACCGCAATGACAGTGACAGCTTTAAAGGATTTTGCAGCATGCCCATAAGCACACTATGGCATATCTACAGCGACTATGACCCATTTTTCAGTAACTAGTGCGTTTTCTTCAGCCTTTATCGCATATAAGGCAAGAAAACTACAGCTATCGTCACAGTAGACAATTCTACGCCAACTCGTAGACCGCAAGCAAGCATCTTCAATATCCCCTTCAAAGTCAGCACACCACTTTCCCCAAGTCAACATTTCCTACATAATCTTGAGGCTCATGTCACAGCTTGTCTGATCTGGTTTCAGAGATCTCGTCTCCAGCAACATCTTGTCCCGCTTTAACATATTTCTCTTTTGTTAGTGGCTTTGAAATATACGAAGGTAGGTTGGAGAAATCTTTGGGCACACTCCCTTCCACAAGATTCCACTACACCTAGCGATTTTGACTTATTGCCCAGTTGACAAAGTGGGTCTTAAGATGTCCTCGGGGTGAGAATGCACATCGCACACTCGCGATTTGTCCGACAGCCTTTTGTCCAGATGGGGAATGGCGCGATCCCATGCACCGTAGAGAGCCGGATCACACAGAGCCCAGAACCGCATCGATGATTTGTTTGTCCTATAACTGCTTGTGCAGCCGGGCACAAAACATGCCCGCATTGCATGCATCTAAAAATCAACACTCGATCGAAAACAGCATATTGTGTACGCCTTCTCCCGCACTTGTTTGCGCACGCTTGATGAAACTTGCTGGAGCATGCTGCGACTGTAGCACCACTCACCACCGCAGCTTGCGGCAGTGCCGCGCAACAGCTCTTGAGTTTGAAAACTGAAGCAGCTTCGATAAACGTTGACCTGGATGAACCTTGTACCGACAAAGGTGGCTCCCATCAATGTCGCACCTTCAAAGTCAATTTGCCAATTGCACATTGCACGCTTCACTCAATGAGGGCCAGTTAGTGTCCTGCTTCACCCAGTGATACTCGTCATGTTAAAGTCAAATGACAAACTTTCCTCCAGGCATTTCCAGAGCCCATGGCTCCATAAAAACAACAGAAATGGTAGTACAGCTTCATCACTTGGTCTGGCTTACTCTTGCTCCATGATGGCAACGGTGATTTAAATAAGCCTGACAGTGGCAGTGGACCTGCCACACTGCAACCACATGGCAAACATTAAAAACAGAACATGTATGTGATCGTTTCCCAATAGTGTCCATGGCATAGCACAGATGCGAAGTTTTATTACTTCGAATGTTCAGCAGTCGCCTCCAACCCCAGCGATCAAGAAATTCAAGGAGTGCATTTATTTTGAAGAAGTTTTAAGGCCCCTTGAAACTTCTTTTTCTCCATGCTCAAGGGTTTTTAGATTTCAAGGAAGTGTATGAACCCGGTGTGACAATGATTGGTTTCCATTGTCCCACCTTCATTTAGGTGAGTAGAATGATATAATCAAGGTGCCATTAATATCAATAAAGTGGAAAGCAAACGCTAGTGTCGTGTGCATGAAGTGTCGAATTAGTTCGTAGTGGTAAAATGGTACGACAGATGGCAAAGAGCAAAGGGTCACGCACGCGGTGCACGCAATCTCTCCGACACTTCAGAAACTCCACATAGAAAGCTGCACTGGCAGTATGACCTACAGGTACAAATTCTTGGAGCACAATTCCATGCCAGTCAAAAGACACAATCAACATGACTGACTTTTGTGTCGTTCTTCCTTGCTTCTGTGGACTTTCTTGTATCTCCAGAGTTGTGCAAGGTATTGTATTAATTGCTTTGAACTTGGGGGTGATAATGCCCATTTTTCTTGGGCTTTCCATGTGCAAAGATGCGCCAAACAATTGCAAACTAAAACACAAGGACCTGGGAGATAATGCCGGTCACTCAGACTGTTGCACCTTTTCCTTCACTTAACAGCTTGAGCCCCCTCCATCTCGCTCGCTCCCTTGGCTAATATAAAAGCACCACATCTGCAACTATTTCATCTAAATATTCATTTCCAACCCTATGAACTGACAGTTGGCGGGGGCATTCAAAGCCTAGAACAAAAATGTTTTGAGCAGCACTACCAGGTAAATATCCAGAGCATGTGGCATAAGCTTTTTAAAACAAGATACCCAGGCAAGCATGGTTAATTCTCAGCACATATCATGCATTTATGCAAAGTCATTTTTTTTTCTCTTTATTTCCTCTCCCAAGTCAGTTTAATTTCAAGTTCAATCAAGGAAAGACGCATGTGTTGCCAAAATTCATCCTTTTGTTACCTGAATTGAGAGGCAACCAAAAACAACCACGACGAACAGTAATGGTGCGAAACGCAGTCACACAAGGTAAATAGAATAGGGTGAAGTTAGTAAACTTTCTTTTAACTATTACGCAGATATGACAGTCCATTCTCAGCAAACTGAAAACTGAAGTAGATAACTCGAGCACTGTTGAAATGTACTATTGTTGTAATGAGTTCTCAAGTGTTCAAACACACTATGAGCACAACAATTCAAGGGTAAGGTCACATACTTAGTCTTAATCCCAAAGAACAAAATTCAGTAAATCCACCAGATATTTCTTTCAAGCTCTCCGAGAGTTCCCATAGCAGCGGACAACATGATGCTAAGTTTGGACCAAATAAGTAGTCTTCAATCCGTATTACCATACCAGCCCTTCCTGTCCTGCTCACCCATCAAAAAAAATAAAAATTAATAAAAATGAATGACCTGCACGCTGATGTCCCGAGAACAAGCAACAGAACGTATATACAGATCAAATTGACCAATCGTGTGCGGCTCGATGGAACGGACCGCCTCCGTTCCATTTTGGGAACGCGTACAAGATCGCACCCCTAGTTGATGAGCGGTGCACAGCCTTCCTCTCAACCACCCAAGATTAGCCAGGGAAAATGCAACATCCCACCTGAAATAACCTTGGCCACTACAGGAAGGCTTTCAGCGAGACTCCAACCAGCACAGCACGAACACCACGACAGCATGCTCGCGAGTTCTTCAAGAATCCTATCGATCATGATGACTTTCAGGCAAGACTTAAAGTCTGAGCACCACAGAAGAAGGGAGGCCAAGGGCACACCGCACAGCGCAGCACGTCTGCTGCCCAACTGCTCGCCAGTAGACAATGGCAAAGACCACTTTGCCGTTGCTGTCTTCTCAGCAAAGCCAAGAAAGACAGGAAATGCGATAGAGGCGTTTTACATCAGCTGCTAAGCTTTGTTCCAGATTTTCGGTGCACTACTGCAAAGACCAGCCAAGGGAACTGGTTCTGGCAAACAGTCAGGTACAGCCACATTATGATGTTTGTATGAATGCAGAGTTCAGGAACTACCCAATCGTTGAAAGAAGGAAACAGGAATGAAATGAATCACAAGGGTCATATTGCATAAGAGGTCATGAAACAGTACAGTCATATAACCCTTTCCAATGAAAGCAGCTACAGCTTTTGCAGTACTGCACAGAACTGTTTAGCAAAAGCTTGGATGGCCCTTGGCATGTGACAGACATGCTAGTGACGTGAAAGAACAAGGGGACATGAAGAAGTGACAGGGGTGAGAAAAAACTTGCACAGAAGCAAAAAATGGCTTCTGAACTTGCAAACAGTTAGAGAGTGCTGTGAACTGTGACTGACAAACTAGAGGACAGAAGAAACGCAGCAACGGCAGTAAAACAGAAAGACCTAAACCATGAGGTCTTGTGACACGTCACATGACTGCAACAAAATGTTTCAAGAAAGAAAGACAAAAAAAAGATTGCCCGAAGTAACAAAAAAAAAAGAAAACCGCCAGAACAGCTGTGAACACTCGCGGTTACAGCTGATGGTGCACGGCGTTTGACAGCTAGATGGCTGCCTAGCTGCCATCCACAAAAGGTCCGCAAATTCGAGGTTAAAATGCGTCACAATGACGTCAATGCCGCATCACTGCTGCAATAAAAAAAGCTGGAAAACTAGTAGAGGGTGCGAGAACTTACGTATGAGGTCATGGAAGATGTCGAAGTGGGTGTCTCCAGGGGGAATGCTGTAGTTGGCGTTGAGGATGCGGAGCTTGGACGAGTCCGGGAACGGGTGCTCGCGGAAGCACAGGAGAAACAGGACGCAGCCCAGGGCCTATCAAAAGAGGTACACACACAATGAGCACACGTCGGCAAGCATATGGTTTCAAGCACAGCGCTTTCAACAACAGGTGCAGTACCCTCGACAAAAACTACTCAGTTTCACAGCTCCCTAGCACTGCACACTGGGGCGCACAGTTAAAGGAAACACGCAGTTATTAGTAGTCTGTCATAGATTATCCCTACAATATGGATTCAAGGCCAACGAACAAATTTTTGTCTTACATAAGTGTACGCCCAGTTCATTACAGTGGACTCCTTTTAAACGGAACCTCAAGGGACTAGGTAAATTGGTTCCGTTTATAAGGAGTTCCAATTACTGAGAGACAAAGCTGAATACACTTGCATGAATACAAAAAAACCAACCAACCACGAGGATGGCGTTCAGTTTAAGCAGCAGTTCCGTTTAAGTGATTTCCGTTCAACGAGATTACACTGTATAACAAAGGTTCTTTACCAATAAACATGAATAAATGTTCCAGTTTATTGGCTTTCATAACTGATTATGTGTTCAATTCAACAGTGGATCCAACGGTACGCAACACCCCAACTCCTGCAGCAGTTGCTTCACCTCTCAAGCTTGCTCAAGTCCCAGATTTGGCCTCCTATAGAACTGACGCTAATTTGACCTTATGATGACGCACCTCCGAATGTTATCTTCAAGCGCAGCAAGCTACTGCTACAGCAGCCCTCTGCTCTTTCGTTTGTCAAGCATGCCACTTTTGGTCTGTCACAGCCCATCAAGCCGAGTGGCCACGTCTACATGCTGCACTGCCTCTTGAGGCGGAACCATCTACATGTCATTGCAGCAAAGCCATTAAGTTCGGGGAAGCAACTTCTGTCCAAGCGAGCGTGTAACTTTGGTGATCAACAACAGCACAATATAACCAATATTAATTGGGAACATAATGACACTAAGTCCCAGGAGGAAGAAACATAGTAGCTTGGACTTGAGAGACAAGTTATTAAAGAAATAAGCCTCTAGAGCAAGGTTTTTCACAGCAGGAAATTTGGGAAAGCACGTTGAGGAATAATGAGCTCAAAAGAATGCTTTCTCAAACTACAGTTCACATCTACGGAGCTTCACCACTACAGATTTGACAGAGACTGACTGAGACAAGGTTTTAACGTTCCGAAGCAATACATGAGCTATGATTGATTGACTTAAAACATGTTTTATTGCTGCTTTTGAGCAAGTACATATATAGCTGAGATGGCTGCATGATCTATGAGAGACGCCGTAGTAGAGGGGGGGGGGCTCTGGATTAAATTTGGCTGTGTATGCAAGCATTTTTTGGCATACCAAACTTATATGTATAAATCCACCATGAGAACATTTGATGGCAAGGCGACAAAGAAATATCAGAGCCCCCTCCCCTCGTGCATCTTTCAACATCCCCAGTGCAGTTTTGTAAAGTAAACCCTCCCAATTTAGAGTAAAAACCCGCTAACTCGAAGTTGAAAAAAATCTGAAAAAATTGCGATATAAGCGAAATCATGAGAATAGAAGCCTACACAGACCGCATGAAGCCTTTCAAAAATGCCGCCAGTAATATTCTCGGTCACTTTCCCATGCATCGGCACTGGCCGCGACAGTGTCTATGCACAATGGTGTTACTGGCACTATGCCAAGACCACATGCATGGCAAAGAGTCGAGACGATTGATCTTAATGCAATATATGAAGCCAGCCATCCGAGCATAACCTCTTCCAGGCATCCAAAAAGCAGATGCTGCTGCTTTCTGCATCATAATGAATTCCAGACAATTTCACTTGGACAACTGCAACTGAACTGTGGGAGAGCGCAATAGCGGATGCCCACGCATGAAGCGGCATGAGGCAAGTGTCCTTTTTAAGCCCCAATCTCGCTGAAACGCTGTGGGCTCGCACACTGGTTTCTTTTGGGCGCAGCACGTGGGCTGACAATGCCTGCTCCAAAAGTGCCTATCATCCTTGCTCAGGGTCACGATTAATACGCCGTGACCACATTGATGCGTCACTGACAGCGTCCTAAATAAGAAGGGAAAAAAACAAGGACTATGACTCCCAGCTCACCACTGCTGTGTGAGGCCACAACAAATTGGCAACAAGCTGCATAGTAAGTGCGCGCAAGCGGTGATAGACCTAAAGAAGCGGTCAAGATAAGTGGGGCAGAGCGGCCCGGCACGGCGTCTGGCTCGGCTAGCAAGCTGTCACCGGGTGAAAAGCAAATTCAAGCGACGCTGTCGACGCTGCCCTGTTTCCTTTTCCCTAGTGTTTTCGATGTCGAGATTTTCAGATATCCCGAGTACTGCGTAAAAACTGTTTGAGATAAGAGGTGAAAACCACATGGGTTCACACCATGGCCAGAACAAAATTTTTACTTGACCGATATTTTGCTACCAGAGTTCGAGTTAACTAAGGCTTACTGTAACTACAAAAAAAATCTATGTAGACAAACAAGGAGCAAAGGTGAGAATGACGAGGCGCTCACCCAAATGTCCATGGCCTCGTTGATCGGGTAGTTGTTGTACGTGTCCAACACTTCCGGCGGCCGGTACATCGGAGTCGTGTTCTTGCACATCTGTCACAAGCAAAAGCAGGCACAAAATAGTGACATCTAATACAAGGAACCCTTCCATTGAACATCCAATGCCTAAAAGTGGTGTCCACGTGGTTTCAACTAAGCCGTCAAAACGTACGCAGAACATGCTGGATAACGTGTACCACATTTCTTGTCCACCAAATGAAAAAAGATCAATGTAAAAACAATAGCAAAGTAACCGACACACAGTTCTACTCATCGACATATTTGACGTTACGTGCATGCTTCATTAAGGAGAAATGAAAAAGTAAATACAGCTCTGTTCAAATATGCTTGAAATATAGCAGTATATCAACAGTCCCAGAATTCAGTCAGAGTCTAATATGGAGCCCCACTCTGTGACAATATTTCTCAGATGTTGTGGTTGACAAAAGCACCATATGATGGTGTTACCAGCGCTGCCGCTGTGGATATCTTCAGTGTTTCGGCATTAAACAAACTGTAAGAAGTCTTGCATACAGTAAAACCCTCTAATGCCCAGCTGGAGCAGTTGGTTGAGACACCAATCACTGCTGAGGACACGGACGGACGCTTGGGCATTAGGAACATTCAACATTAGGAATGATGGAGCACCGCAAGAGACATGAGCGAAAGAAAGACACAAGACACACACACACAGTGCCTGTGCATTTTTTAATGTCTCCGCTTATTTCATGTCTTTGCACTGTTCCACTGCTGGGGGAGCTAATGTGGCAACAACACATGACAAATACAGTCACTGACTGCACAGCCATTGGCCCCGTTAACTCATGGGGTGCCTCTCGCCGGCTAATGTACAAGGACAACTAAAATTTTGGGACACTTTACAGCATGCAGTTCAATAACTCAGACATCCCCTGCACAACCACATGCTAATCCAGCCATCAAGTCGAGCAGAAAGTCTGATATTTTTGCTTTGATACATCCACAGCACCTCCTCAAGAGGAAAAAAAAAAAAAAAAAGAATTAGCAAAGCCTAGTCGATCCAGTAGTCGCCAACCATGCCCAACCCACAGGACAAACCAAGCCAAGCCTTTAATTGTAAAGGCTGCATTTGTGGTTTGTCATGCAATTGCGTGTGTTCAGTATTAAAATGTTGTGCATCCATGTCTACTTCCTTGTCTTGCTTTCACAGTTCTTTCTTTCCATGTTGGGCTGCCTAGTTGTAATAAAGTGCGCCCTATGCGCATGTCAAAACCGCTAAGCGACCGTGAAAAAGGTGCACCGAAGAAATGTGCCCTCACAATTGTGAATCACAATAATTACATGAAAAATTTATTTCAGGACCACACACCGTATGTAAAACACCAATCAAAATGTGTGTAGACACTAGTGATTGATCGCAAACATCTAAGACCTGTAGCAGCGAGAAATCAAGTGCCACGTACGGAAGTGCACACAATGACAAATATGGTTCAATAATTGAAAAAGAGGTGCCTTTCAGCACACTAGCCAAAGTAGCGGTCCCACAGCAATTTGTACTTTACTGATAGATTTTTTTGCACCGGCTCTGATTATTCAGACAGCACCACTGCATTTTCCATAGACACTGGCGGATACAGAAAAAGAGGGGGAGGGCTCCTGGGCACCTTTTTAGACATACTTGTATACTTAGCGCTGACAAAACTGAATATACCGCTCCCTACCCCCCCCCCCCCCCTTCCAGGCTATCTTGGATCAGCTCCTTAGCATAGACCCAATGTGTAATGATGGCGTGAACATAATCTGCACACGCATTGTCGCAAACACAGCAGTTGTAAAAAAAAAGTTAACCACCATTCAGGCTGTTGCCCTAACCTTCATTTTTCTTGGCGAAGAGATTTCTTTACTTTTAGAATGCCATATGATCGCTACCAAGAAATTTTTGTAAACTCCACACCAAACTGCAACTTTTACCACAGAATCCTAATGAAGTGGTGCTGGTTAGGCCTAGTGGCACATGGCCATGACAAAAAGTCGGCACCGGGCGGTCAACAGTGTGGCGAGCGGCAAGCTGTCATGGAATGCTCACTGTCTATATTTTCATACCACAGACCTCTTTAACAAATGCCCGTGAAAATCATGCGCACGGTCTAAACATAGCAGCCGCAGTGGCGGAGGTCTACGGGCAATCCACTGAAAACCACCGCAAAGTCTCCCGCTATGCTCCCACAGCTTCGAACGAACAAGGTCATAGGTGTCGCACATTCTGTGATGACGTGCATCAGGCGAACACGACGGGCGCCTACAGCCACGCCCATTGCATTAGTTCGACGAAGCCAACGCAGAGCAAAATTAAGCAATTTCTTCGTACTGCTGGCATTGTAAAAAGCAAAGAAATACATTTTCATCGCTGAAGCTTATTTTTTTTTTTTTTGTCTGCCTGATTATTCGGAGCAAGTGCATATTAGCGCAGGTGAGGCGCAATACCCCGTGATAAACAACAATTTGGCGCAAATGGCACACTACTTCCAACACTGGCTCCTTCGTGTGTTAAATAGTAGCTACATCTTTCCAGCCAGCTCCTTTGATTGCTATTATAAACTTTTGCCCCTCATAACCATCAAGAAGCTTCAAGTGGCACATATTCTACCATCCATGTCTGCGTCAACAAGGGTGGCGATTAAGTGAGGGATGTGCCCAACACACTAACTGTTGCAAGAAAATGCACAATCGTTTGGCTATCAGAGCGCAGTCTACCTCTGTCCGAGTTGCCAGGATATAAAGATTTAATGCGTGCACTCTCTGTACTTGCATGTGCCTGTAGCAACCGCATGATAATGGTCGAAATACGGACTGACGAGGTCGCAGGCAATCGTACGTGCCCGTAGCAACGCGTTGCCCAGCTTCTTTGGCCATTCGTGGAATTCAGAATTCAGGCAATCCTCATTGAGTCCAAATTATTGGCTGGTGACTGCACCCACATAACCTGCTCACAGAGACTCTGTAAACAAAGCTGGAGGTCTCTATAAAAAACTACTGCTACGATAAAAGGATTCAGTTGACGAGTAACGGCATTTCCTGCACTCACCTCATCTTCGACCAGGCTCCGCTGGATGGCCGTCCAGTAGCTGTCGGGCTTATAGGATTTTGTTGTTGAGCTGCCAAAGTCGCAGAGCTTGATGGTGCCCTTAGAACTCAGCAAGAGGTTTTCAATCTGGGACACACAACGGCAGAAACACATGTTAAAACACAGTGACATTTGGCTTCTCAAATTTATAAAACAAATGGTAAACTTTTCAGAGGTTTCAGGTTTTCTGGAGATGACAAGCACAATATTAACTGAACGATAGCTTGGCAGATGTCTACAAACCCTAGCCCCAGGCTATAAGGGACATATACTGGATGTTTTTCGAATAAACACCGACTGCAAAATAATAATTTTTAATGTGAATTGCAGGCATTAATGATGAGTGTTAGGTTATACTGGTGCAATAGATTAGTGCTGCAAAATGTCTAAACCATCACATTTACTGAGAACTATAGGACTGCAGAACAAGTGGATACTCACTCGTACGTACCCACCAATGTTTTCGTAGGCCATGTACTCACTCGCTCTCATACGCGCTCACACTCGTCAGCACTCAATCGCGCTCTTACTCGCACCCGCTCATATACTCATGCACGTTAATGGTCACTTCCGTTTACGCTTACAGACATGCACTCACACCTAGGGTGTGAGTGTGAGTGCACTATTAAATCATATCACCTCAGAATCTCCAGCTGCAAAAATTTTTTTGAATCCTTGAAACACAAGCGAAGTTAGACGCAGTTATTGGACCGATCCGGAGATTTCTGTCTCCTTTGATTTCTACTAGCGTGCTGGAAGCTACACAGGGGAGGCGGCAAGAGGGCGCAAGAGGTTGAATGCGAAAAGGTTTGTGGGGGCACTCTGTGGTGGCTGCAGTATCTACGCTACGCTGCAATGAGCAACTGCAATGTTTAGACTGGCAATGCAAAGATGAAATGGCTTTTCTGCTTTTTTTTTTTTTTTGATATTGCAGACATATATATTTCTCAAGTGTTTAACTCAAATGACCAATAATTGTATTATTGAGAATGTTCTCGAGATCACGAAATCAGCCAATAGCTGCAATGCGTCCAGCTGCTTGCAATGCTGCTGCATGACCGCATTGCAGAAGCGAGAGCAAGCGATTTTTCCCTGTTGTTGACACGAGATTGCAAATTCCCTGCTGCATGCAGTGCAATAATATTTCCCATAAAATTCAAAGCATGTGCACCCCCCCCCCCCTCCTCAAGCAAGTCTAAATTACCGGCATAGTGAGGGGGGGATGCTATCCCGGAACAGCCTCAAAATTCAAGATGGCAACTGCAAAATTCTCCTGCCAGAAAAAAAAGAAAAAGAAAAAAGTGCAGTGGGCATGAATTTAAAATTTAAGTTAACATGACCTTGATTAAGCCAAAGATTTGTTAGTGTGGTTTGTCACTCTCAAAACCATCGAAAGAAGTGCAGAAACAGTGCAACGTGACATGAGCATTGGTAATGCATCTTCTATTCCAGGCAAAAGGATGTCCACTTGAGTAAAGTGACACGTAATGTTCACTTTATTAAAAACCATGTCTACAGTGAAACATTTAGCACTAACGAGAGTTCCGATACAAATCAAGCTCAGCTGCAGTGCATGGCTACCGAGGGCGGACAGCAAACAGCAGCTCGACCATGCTCGCATCGCAGCTGGCGGCACCGCAAATAGCATGTTTTTTCTTTTTGTGTGAAGTTATTGCGAGGAGAGGGTGTTGCGGCAGCAACGGTAACAACACATTGCTGCTTGGGAGCGTCAGCGGTTCATTCTGAAGCGCCATCTGCTACAGATTCAAAGTGAAACAGAAAAGACCTAGCGAGTGATCAGCGGCAGTGAAGCTGCCGGCAACCACTCCTATGTGGCTGTGTCGCATGGATATTCTCTGTACTGTGTGACAGGCTGTTCTCGCTGCCCCCCCCTAAAAAGAAAAAAGCCACGAAAAACTTATTTTTGTGGACTGGATGTGGCTGGCCAGTGTTGTCTGGGTGCGGTGCGTCATAAGGGCGTTTCACGAACTGGCACAGAAATTTGAAATTTGCAGTGAAGTTGGGGGGGCTTTTGCACGGGTGGGGGCGCTTGCTCGGAATTTTACGGTAGCTTGTATGTTCACAGGAGTCTCGCTAACAGATTGGCATCGTTTTCTTACAAAGGTCAAAAAAGTGTTTCAAGGCATCTTTTACATGATAAGGAGACAGAATTTTTCAGAAATCAGAAAAGCGATAAACTGATTGCATTGATTTTTTCCGGTTTCTTTTCTTATTTTTGTTTCCTGTTGCACATGAACATTTCCCTTTGGCATTCGCGCTTTCTGCAATAAACATTCAGTTGCGAGTCAGCACTGTCCGTGCGTGCTTCTCCGTCATTTTATCTGTCCTTGCACTGAAAAAAATCTTTTGAGGAATCGCGACCAACTAGACCAACTTAAGGTTCCTTTATATGCATTTGAGACACTGCTTTTGCACCGCAAGGCCAACGTGCTGACCTTGAGGTCTCGGTGTATGATGGGCGGGCTCTGTGAGTGCATGTGGCAGACGGCACTGCACGTCTGGTAAAAGATCTGCAGCACCTGCCCAAGGCTGAGGTCTGTTGTCCGCTGTTGAAGGACATCCACCAGGGGACCACCTGCAGCATCAACACAAAGTAGAGAACTTTGTCAGGACAATTTTTCAAAGCTGTAATGCGTGCAGGAGGACCACGCAGCACTGCAAAAGTATAGAAATCACCATCAGCACCACACTCCTGAAAGTCTACGTAATGGGGAAATACTACTTCGAAACAAGGTCAAAAGGTCAGGATCAGAAAGAGAAGGACAGGAGGAGATATGAAGTGATTGCTCATCTGTCCTTTCCAAGTGACTATCATTGTTAGTTCTTTCTTGTCCTGTCTCTTTCTTTCTTGGCATTGCTTGTAGAAGCACGCACTAAATATTCCATTGTACGGCACCAACACACCGATCGCAGTCGCACGGAATTTGTGATGCAAAACAGGATCAAAAAGTCTGGATGAGAAAGGACCAAACAAGGACGGGACCAGACTTCCACTGTTCTCGAATCTGCCCTTTTCAATCCAATGTCCTTGTTCTTTTCCCGACTCCTTTAGGCATTGCTTATAGAGGTAAGGATGAAATACCTCATAAAGCGTCAACATGTGGATCACAGTCACATGCGAAATGAGTGATGCAAGACAGGGTCGAAAGACTAGGATTACAAAGGCAGAGAAGGACAATTTAACTGGTTTCTCATATGTCCTTTTGAACTGATTGTTCCTGTCAGTATTTTTACTGTTGCCCATGAATCGTTGCGGCCCATGATCACATGCCCATGATTTATATTGTGCTCACTGCAATTAGCATAACTTTTTCAGTGCTGAACAACAATGAAATAGTAATTTTTAAAAATTCGGGGGTTTTACGTGCTACTGAAATAGTGTCACCACATTTATGACTAAATGTGCTTCTCTTTTCTAAAAACTGGCACTATAATTAATGACATTTAATTTAGTAACATATTTACAGAAGCAAAGGCAAGACAAACTTTAAAAATGAGGCACAGTGGCCTCTACAATCATTTTATTAAAAAAAAATATCTAACAGCTTATTAATCTGCCATTCTGCAAGTGTTGTCTAACCTTTTTTCCAAGTGTCCTTAGAAAAGAATATGTCTGTCTACAGCTCTCGTAGTCCTTTCAAAGCTACTACTCTGAAAGCCAATGCAAGCAAAAGGTGTGGAGTATGAAAGGCTTCTCACCTGGGCAGAGCTCTGTGAGGAGAAGGTATTCCGATTTCCCATGACCCGACTGGCCTTTCTCAATAGCGGCAGCTGCAATGAAGTCTATCACGTTTGGGTGGCCGGAAAGCTTTTTCTGTGCCAGCTGTCAAGGTCTGCCAGGAAGCAAGTTGCCGAGATAACCCAGCCATGGCCAACAAAGATATAAAAAACTGTGTTCTTTAACAGAGCATTATGTACTCAGTATGTTTTGAGTGCTCATGCAAAATGCACCGAACTGTCTGGTGACTAACTTGAATGAGGCAGCGTAATTGTCACTCTAAATGGAACATTCTTTCTACAGCCCATTTACTATTTCAATCAGCTTTTACAGTAAAAATAATTAAATTCTGGTGTTTCATGTGCTAAGACCATGATCCGATTATGAGATATGCCGTAGTGGGGGTTTCTACCATCTGGGGTTTTTGAATGTGCACCCAAATAGAAGTGCACGAGCGTTTTTGCATTTTGCCCCCATCGAAATGCCATCGTCACAGCTGGGATTAAGCCTGCTGCGATGAGTCAGCAAACACTGCAGCAGGCCTTTTTCCGTAAACCTGCTATACCAGGCCTTTTTGTTCAGAAGTAGAGAATTTGTACTCCTCTCGTCATTTTTGGATTGCCACATTTCATGACGGATTGCTCTTCTGCCATGCATTCTTAGCATGGATTCAGTCATAACTTAAATAGCATGCCACATCACTTTTGCCTGCCTAATAAAGTAAATTTTTTCGATCTTGCAACTTTAACCCTTTAAGTGTTGTGCTCCAGTTATCTCGTTATATTCATATTCAACCGTAGTTACGCAGCCCTCGCAACCAAAATCGCCTAAGCCGAGAACGCAAATTTAGCCAAGGATACAAGGACGTTGACTTCTTGGAGAATGGATCTGCTGGCTTCCTCATCTCCAGCAAACATTCGCTGTAGAGACAGAGGAAAATAAAGCGAAGCGTTAAGTTCAGGGTCATGAACAACAGGAAACAGCTGCATACCATCTGTAATCTAGCACTTCCTTTCAATTTTGACATCTTTTGACACCATCAGGAAGCGGTGAAAAAAAAAAAAGAAGGAAGGGGAGTGACTGCAGGAAGTGCCAAATTGGCTAGCCATGCGAGAACTCGGATGTTCGATCATTACCTTGAGTGCGTATTCCCTGTTCGATGACAAGTCTTGCGCTGCAAATACAAAGCCAAAGCCTCCTGCAAAGATACAACATTGCAAAACGACAGTCAGACAGGCACTCTCGCTGCTAGCGTATCAGTCAAGCAACCAAAGTAACTCCTTTCTTGCATTATATAGCACTAAGAAATGCCCCTTAAAGGAACACTAAAAAGGAAAGGCGAGTGCTGGTAAACTACACTCCAACAACACCGTAAACTACACTCTTATCATGAGAGCAGACTTGGTAACCCAAAAGACATGCAAATATTAAACACGGGTGGTGACGCCCACTTCAAGTTCCCCCGCCAGCTCACTGCGACATCATGGATTATGAAAGCATTTGCTCAGACATAGTTAATTTCCGATTAGTAAATATGGACTACGTATGTTGTTCTAAAGGTGGCAAAAAGTGAAATTAGCAAATTTTTGAGAAATTTTGCAGTGCCACGACCCGAAAAACAAAAAAAAAAAATTTGTGACGTCACTCAAACGTATTGGTGCTGGCATTCTGGCATGAAATTAAAAAAAGTTGAAAGACTTGACCTTCATTTTTTCTTATAGTACTCAACCTCTTAGTGAGAAATGAACAACAACAACAGATTTTTTAAAGAGTAATTTATTAGCCAAAACTCATTTAGTGTATCTTTTCAATGCACCTTTAAGACTGAAAGACACTCGAGAAAAATGACCACTTCTGTCTAAACTATATTCAGTAGCACTGAATTTATGGGCGTCGTGTTGAAAGCAAGCATGTAACTGCCACCATGGACAGTCAAAGCACAAGGACTGTTGAAAAAATGGTTATCTGGCTTTTTTTTTAAAGGCTATCACGCAAAAGAATGTGATAATAGTCAAAACGAAGTGATTTGGCATGAAGGTTATGATCCAAGGATTGCTTGCCCGATCATAAGATACGCACACCAATATGTAGGAAAAGGAAATAGCAACCCGAGCCAAGAACAAACATGCTGATTACACAACAAACTTCGGGCGCCAAAAAGATCACAAGTAAGATTAAGAATAGCATGCAAGATAGACAATGCACGCAAACGACATTGCACACCTAAAGCAGCTTTCAGTTACATGTATTTGAGGAAAGCGTCTTCAAGTATATAATACACAATGGGCATATATTGTAATTACCCATATTATTCTCCAGTCTTTCTGGCACCTGTTATCACTGGCTTGGACAACTTTGCACAACTGTTATCACCAAGACTGGCCACTTCGCATTATGGATGATAAGATGAACTAAAAATGAAAACGAATCGCTGCACAATGCGTTCCAAGAAGTGATAGTAGCTTCTAGATG
The DNA here is from genome assembly GCF_013339745.2 of Dermacentor silvarum. NCBI lineage: Eukaryota > Metazoa > Arthropoda > Arachnida > Ixodida > Ixodidae > Dermacentor > Dermacentor silvarum. The sequence continues at coordinate 94,867,779 of NC_051164.1, forward strand.
AAACCAAACCATAAAGTTAGTACTTACAGTTACATCATCCTCTGTTTTCCTGTTTTATCATCATGACTGACGCAAGTCTGCACAAGCACTTTGTTACATAGAGCCCATATTCATTTAAATCTAGGATAATACTCTTTCCTACAAAATATACAACACAAAATTTTGCAGTCGGCCGCTACTTCATGACACACATAGCTGGCAATGCTATAAAGGCCTCTTAGAGACACTTCTCACATTTGAGACCGAAAAACAGTGTGTCCCATCTGTAAGATAAGTATGCGTAGCATGAATAGATGTAACATTGAGCATCATACTTTTTCATGTTGCAAAATATGACCTAGTTATTACACAGAAGGCGTCGCAAATCTGAACCCATTTACCACCGAACAAGCAAAGTGGCGTGTTTCCGCGACCAGCGGCTACAGAGCACGGCTTGAGCTTGTGACCAAAACATAGACCATGGCATACTGGAAGCCCAGTGACGCACAAATAATACGTGATCTGACATAACCTTACAACCACAAGTTGTAGTTGTAATATACAAAGTAGTTATTCAGTAGGAAGTATTGTCATTAAAGAACAACTGCACTGCAAGATGAGTGGAGTGACAATCTTATGATCAAACTACGTAGTAGCTACTGCGGTGTTGCCTGCTAAGTATGAAATAGAGTCCAGAATGAAGCATGAGGCTTGTCAGTCGCAAAAACTTGATGTTGGTGTTGACAATGCATTCATAAATGGGCTTCCGAAATGCTACATCACCTTCGGAGGGGCGGCAGCTGAAAAACGACAAGGAATATTAACCACTCATCATGATTAAGAAAGGTGGCAAACTGGATAGCAGTGGCAGCGTCGAAGCAGCAGCATCGCTAAACCAATATAACAGCCTTTCCGAAAGTAGTTTTTTTTCCCGACATGCCTCTTGCAATTGAGGCCAGTGAATTGCAGGCAGAAAGAAGTGACAAAGAATGGAACGATGGTGATGCAAATGGGACAGCTGGGAGCGAGCGTCTGGTGAAAGAGTGCGCATTTTAAGTGGCGTGCAATTGCAAGAAGAATTTGGGGATAGTAGTTCTTGCTTTTTAGTTAGCTTGCATTTGAAGGAACAATTTTTTCGATGCTGCACATTTTGGGGTCATACTAGAACCAACCAAATTACTGCAGAGAGGGAAAGAGAAGCTATTGATAGAAAGGTCGGTTTTTGCCAGCATACATATAACTACTGACATATTACTCTGAACAGGGAGTGGGAAGAAGCATGAAAGATTCTGAAGGGGTGAGAAGTTTCTGAAGAGAAAGCAAAAACACAAAACTAACAGTGTGGTGTGTCTTAGTAAAATGAAAGCAAAATTGACGATCGTCAACTGCAGTGTCCTCCACCCCCCCCCCTTCCTACTTCATTTATGTTTTTGAGTGGAACATTACAAGTCGTAAAAGTATCTTCACTGTAATTTAGTGCATCACAAATAATTCAACGAAAACAAAGTGAAGCTGGATTGGCGATTGTCAACAGCGTTGTGATTGAGATCAGCCTTTCCACTGGCGCGTTCCTTCTTTGTGTGGATGCGTTGTTTGCTGCAGTGACTACACAATGTTTCCTTGCTTTTGTTTCTTAAACCTTGGGAGCAGGGAGAGTGCAATATGCATCAGACTACACCCATAAATGTAGGGCTTTCCTATCCAGTATTACATAGTATATTCTCTTGTAATTATTTTTGCTAGGCTTTGTAGCGTGCTTTAAAAAGAAAAACCTTGGGCAATCACTGTCTCACCGATGAGAACACGTCAAAGCATTGACGAAACTTCGCAATGGCTTGGCGGGTACCAGATGGATAGGAAATTCCAGATGTGTCGCATTTGAGCGAGCGTTTCGGTTACACTGCAGAAAGCGTGTAAAGCGATCCTTTTGAGCGCCTGTAAAAAATAAAGTGAATACAAAAAAAAGGGAATGCCGGATGCAGACAAACAAATCATTTTTAAAAAAACGCAGAGAAGGCCAGACAACCGCCAGGTGACAGATGAGTGCGTCCCGAGAACTGCTGGAAACGCGCCCGGTGCTTCAGCGAACGCAAACGCACAATTTTAGCGTGATTTCGGAAGCGAATGGCATGCGGAATTAGGCGAACCATTCGATGTCGCCATAGGGACAAGCGCGGAGCTAGCATGCCGATGGTTTGTTCCAACACAAGTTTCGAAACGCATGGAGAAGATCGGTTCTTTACAATGCGTGGGGCGGGATTTACAAAAACAAAAACCTCCCCTCCACTTTCGCGTACTAGGCGCCTGGCACGAGACGCGCGAGCGAACTAACAAATAAAACAAAAGTGGGGAGGGGGGGGGGGGGGGGGGGAAGGCTCCGCTCACGCGTCTGCTGTAGCTCGCGTTTTTCCGAGCGTAATCGAAACTGCTCCCGACCCACCGCTACACTTTTACAAGACCGCTCGCTACTTCGGTTTCTCGCGAGCACAGCCCGCCGTTTCGCCCGCGGCGTCGATGAATCGCCGCGTTTCTTTCTCTTGCTTTTTTTATTTCTTGCCGTCGCGTTCGTGACTCGCTGAGTAGCCACCCGGGAGTAATGAATGGCCAAAAGCGGGAGCCAAAAGCCCCGTGGTCGTTCAGACCAGACGTCGAAGAATCCGAGAGGTCGGGAGAAACGAGGTAACGGAGCGGGTGGTGCGTTGCTGTGGGTTATAAGGCTCGACATACGGGCGCGATCACAGCCGCAAAACACAAACACGACGGAGCGCTTGACAACTAGGCTGCCCCTCCTGGCTGCCTCCCCCAATCCCGAAAAAAACAGCTGCTCGCCCGACGCCACTCGCTCCCGCCGCGGTTGCAGTTTGATACTTATAGCGGGGCGCAGTGACGAGCAATAAAGAACCTCTAGAGACACCGTCAAACGCTAGCCGCGCCTTGGCGTCATGCTAAAGGCTCCGCGGCTTTCACAGCAGCAGCAGCAGAACGTAGCCGGCTATGCGACGGCTAAAGAAACAAAGAAAAGCTGCCGTCTCTGAATGAAAAAAAAGGGACAACGCGAAACGTTGGCGAGTGGTGTAGCAGGACTCTATAGTGACAACAAAAACTCTGTAGTGGCGATGATGGTACGCGAAATCAGGACCCGAAAAGCGTTTTGAACGAGGCGTCGCACTGCTGGACAGACGAGAGCAAACAAAAACTGACCTTCGGCGAGGACCCGTTTGACGCGCAGCTTCTGGTTGCCGAGCTCGACCACCTGGCCGACGAACTCGTGGTCTTCGCCGCGGGCGTTTGCCGAAGACGACGACGAACTGCCGCCGCCGGCGAAGTAGCCCAACGCCGACTTGAAGAGGTCTGTCATGCTTTCTCTCGGCGGCAGCAGTGGACGGGGGCGTGCGACGGCGTCGCCTTGCGCTACTCCCCGCGACGATCTCTCGCAAGACTCCTGGCGCGACGGTGAAGCCGTACGCTTCAGAGCATGTCGCGTCCGTGCTTCTGCTAACGGGTTAGGTTGAAACGGTCTCCGGCGTTAAAACGACGGAGGTTCACATATCGACCGCGGCCCGTGCGACAACGGGGGGGACGCTCCATTCACGGCTGGGCGCCATGTTTGCCCGATGACGTCATGGTTATGACCGCAGTGCTGTAGTCCGCCGCTGCATTGCATCGGGCGCTGCTTTCATAAAAGCAAGCCGTATTTACTAACATTACTTCTCTTCTTACAGCTTTAAATATTTTACTGGTAATTAATTGCTCGAACAATAAGATTTTGTATGCAAAAATACTTAAATTTTTTTTTAGGTTGAGGTTTGTTACCTTGACGCGAGATGGCAGGAGCTGTACCGTCGTCGCAGCAAAAAGTGCGCCTTTTTATCAGATACCGCGGTGAATTCAAGTGACACCGTCCAGCCGTTCGATTTCCAAGTGAGTGAACCGAAATTTTTATTCACACCGTGGAAGACGCAACGGTCACGCTGAAGCTTAGGTGCTGGACGACTGATATCACCGGGAAACAGAGTTAAATTTTCTGCGTGGTGCCGTCAGCCCAATTCGTCCCGGATGATTCATGGAGCAGGCGTCGTGCCCCGCTTTGCAGGTTCAGACGTACAGACTCGCATATGCACACGAGTATTCAATTGTATTCACGCACTCATTTGTGCACTAGTTCACTCAGGAGTCCAAACCCGGTCTTTCTGGGCCCCCACTAGGGGCCCAGAAAGACCGGGTTACTGTCACTTTTAATGTGTCGGCAAATAATGGCGGGAAACCTAAGCGTGAAGCCGGATGAAATGCCTCGCCCGTTAAATAGGAGGAATTTAAGAAGAAAAGAGCTGTAAAGGACGTGCTGGCGGCTTTAATGTGTATTGTATGTGTGTGATAGGGTCATTCCATGGAAAACACATGACATGATTTTAGTGTGCTGGCAAAAAATGGCGGGAAACTCTACTCGAGTGGTGTACACGCGGCAGTGGCCAAGGCTAAGCATGAAGCCACGTGCCGTTAGCCATAAGAAATTAAAAAATAAAATCCCCGAAAGGAAGTACTAACTGCTTTAACGTGTGTTGTATGTGTATTATGGGGTCTTTCCCTGCAAAACTCGCAAGACGGTGATCTCGACCATCTCGTTAAAGGATAACAAAGAAAAAATGTCCCGTTTTTGGTCTCCACTTTGTTTTCGTGGATTGGAAGAAGTTATGAATAAAATTTGTTCAGCATTTCTCAACTTTTTTTGAACGATTGATAAAGCGCGGTTTGTTTATATTACGGCTTGTAAATTTTGACCTCGATTTTGGCGTTTACACTGGCAAAAAGAAAAAAAAAAATGAACTTATGGTTTGTTTTCATACATTTTGCGTTCTACGGAGCCACTTTCTAGGCATTTTCTGCTTGAGAAGAATGCATGTGAGGGGTCTTAAACATTTTGCGTCTCAGAAAGCGAGAAAACAGCATGAAAAAAAAAAAAAAAAAAAAAAAAACTTAAATAGAGAGAATAAATGAAGGGATCATAGTGCCGCATGTGTGTCACCGCTAATTGCATATTATAAGGGTTCCGAGTGAGAACTTGAAATTCAGGGCATTCTTTGGCAAAGAGAGCCAACATTCATTTCTGATATTTTATTCAGAACTCTCGTTTTAGTCGAGAACACAATTCTTGTTAACACCCGCGCATCTACAGGGTCCTTCATATTTCGCTGAACGTGTTCGAAAAAAGATGTTGCGCTTACCGCGCCACTTGCTGAAATGTTGCAGAAGGATCCACATTTCGGAGTCCACGTCGTGCAGTGTAACACTTGCCACAGCTAGATTCCTGGTTTTTTAAAGCAAAAAGTGCAAATTTGCCTTCGCTTATGTGGATGCGACGGCGCAACCATAAACTTGTTTCGCCGCCTGCCGGCAGCTACAGGAAGCAGCCGGTCAGGGGGTGCTGCCGCGTGTTCCAAGAGCGGGCAAGACGAGGAAACCCTCCCTGACCGGCTGCTTTCTGTAGCCGCCGGGAGGCGGCGACACAAGTTTATGCTTGCGGCGTCGCATCCTCATAAGCGAAGGCAAATTTGCACTTTTTGCTTTAAAAAACCAGGCATGGACTCCGAAATGCGATCCTTCTGCAAAATTTCAGCAAGTGGCGCGGTAAGCGCGACATTTTGTTCTTCTTTTTTTTTTTTTCGAGGACGTTAAGCGAGATATGCAGAGCCCTGTATAAACCTGGCGCCCCTCCGTAATGGCGCTCCGCTGCACAGCACACATGTACGGGTCCGTGTGTAGGAGTTTGGCAGAAGTTTATTATTGGTATTGGTACGAGTGCGGGCGCACTGTGTTCCTGGGCACGGTAAATGATTGATTCCTTATTGTAATTTATTTATTTATTTGCTCTGTCAGCCTAAGTCCGGTTATCGTTCGCGCTTATTAAGTTCTGGACATTTGTTAGAGTAGGCCGTTTTTGTGCCCTATATATATATATATATTGTAGTGGGGAAGAGGGTCAAGAACTATCGAGAGAGGACGACGAGGTCCGGCAGCCCGGAGAGCGCGAAACAGCGACCGACGCTCTTGGGCCAAGGCTGTTGTTACGTAGCCCCTGCTTGTAAATAAACCCCCTTACAATATATATATATATATATATATATATATATATATATATATATATATATATATATATATATATATATAGTTTGTCCATTCACTGCATCTCAATAACGTCTGCCGTGTGTGTGAAAGATGCCTTCTTTATTTCCCTAGAAAGCCATTTCACGCCGTTATCTTGCTGCTAGCCCCTACGTGTTGCTTTCACTGCATTGCGCGAGTCATGGATTTTGGAGGTATCTGCTCGACCGTGACTGATTTTTTTTTTTTTTCGGTAAAGACGGACTATAGTGTATTCTAAATGAACCAAAGGCCGGACTTAACAAGTTTCAGGAACATTTACTGAGCCACCACAACAATTAAACCAAATGCACTTAGTTTGAAATCCGGGCCGTCACACTTACGGCGATGGGGTTCCGGCAGGAAATTTAGAAATTAATTTCGAAACAATGCTGTATCTGTCTACACGGCATTGCCTTTTCTCCTGTATAGTGTTCCTTAAAGAAACATCTGCAGTTCAAATTTTCCTCTCCTGAAGTTTCCTCTCCGGTTCCTAAAGAAACAACACCCCTGATAACAGTTTTCGCGAAGGTGAACAGTTGGTGAGGTGTCAGTCACACGACCTTCATAGGATCTTTTGCAAGCCGGCCCTTGTTGCCAATCGTTTGCCGCGCTAATTATAGCACCACATTTCGAAGCAGTTCGAGTGTGCTGAGGATTGGTTGAAAACATTTATATTCGACATGAAAATTCCAGCGAGGGACAGCCCTATGGTTTCCTCCGCAGCTTGGGCCCGACCGACGAGCCATTGCAGCCGGTGAGGGTCATCGGGAAAGGAGGGGCGTGTTAAGACCTCAGAAATAAATGTTGGCTCTGCTGACTATGAAATGCACTGCACTTTATATTTTATATTCGTGCGGTAATTTTCCGCGACACGTCAGGCAATTCTTGGGCTGAACGCGTTCAGGAATCAGGATTGTGTGGCTTTATAGTTCCAAGATTTCTTTTTATTCAACAAATTCGAGGTCTCACAGGTGGAGGATAGCGATTACGACGGCATTTGTTCATTTATACGGGGCCGCGCAGTAAATGATCTCCACGCAGTTGATAAACTTTCGTAGTAATGCCTACTTGTTGCGAGAAAAGTGCTCCAAAGAAACTTTTGCTTGACTACTGGTGTTCGTTTCGGGTCTCGATCTTCCTGTGAACTCTTTGTTGTCTGTATGACCGCTTGCGACTATAACTGCACAATGAGCGCTTCATGCTCTTATGGACGTGCGTACTGTGAACTTATCACCTCTTCTTCGTCTTTCGTTTCTCTTTCCTCCTTCCCACTGCTAGGTACGTAGTCAACCGGGCCCAGCAGCCTGTCGACATGACTGCCAAATGATTTTTTTTTCCAGTCTGAGAATGCAGACTGGCATCAAGTGGTACAGCCCGTGTGCGTTTGTTCAACCAATGAAACGCATTGAGGCAGTATCACGTTGCACGGCTTTGCTAGCACTTAAAAAAAATAATTATTGTTGCTGATGCCATGGTCTTCAAACCTCTGCTCACGCGTGTACAAAAGGAGGCGTCTTGGTACCAGTGGCGCACCGACGGGGGGATTCGGGGGTTGTAACCCCCCCCCCCCCCCCTGAGGCCGAGTTGACCCACCCTTTTGTATAACCCCTTTTCTTTCCTTGCGCCTTTGAGTACTGCAACTAAGATGTAAGAGGCGTAATCGTCTGCGAGTACGCAAAAAGCGCATTTTTTTGACAATGTCCTGTGAAGAAATTGAAATTAGTGCTGTTTAGATGGTATTGGCAAACTGTCAACCCCCCCCCCCCCCCCCCCCTTCGCAGAGATCCTGGGTGCGCTACTGCTTGGTACGCCCAGATGTCTTTCTCAATTATTCCTTCTTGTAAATTTTAAAGTTGTAAACTGCAGCGAGACGACCCTGTGTACGGTGCCCTGGCTTCGTGTTTCCTCCTCGAGGTGGCGCTGATCTCCTGCGTCCCCGCTCTTTATCGTCGTGCCAGCCGGTATCTTTACCAAGAAATGTTTATCGGTGAGCGCATGAGGTCCGCTCGTTTTGCCCGTTAGACTAATACCTTAATTAGTTGGTTGATTAATGATGCACTTTCCCAATATGAGGGACCAATGCGCCCAAGTCACACCGGTTTAGAGTGCAGAACCCAGTGATGGAAGTGCTCCTCCAAACTACTCCAAAAGAAAAATGCTGCTACATGCTGCTCCGAACGGTCATTTTTCTCAGAAACTGCTCCGATACAGCGCTGGGGCATTCGATCTCATACTGATTACCAACTGCTGCTGTCGGAACTGCGATATGTGACTCGTTATGTTTACATTGTGATGCTCAGTTTTATCGGCTTTGATCTCATTTCTGCCACAAGAACTGAGATTTTAAATATATAGCTAATTTAGCTGTATTTTTTTGAACTTGACATGCAGACTATTTTGGTGAAAGTGACTGAGATAACTTCGACCTCATGCTGATTATCAACTGCTGCTTTGCAACGGTTATATCTGACTGGGCTTACTTTTGTCATGTGGGGCTCGGGTTTACCGTATCGATCTCATTTCTGCCACAAGTACTGGTATTTTAAATATATTTCTCATTTTACGGCGCGTTCGATAACCATCCATCTTCCTAACTGTTTGTTTCTTGCAATTTGCGTTGATTATTGTATGTGCAATATGTTTCATAATAAATGTTAATATTTATGAGATGCTTCAGTCATGCTTAAAACCCCAAGAGTCTTGTGGCATATTTTGCCATCTGCTTCGAAAACTACCAATAGCTGCTCTAAACGAGCATTTTTTTTTTTCATGCTGTCGAAATTTGCTCCAAAAAGTAAAATGTCGCTTCCATCACTGAGAACCTCGTGAACGCTACACGAACACCGCAATCCCCGACAACACGCCAAAGGGACTCGCTTTGTGAAGGTCACTAAGTGGACGTCTACTATTTCTAAATTTTACCCCGGATAGAAATATGCGGCGCTAGTGCGTCTGTAAAATACAGTGGCGCCCTCAATCAGACAGCAAACAATAAAATGAAGCACAATTAGGAAGGATAAGCTTGTTTCGCCTTACGGCGTAGCATGCTGTGGGGTTATTATCTAATCACCTGGTGCGTAAATCTTGTTTTGGGGCAACGAAACCCAACGGCACAAGAAGTGCGTCATTTTGCGGTCTCCGAAGCCTCTCTTTTTCTTTAACAAATGTTCCTCTTTGGTTTCCCTTTCAGGTCACTGGTGGTGTCAAGTGGTGAGTTTGCGGGCGATTAGGGGCGTGAAATTGTGGCTCAATGCCAGTATACGTCAGTAGTATGATGTCACGGATTTCGGAGTATTATCTCTTATTTTGGCTGTTCTGGCACCAAAAAAAGAAAAAGAAATTACTCGGAAGTTGCCAGAATTGAATCCCTCGTTCATTTAGAATGCAATGTAGTCATTTTCTGTAAGTAGACCAGTGTAGATCCTTTCACAATACATGCCATCATGGCAAGCTGGTGTGGGAATGTCAAGTAGGCGTCGCCACGTCTGCTGGCTGACCCAGCACGACGGTAAGTCCGATAGTAAAAGCGGCCATTTTGCTATCGCACGAGCGAAGCTTACTAAAAAAGCTTAACCTGATGCTCCTCTTTGACGTCCCTATCAGGCCATCGGGGAAGAGCTTATCGTTTCGTTTTCTACTGGTTTTATCGTTCGGTTATGCTCGTTTAAGTTCGTTTTATCGGAACAGCGGTCTCGCCTTTCGGCGAGTACACTACAAGACTCGCTGCTTTTGAGATCATGCTCAGTGCCTTGACTCGAGGCACTGACCATGGTCTGAGAATTCGTAATTCACCTATTGAGAAAATAAATACTGTTTTTATCGTTACTTCACTTCGAAAATTGTAGCATGCAAACCAAAACCGTTATGAACCGTTAAGGATAACATAACTTTTTTTTTTTTTTTCAGTGGAAGAAAACTAAAATTAGAATGAAAAACGGTTTGTTCCGACACCCGATGGCAAGTGTTGAGTTTTCGGGCGGTCAAGGGAGGCTTAGTGGGTTTGGAGGAGCATTCTCAAAACACTGTGAATGGCGTTGCAGGATGCTCCCGGAGGCAGCAGTCTCTGAGGAGGAGGAAGGCACATAGCAGCCACCGATCTGAAAGAAAAGCCCGGTCAATGTGTGTTGTGTGTGCTAAGCGCAAAGTGCTTGTGTATTTGTATATTTGTAGAAAGCTGCAAGGAAGTTTGAGCGACTCCCGAGGTTGTATCAAACGTACTCCTGGAGTAACAGAGAATCCACACCAAACAGCATGAATGTGGTGGTGTGATAAGTTGTAACTGTTTGACCTAAACGCCGAGGTTATCTATGCGCAGGTTATCCATGCCATTAGAACACACTAAAACGGTCAATAAATAGCAAAAGCACCGTACCAATGTGTAAGGGAAGATATCAAGGAGGAGGACCCAAGGTCACAAACCGCAGACTGCGGGGAGCTCTCTGCGAGATTTTCTCGTTATCCGTGACCTGATTAGCAGTGGTGCAAGTTTTTCCGCAAGAATAAACGGCCTTTGTTGCGCGCGTGACGCCACTCATGTTCTCGTGACGTCATTGTCTGGCAGCGCGCTCTAACGTACATGAGATGTGGCCACGTTTATAGAATATGTAGCGTTGGTATGTGGCGAGTTTATATTAAGTTTAAAACCACAGCGAGGACTAAATCAGGTTCAAATTAATTCTGACGCGCTGTTCTGAAAGAGTTGACGTCAGCGAACAACACTTGACGCGCATTTCTCGACGTTAGCGTTATAGTTTGCAACATAATGATGACAGGCAAAATTTAACGACAAAAAGCTAAACGGTGAATGAGTACTGATGATGAAAGCTACAGCGAGGCGATTGCTTGACGGCTTCCGTTGAAGCCCGCCTCATCTGTGCTTTTGCCGAAGCCGTGTGTCCACCAAACCGCTACATCGTGGACGAAATGCGGACGTAATCGAGGAAGCGCGCTGGGGGGCGGCGGGCGTTACAAAATGGCCGCCGCAGCCATTTTCGGTCGTCTGCTCGAGGCCGGCGATGCAGACGGAGCGTTGCCGTCGCTTTCGCGTAAGAACCATCTGCTTTCCTTTCGCCCGCATGCCGTTGCGAAGAAAGTGCACGTGAGAGAGAGAGAGTGGGACGGCGAATTGTTTTCGCTTGCGAAAGTGAAGTCGGGAAAGTGCGAAACAAGATTGTGCGGAGGAGGATCCGCACAAAGTGGCTCGGCACGTTTGGGTGCCGTGCTGCTGCTGCTGCAGTGTTGCGCGCGGTGGCTCGATTTCTTTCCGCGTTTCACGTGATTCTGCCGTAGTTGCGTGCAGGATCGTGAAGCTCACGGGGGCACCTGAAGGTCTCAACCTCGTGCAACAAACCAGACCCAACTTTGGCACGCTGCCCCTGTTTCAGGTGGTTTTCCTCTATTGAGCTGTGAAATTTAGTTTCGTCATTGGTGTCAAATACAATATGAAGCCAGGGAAGGACAGAACGTTTCGTTTTAATGGAACTATTTAGCAATAATTACGAATAACGGTAACATATACTTGGAGTATAGGGAAATGAAAGTGGAAGAAAACTTGCGGCTAAAAGTGGTAGCCGAAACCAAAGCCTCTTTTTTTTAGGCACGTGCGATACGCCACTAATTCGGCTATAAGGCGGCGTCTGTCCTCCCCTCATATAACTATGAAGCTTATCGTAAATCGAACCCTAATTCGTAATTAATGATGCATTTCCTAGGTTTCGTGGTCTATTGCTCATTGCTGGTAACTGTCGCATCCAATTTCTAATAGATACAACCGACCGATGCGACGTGGGCACTGCCCTAAAGTGAGGCAGTGAAGCGCAGACAACTGCACGGAATTAGTCGGACGTATAGGTTTCGCGCGATGAGTGTGTCGAGGTTACCGCGATACTCCCGCCTCCTCCGCTGCTGGCTTCTGGGTTTTGGGGTCATTGGCAAGGATGAATCGTAGGACTGCGTTTGGCGCTCTTATCGCTTCTACCTTTTTATTTTCTTGTTTCTGTAACACATTCGCGTTTCTATATCGCAGTGCGCGTACGCTGCAGCCTCGTTTGCAACTTTTTCTTTTCTTTTTTTCGTCTGCTCCTTTTCTTTTTTCTTCTGCACCCTCTCGTCTCTTACTACTGCTTTTTGTCTTCTGCAATCCTCTCGTCTGCAATCCTTCTTTTTTTGCGTGTCGTCTGCGAAGGGCGAACCATTCGCTAAACGTACACATTCGCTTTCGTCGGCACTGGCGCAACGCAACCATGGGCTTTCTTTTTTTCTTTTTCTTTCAATCCTGCACTTGTCTTTCTCGCTCTCCCAAACGCGGAAGCAAGGTCTACATTGCTTCGGGCGCCGGTTGTTTATCGTCCTCGATGGCCACGAGTTTGCCTTGTTAGTCGTGTATGCGGCGACACGAGAAAGCAATTCGCTCGGATCATGCGCGCTGCGCTAAAACAGGTCATCTGTCAAACAGAAACGCAACGTTCGTTTCTCTTCCTTCTTTTTTCTTTTTTTTTTCTTCTTTTTTTTTTGCCATTGGACTCTTGTCCAACGGAATGTAAGCAAATATGACGAATGCTGCCATGGCTGTTAGCTATTGCGTCCTAAGCTTTCTTCCTCGTTTCTTCATCGTTTCTGCCGCAGGCGTCACGTCTACGTGAGCTTTATATATATATATATATATATATATATATATATATATATATATATATATATATATACAGTCGAACTTGGATATATCGAATCGGAAGGGGATCACAAAAAGTTTGCCATATATATGTAATTCGATATAAAAAAAAACTTTTATGTGCACATTCTTGAGCGGATTTCACTGCTGTTTGTTCTACACAATGATTCGTTATATGTGGGGGTTCGATATATCCGGGTTCGACTGTATACAATTGCTGAAGTAGGCTAATAATGATAATCGCGCATTAGAAGTTAGCAATTAACAAATAACGCATTCAAACGTAGGTTTTATGCCTTTACTCCATAGGCGAGACGTTTCGGCTCGCTAGCTGAGGATTACGCCGGGGCGCACCTACACGCTCGCACGCACGCCGAGTTCGACAGAAGAGGGCGCGGCGATATCGGGTGGGGTCTGGGAGCGTGTATTTACGCCGGCGACCAACTACACGTGGGGCATATTACGAAGAAAAGTGTACGCTCCGTCGCTCCGACAAAAGAAAGCTGTTTGCATACATGCATCCACAAACTTCGAAAACTCACGCACGCGAGCGTACACTAATGTACAAGAGGGCGTGACACGTCGCTGCATGGGCTTGGTTCTACGAAGATCTGGGTCGATTCGGGGTCGGGGATAGAAGGTTGTGGGTGTGACGCACGTATGTAGGATCGAAGAGGAGGTCGGTCGGTGGCGTTTGCTTAGTTGAGTTACTTTCGGGCGTTTATTTGTACGCAACATTATAGCCTTAAAGGCTGTCTTGCATGGGAGTTACACGGTGGGGTCGAGTAACAACCGCAAGTAGCCAGAAGATAGTGAAGTTGCGTAAATGTTATTAGGGATGTTTTGCTGAACCGTGGCCTGCGAAATTGAGCTGCGGTGCGATCTCGGAGGCGGTGCCTGAACAGTACAAAGGTATTAAGATAAGCGTGACGTTTACGATAAACTTGACGTTCTTAATAAATGAATATAATTGGCAAAGAAGAGGCGTTGGAATAATGAACGAATGCTAAAGGGGAGAGGGTAGCAATTCTAATCAGTTTGCAGGTGCATTTGCAAACTTTCGTCATTCATTTTGTGCCACAGTGTTGATTACAGTGCACGGAAAGTTGGAAGGTCGCGTGTACTTTTTTATTTTTGAAGATCGCACCAAACATTCAGAACCGGTAAACCAGTGTGACGTCACTGTTTTTAAATGTATATTTTCTTTAATTCTGACCTATTTGGTGCAGCGAAATCTCTCGAAACATTTGGTACCAATAAACAATTTACCAGGTCTTAGCGGACGCTGTCAAAAATACATGACGTTACAGCTAGATGGCGCGCAATCTTCAAGGCGCCGTCGTCACTTGTATTTATTTATTTATTTATTTATTTATTTATTTATTTATTTATTTATTTATTTATTTATTTATTTATTGTGTGCGGGCAAAACCCGATTTATCTCACGGTGGTATTATAGTGTACTGGAATAAGGCAGTGTGTCGTCCGGCGGCGAGAAGGTGGCTCTTTTTGCGATGATGGCTTTAGTTGCTGGAGCACACCGTTCTACTGCAGCGTCATCTGTCGCTGCTGCCTGGAGTCATTGCTGGCAAGCGAAAAGGTGCAACACAGGGCCTCCTGGATCAGCGGTTGTAGTTGTCTCGGAGGACATTCATGTCCGAGAGGAGCTCGGCGATTTTTTGCTGCTGTTTTTCCTGCCGCGTTCGCGTGCCAGTTTCTTTTATGTGCACGTTATAATGCCAGTTAGGTTCAGACTCGGATAATTATTCGCTTATTCTTTCGCGCAAATGTGTTATCCGTGGTCAGAGATAAAGGTGAAGTTCTAATTTAATTTGGTGTAAAGCCATGTTTGCGCAATAGAAGGTTAAATAGATACGTGCATGTGGTCTCTGTAAGGGTGCGGCATAAGTGGCCTGTGCAACTTATTGTCCATAACTAACGGTTGCGCTGCTAAGCCCCAAGGTCGGGGCTCATATCCCGGCCACGGCTGCCGCATATCGATGGGAACGAAATGCAAAAACGCCCGTGTACCGCGCATTGGGTGCACGTTAAAGAACCCTTGGTGGTCGAAATTAATCCGGAGTCTCCCACTATTTCGTACCTCATAATCATATCGTGGTTTTGGCCCGTAAAATTCCAGAACTTCATTTAATAATTAACCTCTCTTACACTGGTCTCCTCGTTTTGCTATAGCAGAAGCGTAACTTAGTATTACACTATATAATTATTTCTATTTAGTGTCGCGCCTTGACATTACATCGTGCCGTAAATGTGTATTAAACGAGCTTTTTTTTCTAAGTCTGTAGTTTTATTCCTTCGAAATATGTTATTAGGTGCCGATGTCTATGCGCTCTTATTCGTTGTACTGTTGATTTGTGTACTGCTTTGTATTATCTTGCTGTATATGTGTACGTGTGTGAATATTTTGCATCTTTGCCTGTTTTGTACGCAGGATTACGTGTACTTAATGTTGTGTTGCGTGCACCACGCTCCTGAACTGCGTAGGGCTGAGAAGCCTTGTCAAGCTCGGTTGAACGTTTTGTTCTGGTGCCCTCGGCTTCTTCTTGAAGTGGAAATAAAAGTTATTGATTGATTGACTTAAAGCTGGGCAGATTCTAAGTCAAAATGGCGACCTAATTAGATTTCGGTGCGTATATAAAGTACGATGTATAAGTATCAAACTTGGTCTGGAGTCTCCCATTACGTCGCCTCTCATATAGACGGCGTTTTACGGCCTGATGACGGTCGTGGTATTTCAAGCGCAGTGTATCCGTGATCAGCGTTCGAACCCGCGACTTCGTGAGCTGCGCCTCACCGCCGTATATAGCCACCGAGTCTTCGCATCGCGGTCGTCGCAGCTCCAGGCGAGGGCTTAGACTTCGTTGGAGCTTGTATTCGGAATGAAATACCTAGTCAAAAAAAGTAACGAGAACTTTCTTACCTGTAACACTATAATAATAAATCGTATGCTTCATTCCCCGGAAACGTGGTGTTGGAGATGTCATGTTGGTTCCTGAATGTGTACCATATTGCTGCATACTAACTTTTTTTGCATAGTTGTTTTCATAGTTTGTTCGTGCTCGAGCTGTTCGTAGTCACATTTTTATGCATTTTTTTTCGTTGCTCTTTCTATAAGTGTCCTGCTGTCACGTTTTGCGTGTGCAGTGGACATTGACAGTTGACCCCCAAACTATCAGCTAAGAAATTACATGGACCCAATCTGGATTGCCTTGTTCTAGCACTTGTACTTTAGTATTAACAAAAATTATTATCGCTAGCGATGTTTCGAAACTTTAGGAGAGGACTGCGCGCGCCCCCCCCCCCCCCCCTTTCTTGTCCGTCCAGCCGGCCTCTACGCACGGCTTAATGATGGCGGCATGTGCAGTCCTTGCAAGTGACCACGAGAGGGCGCGTAAACATCTGTCGCGCTATTTTCCTCCAGCGAGACGCGTAGAAGACCTTGCTGTTTGCGCGTGATGACAGCCGGGGCCAACTTGGCCAACCACGGCAGCCCGCGACATATACTTGGTTGCCACTTGAATGAAAAAAATTTGTGCCGCCGACTACGTTGGTGAACACGGAGTTCACTATTCCATTGCAAACGCGCTGCAGGACGGTACGCGACGTGAGTGAGGGAGAAAAAGTTTATTTCGAATCGGACCGATTCGCGTTCGGCGAGTTTGTGGGTTGGCCGTAACCCGCCGAGGTTACGGCCAAGAGTTATTGCCTCCCGGCCGGCGGTTTCCTTGGCCCGCTGGACTGCCAACGTTCTTGAAAAACTAAAGTACATTCGCAAAAATGGCGACTGAAAGTACTTAACTGGGTTTCACTGATGTGCTACCTGCGTTAGAGATACTGTATAAGCTCGTTTTAAAAGGAGCCTATGCAGTAACGTTGACCTGCGTTTGCTGATCATTCGCCGCTTCCGGTTCCGGAGCACGTTGATATACTCGCGCTAGCAAAGCGCTGATACCATGGTGGCTATAGTAAAACTTGTTTTTTTTTTTTTCGCTGCGACGCTAGTGTGCCTCGATGCGGGCGTCCCAGTGCGCGCGCATCGAGGCACCCTATGCTGACGACGATGATTTATAGATTTATAGTCGTCTAGCTCGCATGAGCTAATTAAGCTGATCAACTCTGTGGCGCGGTATTGTAGCGCCACCTAGCCTGCGCTCGGTGAATGGCAGCCGTTACCTCAGAGATTGCGGTGATCACTTTTCCGCAAGCGCTGATCTCGGAGGCACATATGACACAACAGGATTCACAAATTTACTGAACGAAACATTGTAACTTGCCATCGCAAGTCAAACGGGCTTCCAGAAGGATAACGGCGTGATTTGACCAAGGCCAAACACGAACGCGAACTCCCATGAACTCCGTGGCTCGCGACATTAGTGAAAAAAAAAATAAAGACGGAAGAAACCAAGGCTGAGCCTTAATCACAGAGTGTGCACGTAACGACAAGTTGCTTGTCGAGTTTGCTACAAGAATGGCGGCTTTCGCGGGCGAGCATTGTTGACCAAGCGGAAATAATGCGGCGCTTATAAACACGTAGTACAACACGCGTCCCTACTCGCGCGGCCCCTGTCACGCGAGAAAACCGCACTTTCGTTCCGCTCGGAGCGTCGGTGATAAATTACCCACTAGCCCGCGGCCCCGTCGCGAGATCGCCGCAAAGTTTGTGCGGTGGCTTGCCGGCAGCTCCGTCGAGTACACAAAACGACAGTCGACGTCACGCCCGCCTCCTGCGCAAGGAGTCAGGTTGGAGATACGTCACTTCTGCCAGGCACAATTTTGTCCGACATAATACGGCAGATTTAGAATGGGGAAGGAAAAAAAAAACCATTGCTTTTATGCGTTTTTCACGGGCGTATACTTAGTTGTCTATAATTACGAAGATTACGCAACATACACATCCCATAAGGTGACCGCGTAGGGTGCCTCGATGCCAGCGCCGCCGTTCAGGGTGGTGCCATCCTTTGACCGCACCCGCGCCGTCGCTTTCTCGCTGCGACGCCATCTTGAGTCACAGCGAGCGGTTGCGAGTGCTTGGTGCCGGTGCTTAGTTCGAGACACAGTGCGCGCGGATGCTTTGCTGACGCTTCTACTTGCTGGACAGTGTTCAGCCGCATGAATGACAAGCTTGTCAAGTGCATCGAGTCCACATGACGGGCTGTTGTGTTCCCAAGTGCACCGGATCGACGCGTAAAGGGCTTCGTTGTTTACGCTTCCCCCGGGACCCAGAGCGAAGGAAGAGATGGGAAGCCCAAGTAAAGCGGTATCACTGGAAGGCAACGGATAGCTCCTACATTTGCGAGGTAAGTGTCAAGAAAGTTTAGACTATCGCATCGTGTTTTTCATTTAAATAAGAAAGTATTCTCTGATCCTCGCTCACGTACCTACGTTCGCTCACGAACTAAGCACTGCACCGATGCTGAGTAGCCTATGGTTTGCGAGCGCGCGTCGCATAGGCTTTTTCCGTTTTGATCGGCGCAGTCTATGCGAGTAGTACCCTTATTTTAAGAACTGACGAAAATGCTTTGCCGCGAAATAGCCTTACATTAGCTACAAATCGTCATGTAAACCACCTATTTTACTTTTTCATGGGAAGCACACATCGTGTGTCTCTTGTTTCTTTTTTTTCCCCTCAGTTTCTTTTTTCGTTACTGGTTATTTGGGACTAAAGAACGCAGTGCTTCTTTTGGGGAGAGCGGCTGTTGTGTACGTGGCAAGCGAAGCATTGTGATTTTCTCTATTCTCAGCAGATATCTTGCGGATCTCAGGTTGTTACGTTATATAGCTGATTTTTTAGACGAATATATTTGTAGCGTGGTGCTCGTAAGCCGATGGTCATTCGTGCTCATTCCCGATCGTACTGGGTACTGTGACGGTCTTTAAATGCCTGTGCACGGTATGCCCAGGTTTAGTAGAGTTAAGGGGCATCATGGGACCAAAATGTTTCGGCGCTTTCTGGCATGGTGTCTGTTGTAGCCTGTGCATTTCTTCGAAACGTGTGAAGCGAGGTAATACAGCATTACTTCTGCGAAAATGTATTTTAAGCACTGTAATGGGTTCTCTGTATTTACAAGGCAACTTTTCATATCAATAATCACTTTTGTTGTTTTACTTGTACTTAGAAACACTTTGAAGAGGACCAGTACGAGGGAAATCGACAGGATGGGCGCCGTCTGTTAAAGTCAACAGCCCTACATCATCATGGACTATATTTTCGAAGTGAAAAACATTGCTAATCTGTATTTGACTGCCTTAGTTTCATTTACGGTTTTTGTACGCGATATGTATGCAGTGTTGTTTATTTTTTCAATGTAGTTATCAGTGTTCTAATGGTTTTTTATAAAATGTTCTGTACTCGCCATCGATGTGTTTGGCTGATGCGACGTATTCGATGGTATCTGATGTATTCTGGCTGGATATCTTGATTAATATTACCCGCGGTTGCGTTTTCTTGTTTGCATTCTTGTTTTCGATTTAAATTGTGTGTAATAAGGTTGATGTACTCACTTGAACCCCCCCCATGTAATGAATAAATTAAAAAAAAAAAAACTCTCACTATCCTGAATTGTGTGTCGAGCCTACCTTGCGAATTTTTTAAAAATCTCGTCTTTCAACATAACCTTCAGGCGCCACACAGTACATATAATTTTTCATGTACATATCTCTTTCATGATTGATTGTACTAGACATAATAAGTAAATGTATTTTGTGCATCGTTTGGTTTCTTGTGTGTACTACGCAAAATTGACACAGACAAGTTACGTTACATGTTTCTCTACAGCACTAACTAAACCTTATTTTCACATCGCAGTTATTTTTACACAGGCTTAACCCTGTCAGCACACAGTTTTGTGGGCAAAAAAAAGCAAAATTGCGCGTAGATATCGTCAAATAATTGCAACGAACGCGAAGAGCACGCGCAACGCAAGGGAAACTAACCGCCGTGCGCGAGTGGCTGGCTACGGTAAAGGAGGCGTGACGTGTAAACCAAAATACAACAGCGAAAAAGAAAAACTTCCACACACAGGGGGTCGCAAACCTTATATACCAAACATCGAAGCGCAAAAAAAAAAATAGTGCGTATTTCTAACATACACACGGCATATTAAATGTAAATTGAATTAGGCAACTTGGGGCATGTTCCCGGCGCCATACATTTACGTCTTGGACCTTCGACGAGTTAACGGCTACTGGTTATAAAGATGTGCAGATGCGATACCGATAAAAAAATCCTCATCAAGGCAAAGCACTTGGAAGTGCGGTGCGCGTAACACTATATTTATGAACGCAAGCGTAGCTGAATCTCAGCTCGTGTGACTCAATATGGCGGCGCCACCGGTGTTGTCTCCACCCTGGACGGCGGCGCTGGGCATCGAGGCACCCTATGACCGCGTGTTGCGTGCTCTTCTGTCCTCCTAATCTTTCAGTTTGAGGAACAAAGGCACTTTTTTTAGAGCGCAGCTCTTACGCGTCCGTTCCGGCGTCGGCGTAACCATAGGCAATATGACGTAACCGAGCAAACGAACGATGGAGTAAAGACGGCGAGAGCGAAGCAGCGGAAGCATTAGAAAGAAAGCGGAGGAGGAAAGTATGGCGACAGGGTGAGGAGGAAAGCGGAGTGCGCCGCAAGACCTGTTCTGCCGTAACGATCGCTACGAGATGGCGTCAGAGTAGCGCACGTCGTCTGTTCACCGATGACGCAATCGATAAGGCATGCGGCGAGCGCGTCCTTCTTTCCTTCCTCCATGCCATATATACGGAAACAAAGCGCTGCATGAGCGGATGTCTGTCTGCGGCGGCTGCTGTGGATCGCGCCCACACGCTGCCTCTCGCGATCTCCCGATTAGCGAGGCAGTCGCGCCGCACTTTGCAACGTGCCGTACGAGACATTGTCCGCGCCAGCCAATATATCACGCAATAAAAACAGGTATAGAGCTGGGCTCAAATTTCGCATTAGGGAGTATCGTAATCGTCAGTGAATTTTTTTTTTCTTTCACATTTGAGGTTTAACGTGCCGAAACTGCACAGTGGGTAATGATGGACGGATTAATTTTCACCATCTAGAGTTCTGCTAAGAGGCACCTTTAGGTCACCTGCCGTGGTGGCGTAGTGGCTTTGGTTTTGCGCGGCGAAGCACGAGGTCGCGGGATCGAATCCCGGCCGTGGCGGCCGCATTTCGATGGGGGCGAAATGCAAAAATCACCCGTCTACCGCGCACTGGGTGCACGTTAAAGAATCCCAGGTGGTCAAAATTAATAAGGGGTCCCCCACCACGGCGTGTCTCATAATCAAATCGTGGTTTTGGCACGCATAACCCCAGAATTTTTTAAACCATTAGTTCGAGGCCATCTCCGATTTCCCTGTTCAAATGCACGTGAAACGCTTAAATGCTTTCTTAAAACAGCCGCTGGACCGGTGTGAATGAAATTTTGGGCCCCGTGCTTTTATGCAAGAATTGGCGGAAATCAGTAAGGTAATTTCAAGCACAAAGTATACAATTAAATCCGTTGCTCTGCAACTAAAACAGTTAACGTAGTTATGTAAACTGCATTGTCAGCATATGTTACAGAGCTTTTGAAAAAGGCAAATTTGATATACGAACTTCCAGCTTAGGTGAAATTGTTACAGTGATTACGAGAACATTGCAAATGTCCTACTCACAAATTACTGGTGTATTTCAGACCGGTGTGTAACCGACGCGGTAGCGCAGTGGTTATGGCGAATAGCTCCATTCGCGGTTTCGATCCTGGCCGTTGCTGCTTCTTATAATGTGGACGAACAGCACTCATTAAAAGAAAAAATTCCTTGTACTTACTATTTACCCGTGCTTTCACACCATTTATTATAACTTGTTATAACTACAGTTGGTAACGCTAGAGTTAGTGACATTACGGACTAAACAAGGTAGTCACTGCATCTAATGCGCCTGCAGCTACCAGTGTCACACGCAGTTGGCATACAAGTCACAATAAAACCACGACATTACAGAGAAACTCTCACAGCAACAATGCGAACAAAAAATTGGAGGACGCTTAATCTTCGCCTTTAAGAGTGGAATGCGATAGCATTCAAACATCCCTGACTGCTTATCACGCTACCCGGCAACTGCAGCTTGTAATGTTTACCGGGAAACGCTGGCGGCGAACGCTATGCACGAAGGCGAGCTTTCTGCCACAAAAGCGGCCTCTTGCGTGGACCGATCCCGGAGGTAGTGCACAGCCGTGCCAATAGATTTACATAATATGTTATGTTATTGTTTCGCACTTATACTTCAGTCTGAGAAGATTTAACACAATGCGCTATTGGTGTTTTGTTTCATGACATTTGTTTATGGGCTGTCATTCTCAAAATTCCGAGGAATAACCTTGTCAAGAACGTGAGACAAGGTTTGAACAACTTTCGTGATAGAATGGTAGGGCAATATAACCAGCATATACCGCAGGCGTGGCATATACATATACCTAAATATATACGGTAATTTTCGCTCACGGTACGCAGACAGCTGATTTTCTGCGACACGGGGCCCTTAACGCTATCGCACTAAAATGTCGCATAACACAGTGACATTGATGCGAGACTGTATTTGGGCATTATTGTAGAGCTAAGGAAAAATGTTTGCGAGCTTGTATATAGCGTCTGGCTTAGTGTTTACATTTCCTTCGTTCAAGGACGCAGGACAAGGTCGCCATCACGTGACTACGCACCGAGTCCGCTACTCTTTCATTTTGTTTCATTTCAGGAAGGGCCTTTTACGTAACGGCCTTCGTGTCGCGTTCGTCACCAGCAGCCTCACACAGCCACGTTTCATTAACCTCATTTTTTTTTTTCTTTAGCGCGCGCGCAGTTCGTAATGACAATGGCTTCGCGCCGGGCGCATCCGTGGGGCCGGGCTGACACGAGCGAAACGATGTAGCAGACGGGCGTCGGAAATATTAATGCGTTGTCATAACGCGCGTTTTGCTTCTGAACGTTTTCGCTTAGTACCAGAGGCGGCGGTAAACGCAACAGTTGTTGCGCGCGCCATTCAGACGACGTAAAACGTTTACAAGCAATGCGTGATCGAACTTTGTTTGTTTTGGCTTATATAATTCTACAGCTCCTTTTTAACAGCGGAGCTGTTTAAGTCGGCCGTTAGCCCGTAATTCGCGAACAGAAAATGTGGGCCGATCCTGGCGGTAGTGCAGAAAGGGTCCAAGCGCAATGGCATCACCCCTGTGACCTAGCGAAGCTGAGCCTGGCTAAGTCTAGCTAAGCATGGTTGGGGCTACTTGAGCTTAGTCAGTCATCGATTGCCAATCAATAGCGTATCGATGAATAATCAATAAATTTAGGAAAATGCTGGAAATGACTTGGTAGTGCTTAGCCTAGCCCAAATGCGTAGCCAATGTATCTTGCGATAGCCAATCAATAGCTAATCGAATAATCGATCAATAATCAATAAATTCCGAAAATACTAGGGATGACTTGGTAGTGCTTAGCCTAGCCCAAAAGCCAGGACTAGCTAGGGGCCCATCAGCTCCGCTGTCTCTTTAGCATTGCGCCTCCAGTGCAAGCTAGCTACTTTTTTTTTTTCTTTTTTTCCTGCGTTCATATAGTTACGAGAACGTTATCGTGTACTTTTACCACTTACCGAACGGTTGGTACCTGTTCAATTGTTTTAATGAATGCCTCCATTCGGTTTCTGTCTTGTCTTGCTGAGAAAATGCTGCAGGCCAGACCACTTTGAACTAATAAAGGCCAACGTTACCGAGTCACTCAGACAGAAAACAGCAGCGGATTCAATTGCTGGCTCTACTCGGTAACTCCCGTCTAACTGACTTCCACCAAGTGTCCAACAAGTTTAATACGCTGTGCCGTGCGAGCTGGTTCATGATTTAAGCTTAAGATCAAAAACAAAACAAAAAATAAACACGGACAAGGAGGTTTGAGAACCGCTCCTGACCATGTATTGTTTTTCTTGTTTTCGCTAATCCTTATCAAGCCTAATTTCAACAAGTTTCCATATATGAAGTAGGTGTATAGACGAGGTGGCTTAGAACCTGGAATGTCGGGGGGGAGGGGGTGGGGGAGGGGGGGATTGCGTCTAACGAGAACTAGCAAACATATATGCGCCATTATAGTAATAGTCTCGTTAAGTTTATCTTCTACGCTTTCGTTGCACAGTTCTCACAGTAGATGGCGTCGTCTGACGACGCGGAGCAGACGATTCTGCTTCTGCAGCGCGCCGCAGTCGTCTGCACAATGTCTCTCTATACTGTTTCCAGATTTCAATGTTCACGGGAACCATATCATCACAATGCTTACACAACTGTACGGGGGCGAAGCTTAAGCGTCCTCCAACTTTCGCAAACTTCCTTCCAATGTTAGCTCGGATAAACTTAAGCCAGTTGTACACCTATAGTAGGTAAAGCCGTTATTAGACAAGTCTAGCAGACGGGCGGTGGAATTGCTTCGCACTTTTCTTAGATTGCATGCCACGGTATAATACAGTGAGATTAGCCTATAGGTCTATACGACACTGTTATGCCAACCCTTTCTACAGAAGTGAGTTCTGTGTAGTTTACTAAATCACGTCGTGCAGGGAAATCTGGTTAGCTTTACGTAATCCCCGACGCTGCAAGCTCAATAGATTTTTTTTAGAGTCCGTGTAGTTCTCATTCTGTCGCCGTTTCATTAACATTTAAGCAAGATAAGCAATCTTGGCTTTTTTGTTCGTGGCTTGTTTGTTCAGCATGAGACCGATATTGTTATGAATAACAGAGGTAAGACAAGAGAACAAACACAAGCAAAAAAGTCATCGCCACCAAGAAAACTGAAAACGTCGGGTTGAGATTATGCCTCGCAGGCATTTCGATGAATGCGCAGCTGTTAGGACTTAAACCGCGATACCTTCTTTAAGTAAGCTTACATCGAACTCATTTGTGTCTATGCTTATTGCCAGTAAGAGTAAGGTAACAAATAAATTGCGGCGGTTGTTGTCTTAGTTCTGATAACAGTAAAGATACACACAATTATATCGGCCACGCAGTAAATGGTGCACAGAAACCTCAGGAAATAATTGCACCCTATATAGTCATCATACGCCGTAACTCTATTAGAAAGTAATGTTGATAGTCAATGGATTGATGTGACATGCCTTTCGGAAATGAACATGCACGACTTATATCTAAATTTTAGTAAAAATTATTTTTTCTAAGCTTTTGTCTCTTCTAGTAAATAATATGTAATAATAATATATAACTATAATAAGTCAACGTTTCGATAAGGGGACATTTCGTCAGGGCAGTATACTCTAAAAAGTTTCTTGACTTTGGTGAGCCATGTTTTGAAACTAGCTGTGTAGGTTTCTTGGGACGGTCCTTAGTGGGGACGGACGGTTGCGTCTCTTTAAAGGCGTTCCTAATCCTGTACATCATGTTCCTGGAAATTACTGCGATGCCAGAATTGTTAGGGTGTCAGGCTGCCCTGGCCAATTGACAGGTCTCCTTGTCGAAACATTGGCTTGCAGCGACGTTCCTTGTTTGACTACTCATCACTGAGTAGCCCTTGTGTTATACAACTTCATGTATACGTAACATTTAAGCGAAGCGTTATAGGCTCACAAAAAGTGTCTGCGGTGGTGGTGGTGTCACGCTGAAAAGTGGGCCGATCCTGGTGGTAGAGCAGGAATGGTCCAAGCTCAATGGCACATACTAGGGACAAAAAGAAAGAGATTGAAAGAGAGAAAGCACGAAAGAAAAAAGAGAGAGAAATTAAGAGAGAGAGAACGAGAGAAAGGAAGAAAATCACCAGGAAGGTCAGATACACACACGACAAGCTTTGCTTACCCCCATTTTCTCGACAGGGGAAGGGCTGTTGATTTTTTTTCTTCTTTTTATTGGGTAACAGGTTATGCCTCTCAATGAAATTTATTCTCTGAGTTACGTAATGATTTGTAGTTTAGGCTATGATCTTACAAGAAAGAGCTTTTTAATTTATTCACAGGAATTCTCACCTCGAATCCCACTCTGATTTCCCGATTCAAATAAACCTAAAACGCATAAATGCATGCACTCATAGACAACCACTCGACCAATTACTGCTGTAGGAAGCAGAATATTGATTTCAGATCTCATAAGCTTTATAAAGGTAGTTGAATATTGATAAGTTTCTAGAAAAAAAAATAAACGCACGCGCGTATATACTCCGCTCACTTCGGGTTTCTTGTAAAACTCTGAAAGTCTCCTATAATAGTGTCAGCGGCACTACAGAACCAAAGTTCGGCTTGAGTTCTTTCGTCATGTAGTTTGTCTTATATCTCCCGAAAAGTGGTCTCTGTTCGCGCAGTAACGGTCCAGATATCCGCAATCAGAAGCCAGACAGGTCATGGGGTGTCGTACAGCAGCATCGGCAGAGAAACTTTGTTCACCCATGATCAGACACAATTTTTTTTTCACTTGTGTCTGCTCTTACTTTACCACTGTGTGCGATTACATGAGGCACAAATTCCCACTTGAAAATGCAACTCTGAAGAATGCTGAGGTGTCCAACCTAAAATTTATTTCACAGGCGTTGCTCTCGAGTCTTCGTGTCTTTATTCAGAGTTTCCCTCAGCTTCTGCCCCGAGATTCCAATGAATCTGAAGAAGACGCTTTAGATGCTCTCGAAGCTGAGTTTGCCAGACTACAGGCGTACAGTTTTCCAGAGGACATTCTGTATGAAGAAAGGTGCGACGTGCAGTGGTCTGTGATTGGAAAAATGAAAAACACTGACGGAAAACAGATGTTTCACCGAGTTGCCAAGGTGACGCTGGATTTACTCGTGATACCGCATAGCAACGCAGAGTGTGAGAGGGTTTTTAGCACGGTGCGAAAAACTAGCGCTGAATTCCGCTCATCAATGTGCAACACAACCCTCGAACACCTGCTGCTAGTGAAGGGCCATCAGCCTGGACCATGTTTTGAGCAAAGCTACTCCGACAAATTTTTTGAAGCGAACAAAGTCTGCTACTGCAAGGTCTCTGCAAAAAAGACTCATCGACCACTGCCTGAAAGTTTGAACGAAACAACCCCCCGCCCCACCGTTGGCGCAAATAAAAAGTCTCCCGATTTTTGATCTCGCCAGGTTGGCAGGTATATATATATATATATATATATATATATATATATATATATATATATATACAGGGTGTCCCAGCTATCACGCAGCACGATTAAAAAAAAGAGGAACGGGGTTACGCGAAGCAAACCTAGTGCGTATTGTTTCCAGTACAGTGGAGTAGCCGCCAGTAATTTTTTCGTTACTGAGATTTAATTAGGTAATTGTAATTAATTATCTAACTCGAGAAGTACTCTCCTAATTATCAAAGTGTCAATGAGAAGATTGTAGAGCAACATGAAAAACTCCCGATACAGCTTTCTGTTTCTCAATACGTGGTACATAAAGGTGTTTTTCCGAGCGTAAAAGAATCCCACGAATACACGCAAAGTACCTCGAGCGGACAGTCGCGCGGCAATTCTGCGTGTATTCGCAGGTTTCTTCCACGCTCGGAAAAACACATTTATGTAGCAGGTATTGAGCAACAGAAAGCTGTATCGGGAGTTTATCATGTTGCTATACAATTTTCTCATCGACACTGTGATCATCAGGGCAGTACTTCTCGAGTTAGATAAGTAATTACAAATACCTAGTTACATCTCAGTAACGAAAAAATTACTGGCGGCTACTCCACTGTACTGGAAACAATAAGCTCTAAATTTGCTTCGCGTAAGGCCGTGCCTCATTTTTTAAATCGTGCTGCGTGATAGCTGGGACACCCTGTATATATATATATATATATATATATATATATATATATATATATATATATATATATATATATATATATATATATATAAAGCCAACAGACAATGAAGCCAAGGGAAGCATCAGGGAAATTAGCTGTGGTTGAAAAAGGACGGTAGAAAACTAGGTGGGGTGATGAAGTTAGAAAATTTGCAGGCGCAAGTTGGAATCAGCCAGCGCAGGACAGGGGTAATTGGAGATCGCAGGGAGAGGCCTTCGTCCTGCAGTGGACATAAATATAGGCTGATGATGATGATGAAATTGAACTGCCAAAATAATGAAAGGGAAATGAAAGTGGACTATATATCGTTCCCTAACTTTGAGTCCCCGATTTCTATAAGTTCCTAATAGCGTTGGCGATTTTGGCAGAACCAAAACTCGCTGGGGTTATTTCGTATGCTTTCTTTATGTTGTTTTGGCCTCCTGGCTAATAGATACTGTCCCCTAACTTTGCACTCGCCATTTCTGAAACTCCCTAAAAACGTCAACGGCGCTGCGCATGCGCAAAATGAGAACTCGCATTGGGTTCGTTTGTACTCTGTTATCTGTTATTTTGCACTTCTGGCGCCGCTATGTCGTTCCCTAAATTCGGGTCTACTATTTCTAAAGCTGCCTGAAAGCTCCTAAATGTGTCAGCGGCCATAGCTCGTACGCAGAACCAAAACTTCGGTGTGGTTATTTTATTCTACCGTTCTTTTTTTTTTTCTGTAATTGGGTACCTCAACTTTGGGTACCCTGCCTCTGAAGCATCCCGATAGCGTGGAAGAAATATACGGATGCGCAAAACTTAACTCCGCTGCGCTTCTTTGTTACTTTCTTGTGTTATTCTGTTCTGCTAGGCGATATATATTGTCCTCTAACTTTGAGTGCCCCGTTTCTAAAGCTCCCTATTGTAAGAGACACTACGCATCGTCAGCCACTTATCCTGACCACGAGCGCAGCAGGGACTTGTCCGTAGCGCGCTCGCCTGGCCGGCTTCCGGAGTTCTCAAGCGCGCAAACCGTGACGAGCGTGTTTTCGTTTGTGAAAGTTTTTGCCTCGGTGCCAAAAAGAATAAATAAGGCGGCCAGACGCTCCAACGAGGAAACGAAGCCTCCTGCAGCGGCATAGAGTCCGGAAAAGGAGGCCGGGGCGGCAAGCTTCGCAGTTTCGTACCACGCGCAAGAAGTTACTTAACTTCAGCCGAGGAGAGGTTGGGGGGACAGGGGAAGGCTCTGGCTGCTTGAGTTTCTATTTCAAACCCCGAAGCGATCCTTCTTAGCGACGAGCCACTCGTTGCACAGTTTTGAACGCGCTGCTTATATACTGACACGTGCGCAGCGGGCGCCATATTTCTTAACCGTCGCTCCGAGTTCGCCGCAAACGATACGTTTTGGGCTTTCTGCAGAGAGCGAAGAAGGTGCGTGAGATAGAAAAGAAATACATTTGAACAAGAGAGCAAAGAAGTTTCAAAGACGGAAGCGGGGATTCGAAGAGGTGTCGAAAAGCAACTCGCCGTGCCACTCTCAAGCCGTTGTGCGCGCTTTGGGCACGAGGACGGCAAAGACGCAGTGTTCATTTTTTAAATTTATTTTGTTTCTTCCTGGTTCGCGACCTTGGACAGTGCTACTTCTAGATTTCCACTTTTTTTGTCTGCTTCGTCTGACGTCATCTTTTTTTTCTTTTTTTTTTTTTTCTTGTCACTCCCGCCCAAAAGTCACGCTCGTCCCTGAAGTCCTCCGGTCCGGACAGCTTAGCTGCTTGCGAGGCTCGTTCTGTCGCTCACTTTCTTTTGTCCTTTTTATTTAAAATTTTTATCGAGAGATGTGTGAGAGGTGTAGCGGGCCACGTTACAAAGTTTCGTGGAAAACTGAACGAGAGCGACAATTGTGTTTTGAACAGGCGTGTGCAGGCGATAATTTTTGCTCGAGCAGATGACGAAACGTGCTCGTGCCAGAAGTTGCGAGGCGTCATCTACTTTGTTTAGTCCCGTTGAACACCTTTTTCGCTTTTTTATCCTCCATCGTCATCGTACGCGAATATATGGGTCAGAGCGCGTGTCGTGGTGAAACTCGGAGCTCGTTATTTATGATGCAATATCGCGCGACCCCGTGACCTTGCACGCATTTTACAAGGCGGGACGCGCGCATAGCAGACGAGGAACTCGACGGGGCGACAACTAACGAGCGATCCACTCAGACCGGTGAAGAGGCGTTCGCTTCCTGCTAGAGAGCGGCGCGGATACATAGTTTGCTTGCTTGCTTGCTCCCTGTACTAAGGCGCGTACCCGCTACGGGGGGTTGACCAAGAAGCGTGCGGTTAACTAGTAGAGGAGGGGAGGTAGTTTTCCACTAAACCATGTTTTCCTCGTCTTCCATCGTATATTGTTGAGGTTACATATTGCGCTATGTTCACCTGGTTCTTTTAATACGATTAGCATTCGTCGCCTACCTCAGGCGTTTTGAGGCTTTCTATCTAGATTTATAGAGATGATGACATGACGAAAGGCAGATCACGAAGTTGGAATGACGACGATGGAAAGACAACAACGGTATCACGACCTCGAGCACATACCCTGTGGCTTAAGCTGGTAGACAAGAGCGTGAGCTGATAAACCCGAGCTTAAGAGGCCAGCTAGCCTCCTACGCTCTGGTTTCTTGGGCTCTCAGTGTATTGTTGCTGCACTTCGACACGACACTGCTTCTCTGTTGGACCACGGCAAGGTGAGAAATTTTGTTTGACAGTCTGCGCTGCATTTCAACCAATTTAGGCTTAGGAAACGGCACCGGGCGTTGTGACGCAGTTAGCGAAAGCTCGGCCGTTGTGACGCAGTTAGGCGTATGCTGAATCTTACTGGGACATGTTTGTCACGCTCTGCATGGGCACCAACATTCATGTAGCTTATTCAGGTACTTTGCGGGGTACTTCTTGGGCACGCTGGCTTCATAGGGCGTTGTGACGCAGTTAGCGAAATTCAGCTCGGCCGTTCTGGTGCAGTTAGTTTGGCGTGTAGTGAGTCTTATTTTGGCATGTTTGTGACGCTTTCTATGGGCCCCACGATTGTAACTTAGTTCGGTACTTTTTGGGGTACTCTTGGGCACCTTGGCCGCACAGGGCTTTGTGACGCAGTTAGTGAAAGATAAGTCGGCCGCTGAGGCGCAGTTGGCTTAACGTTGGCTTCGCGTTGACTGAATCTTACGGGCCCAAGTTTGTGACGCTTTTATGCACCCCCCCCCCACCACATATACCTTCTTTCGGTGTTCACGCTTGTCGAAAACGTGACGAGAGATTGCCAAGAGTGATAGCTGATAGCACTGGAGTTTGTTGCTTGCGGCAGCATGGGCGTGCGCAAGATAACGCCGAGGAGCTCCAAAACCAGGAACTTGTAACTCGAAAATTACGTCTTCTGAACCATTGAAATCAGGCTTTGTACCCACGCATTTGTTTTGAGTGCGAGTAGAAAGCGTTCTGCGAGCGTCTAGCATGGTCTGGCTGGGAGGCTGTGTTGTGGCCACATCTGTGTACGTGGCGTACCATCGCGTCAGCCGATGCCAAGTTGTGTCGAAAGCGCGCTGTCGCCCGTGTATTTGTGCTCTTAGAGAGCAGGAAATAAGGCCCGGGAATGGGGGAATGCTTGGAAATCACCGTTTTCGTCATATTTTATGTGTGGGATTGTTCGGGACGAGTCGGGTGTTTGCCTTTATTCGTAATGTCGCCCATTCACCACATTCGCACGTTTCGCCTCTACTTGCAGTTTTCCTAGAAGGTCTAAATATCAAAATGATACATGCTTGCAATTTACTCTTTTTTTTTTCAGCTGATACCGCCCGGTGGAGCTTCGTACGGGAACTATACTGCTGCTTATCTGGTGCCACAACATTGGATGAACGCACAAAAAGACCGGAACAAGCATTTTTATTGAGCAAAGTAAATATTTCCTTATTTCACAAGGCGTTTTGCGTCTACATTATGAAATTGCACAGAGACAGATTCGATGGCGGTTTGTAAAGATCGCTCGCAATCATTAATTTTACTAAATAAAAAAACGATTCTGCAGCAAGACAGTGCGTGGTTTAGCAGTAGAAGCAAAAACAAATGCGGCGCCGATCATTGCAGCCGGCGTAGTACTTACTAGCCAGCGTTCAAACTGCGCAGGCTTCGAAACCGGAAGTGTGGTTCAGGTGTTCACGTCATCCGCTTGGTGCGCTATAGTCAATCCGGCCGCTGGGCTCTATGGCGTGTCCTCTCTTGTAATTCGTTTCTCTCTGGGCATACAGCATTTTCCCCCGTGCTTGTAACAAATTGGTGGGGGTGCGGGGAAAAGGGGTTTATTTAGGCGTGCGAGAGCAGGAACAGCAGGCTACGAACAGCAGGAATGGCCGCTGCACAGTTGTCGTTTTCCTCTTCCTTTCTCCTTCTGATCCGCACGACCCTTTTACGCGCTTGGACGCAACATAATATATATACAGGGTGTTTCAGCGAACACTTTCAAAAATTCTTATAGGTTGCCTGTGGCAGATAGCCCAATTCTAGTTAGTGAGCTGGTCTACTCGAAGAGGCGGACATTACTTGCACAAAAAATTGAAATGCATGATCGAATAAATAACAAAAATTCAGTAATTAAGTTTTTAACTAATTACCTGATGGCCCATATTCCAATTTACAAATTGTAGCCGTAGAGTTCGCAAGGCGGATCCACTTGAAACGAATTCTCGGGATGACACTAGTTTCGAGATATTAATTCCCGAACTTTGCGGAGAAATGCATTGGCGTTGCAGTTAGTTTCTTAACAAAACGTCGCTTTATGCATTGAACCACAAAATTAACTGGAACGCCAATGCATTTCTCCGCAAAGTTCGGGAATTAATATCTCGAAACTGGTGTCATCCTGAGAATTAATTCGAAGTGGATCCGCCTTGCAAACTCCACGGCTACAATTTGTAAATTACAATATAGGCCATCAGGTAATTAGTTAAAAACTTAATTAGTGAATTTTTGTTGATTAGTCGTTTATGCATTTCAATTTTTTGTGCAAGTAATGTCCGCCTCTTCGAGTAGACCAGCTCATTAACTAGAATTGGGCTATCTGCCACAGGCAACCTTAAATAAATGTTGAAAGTGTTCGCTGGAACACCCTGTATATATATATATATATATATATATATATATATATATATATATATATATATATATATATATATATATATATATATATACCAGAAAAAAGCGATTCTGGGTCCGGGTAAATATTCACAGTGAAGTAGACGCGCGTATGAAGCGGTTTATTGACGTTTCGGCCGGGGTCCGGCCTTCATCAGATTGATTCTGATGAAGGCCGGACCCCGGCCGAAACGTCAATAAACCGCTTCATACGCGATATATATATATATATATATATATATATATTCACAGTGAAGTAGACGCGCGTATGAAGCGGTTTATTGACGTTTCGGCCGGGGTCCGGCCTTCATCAGAATCAATCTGATGAAGGCCGGATGAAGGATATATATATATATATATATATATATATATATATATATATATATATATATATATATATAATCAACTTATGGTTCTATAGTGCCTTGGGAGGTGGTTATTTTTGGCACTATCTTGCACTACGTGTTATAGGTGGCGTTGCCCTTACTACCGTGCCTTACCT
Source organism: Dermacentor silvarum (assembly GCF_013339745.2). Lineage (NCBI taxonomy): Eukaryota > Metazoa > Arthropoda > Arachnida > Ixodida > Ixodidae > Dermacentor > Dermacentor silvarum. Next base: position 94,901,045 of record NC_051164.1, read on the forward strand.
GTACGCGGCGGGAGCCAACCAGTACTTCGAGCGCCAGTTCGTCAAAGACTAGTTCGGTACCCCGTGCAGCGTCTTCGACCAGAGGCGCAGCGCCTCAGTGACAGCGTCTCAATATTGTTATGAGCCAGTTGTCCGGCAGACAAAGAAGATGCTGAAGCATAGAGCCGAAGAGACGAGGAAGAGGTGAAACTGTGGTTCGCCATCTTTGTTGTTGTTGGCCAGCATTTAGTCTTCTTGTACATAGTGTGAATAAACCCCCTTTTCTGTAAATCTCCCCGTAACATCTTGGTGGAAGTGCGGGGTACATCACCAGCACATCACGGAACTTCGAAGCGGAAACCTCGTGGGCCCTTCGACCATGTCGACTGAGAGGCCCGCTGCTGCAGCTTCGGCTACCACAGCACCGATTGTCTTGACTCAACTCCGGGACCCTGGCGCCTTCTCGGGCACTGACAACAAGGACGTTGAAGACTGGCTAATCGAATACGAATGCGCCAGCAAGAGCAACCGTTGGGACCCGACTCTAATGCTGGCGAACATCATTTATTACCTCGAGGGAACGGCCCGTGTTTGGTTCCGAACACACGAGGAGGAATTGACCAGTTGGGACACTTGCAAGCAAAAACTGCAGGAACTCTTTGGGAAGCCACTTGGCCGCCAGCGAGCCGCCAAGAAGGAACTTTCGTGCCGGGCCCAAACATCGACTGAACCGTACGTTGTGTACATTCAAGATGTATTAGCACTCTGTCGGCGGGTCGATGACAAGATGCTCGAAGCTGACAAGGTCAGCCACATTCTTAAAGGCATCGCAGACGACGCCTTTAATTTACTCGTGTACAAGGACTGCTCGACGGTCGACGACATTATAAGAGAGTGCCGACGCTTTGAAGAAGCAAAGAGCCGTCGTGTCTCACAACAATTCGTTCGGCTCCCTAATACCGCCGCTAGCTCATCGTGTAAAGACGTCCAGCCGCCTGGTACCGAAAACTTGCTGCGTCTTGTCCGGCGTGAGATTGAGGCTGCGTCTCCGTCGGTTCCCCCGATACGTTCTTACGACGAGTCCCGCCCGGCAGTATCTCTGATTCAAGCTGTCGTACGCGAAGAGCTGGCGAACGCAGGCATCCGTCCGATCTGTTCTGTAAGTAGCTCTACGGTCGGCAATTTCTTTCGACGTCCCCGCCCACAATCGACCTACCTCCGATACCGCGACCCAAACCAGTGGCGCACACATGACGACAAGCCCATATGCTTTAATTGCAATGGAGTTGGTCATATTTCCCGCCATTGTCGCTATCGTCAGATTTCGTCTCCTCGTCCCGCGTACGCTTACCGCCCAGAAGACAGCCGGTTCTCGCCTTTTCATGCCCGCAATGACCTGCCGCACTGTGATGTTGCTGCTCCGACTCCACACTACGATCGCCGCTCGCCGTCCCCACAGTACCGGCGTTCTCGCTCACCGATTGCACGTCGCTCACCGTCGCCATACCCCCGCCGTCCCTCTTCGGAAAACTGACCGGTGCAGCTCCCGGAGGTGATGCTGCATTGACCAACCGACCCGGAAATCCTCTGTTGACCCTGACCACCCGACAAAACCTTTTGGACATAGAAGTGGACGGCGTGCCTGTTTCGGCGCTCATAGACACGGGGGCGCAATTATCGGTTATGAGCACTCGCCTTTCTCGTCGTCTCCGCAAGGTTCTGACGCCCGCGGCGTCACCTGTCGTTCGTGTAGCCGACGGCGGCACATCTTGCGTCGTTGGGATGTGCACTGCGCGTGTGAGCTTCGCCATTCTGCAGCAGTGTCCACATGAAGTCATCCTCGGCCACGACTTCCTGAGTACCCATTCTGCCCTCATCGACTGCTCTTCTGGCCTTCTCCAGTTGGAACTTCCTTTTGTACCCGATCTCCCCACCGAGTCACAGCCGCGTTTATGTGTCGCCGAGTTGGTTCGCCTTCGACCAGCCGCCGCGACGTATGTCACACTGACCTCTGATTCCGCCATTTGTGACGGCGACTACGTCATCTCTCCTTCCCTAGACGCTCTTTTAACAAGGCAGGTAGCCCTCCCTCACTCTGTTGTGACTGTTTCTGCGAACCGGGCATGTATCCCTATTCTGAACTTTGGACGGACTCCACAGTTTCTTCCCGAAGGTATCACGCTGGGACATATAGCACCTTTAGACGCACACGACCCTGTGGCCCTTACTATGGATGCGCCCCTGTCTTCTGGAAGCCCTGACACTAGTACTTCATTTGATGCACATTTTGACGCCATGATCGCCCCCGACCTTTCGGCTGCTCAGTCTGACGACCTTCGTCATTTGCTAGCCGCTTACAGCGACGTTTTCGATTTTGCTTCGCCCCATCTCAGCCAGACAAAAGTTGTGACTCATCGCATTGACACCGGCAACGCCAGTCCCATCCATAGGCGTCCTTACAGAGTGTCTGCGACTGAACGGCGCGTAATTCAAACCGAAGTCGAGAAAATGCTTACAAAGGACATCATCGAACCATCTACGAGTCCTTGGGCGTCCCCTGTGGTGCTTGTCAGAAAAAAAGACAACACCTGGCGGTTCTGCGTCGACTATCGCCACCTAAACAAGATTACTAAAAAGGACGTGTACCCTCTGCCGCGAATTGACGACGCCCTCGACTCTTTGCATGGCGCACAGTACTTTTCTTCTATAGACCTTCGGTCCGGCTATTGGCAAATCGCCGTTGACGAAAAAGACAAGGAGAAGACCGCCTTTATAACACCCGACGGGCTCTACCAGTTCAAAGTTATGCCATTTGGCTTGTGCAATGCCCCCGCAACATTCGAAAGAATGATGGACTCCCTTCTTCGTGGTTTCAAGTGGTCTACTTGCCTGTGCTATCTCGATGACTAGTCATTTTCTCGCCTACGTTCTCCAGTCATCTAAGTAGACTCTCGGCTATTCTGCGCATCCTTCGCAATGCAGGTCTTCAACTTAACTCTGCCAAATGCCGCTTCGGTAGCCGCGAGATCACAGTACTTGGCCATCTTGTCGATGCTACAGGTATACGGCCTGACCCTGCCAAAGTTAGCGCCGTTGCCAACTTTCCGACACCTCGCTCTACTCAGGACGTCCGTTCCTTTTTCGGCCTGTGTTCTTATTTTCGGCGGTTTGTGAAAGATTTTGCAGCACTAGCACGGCCCCTCACCTGCCTGCTTAAGAAAGACGCGACCTTTTCTTGGGGTCCTGCACAAGCGTCCGCCTTCTCACAGCTGATAGGAATACTGACATCACCACCAGTGTTGGCTCACTTCGACGAATCTGCGCCCACAGAAGTCCGTACCGACGCCAGTGGCCATGGAATCGGCGCAGTTCTAGCCCAACGTCAGCATGGTCAGGACTGCGTTATTGCTTATGCCAGTCGCCTTCTTTCCTCGGCTGAGCAAAACTATTCTATCACAGAGCGAGAGTGTCTCGCTCTAGTTTGGGCCATCGCCAAGTTTCGCCCTTACCTCTACGGCCGACCCTTCACCGTTATTACTGAACACCATGCTCTATGCTGGCTGTCCTCTCTCAAAGATCCCACTGGTCGCCTTGGTCGATGGGCACTGCGACTTCAAGAATACTCGTATATCGTCGTTTACAAGTCTGGCCGCTTGCAACAGGATGCCGACTGCCTCTCCAGATACCCAGTAGATCCACCAGACGCTGCCCTGAGCGACTCCAGCCCGTGTGTTCTTTCCATCTCTCAACTCTTCAACATCGCTGCCGAACAACGCCTCGACGAGTCTCTCCGCAAGATCATCGACAAATTGCACTCCCACGCTCCTGATCCTTCCCTCCGCCTCTTTGTACTCCAAAACGACACGCTATATCGTCGCAGTTTACTCCCTGATGGTCCTGACCTGTTGTTAGTCATCCCGGCTCACCTCCGTTCCACTGTCCTGGAGCAGCTCCACGACGCACCAACGGCGGGACATCTTGGCGTGTCACGCACATACGACCGCGCGCGCCGCCGTTTCTATTGGCCTGGAATGTCCCGCTCAGTGCGCCGTTACGTGGGCTCATGCGACCTTTGTCAGCGCCGAAAAAAGTTGACTCTGCCGCCTGCAGGACATCTTCAGCCTCTGGACATTCCTTACGAGCCTTTTCACCGCGTCGGTCTCGATTTACTTGGTCCGTTTCCCCTATCCACCTCTGGGAACAAGTGGATCGCCGTTGCCACAGATTATGCGACGCGGTTTGCCATTACGCGTGCACTTCCCACTAGCTGTGCCACCGACGTTGCAGACTTCTTGCTGCATAACGTCATACTCCAGCACGGAGCTCCTCGGCAACTGCTCACTGACCGTGGGAGACAGTTCCTGTCCAGGGTGATCGATGACATTCTAAGATCCTGCGCGACGCAACATAAACTGACTACAGCCTACCATCCACAGACGAATGGCTTGACAGAACGCCTGAACCGCACCCTTACTGACATGTTGGCCATGTATGTGTCTGCCGACCACCACGACTGGGACGTTGCACTACCGTTTGTGACATTCGCGTACAACACTTCCAGGCATGAGACCGCTGGCTATTCGCCGTTCTTCCTCTTATACGGTCGCAACCCTACATTGCCTATGGACACCCTGGTGCCTTATTCTGGGTGCCCACCCACTGAATATGCTCAAGAGACCATTGCACGTGCCGACCATGCACGTCAAATTTCTCGCACTCGATTTTCCGAGTCCCAAATCCACCAGCAGTCTCGCTACAACAGCCACCACAGGACCACCCACTTTGTCCCTGGATCGCTCGTTCTCCTGTGGTCCCCAGCACGACGCGTTGGCTTATCCGAAAAACTGCTCTTCCAGTACACCGGTCCATATCGCGTGTGCCGCCAAGTGACTGATGTCACTTATGAAATCGCTCCACTGCTGCCTTCGTCATCCTCTGCTCCTCTCCGCAAGGACATTGTACACGTTGTCCGTCTCAAGCCCTATCGTGCCCCGGACACCCCTTAATACCTTGTGTGCTAGTTTTTTTTTTTTTTTTCATGTATCCTTCGTTCACCTGCACCGAGTCGGTGCTTTCGCCGCCGGAGGGTAGTGTTATAGCCAGTTGTCCGGCAGACAAAGAAGATGCTGAAGCATAGAGCCGAAGAGACGAGGAAGAGGTGAAACTGTGGTTCGCCATCTTTGTTGTTGTTGGCCAGCATTTAGTCTTCTTGTACATAGTGTGAATAAACCCCCTTTTCTGTAAATCTCCCCGTAACAATATTATAGCTGTCACTAGGGAAGAACGCTCCCCGTGCCACCGCGTGGTTTTTACCGCTGTGTTTGACTGCACTAACTTCGGAACTGAACTTTGTGCATCTTAGTGCGACATGGGCAGTTTTACGCGCGTCCGCACACGTGCGAAGGGCGTGTGTGGTAGGCCGTAGGGATTGAGCGTAAGTTGGCCCTAAGCAGCAATAAACAACGACAGGTATCAGCGTCGGACAACAATTTTCACTCAAACGTGTAAAAAGCTTCGCGTTCTCACGGGTTGGACCTGCGCAAATTTTATCATGATTATTATTGAAGGCGAAGCTTTGCGAACCTCGCCGGGTTTTCGTGACCGTGGGTACTGCGTGGCTGTTCTCTAGCTGAATAGGCCAACCAATCACAGCGGAGGACGCGCTCGACATCGCCGCTGGGTTCTTAGCACCGCCACCAGATGACGCTCGCATCCGCTGTGGCGGCGGCGGCATTGCATTAGCCTCTACAATGCACGAATAAAGCCTTCCGTGTGTGTCACTTTGTGCAGACATTCAATAAACACAAACTCGTGTTTCGACTCTTTATGCACTCACACAAAGCTTCGCAGTATGTAGATTCAAACTCGGATCTGGTGCATTTTTAAATGCATAAGCCAACGAGAAAACTGTTCGAGCGTCCGTCCATCGTGTAAGACGATCACTTTCAAGGTAGAGCCAGCAGCAAAGTTTTCGCCAGCTGTGGAAGAATACGTCGAACACGCGAGCAGTGGCACGAGCGCGTCTCTGACCACGTGACGTGTGCAATCAGGCACGCACTAGGCACACCTTTAGTAAGCCAGAACTGCGGAGCCGCCGTGGCTTCGGATCGGAACCTCATCAGCGCACCTGGCGCCACCACCTGCAGTAGTTTGCTTGCCTCATCAGTTCACGTTGCGCCGCTCTTCCTGAGCAGGTCGTGTCGCCGCAGCGCTGTTGCTTTTACCGTAATGGCGCCAAGACGATCGCAGCCGCTGAGAAGTGCTAAGATTACCAGCAGTGTTGAGTGTGAGCACTCAACAGCACGTCGTTACTACGAAATGCTTACGCATCATTCAGATAACTCCCTGAGGAGATTCTACGTAAATTTTTATGCTTTTGCTTGACCTAACGTCCACCTTTATATTTAATTAATTCGTATAGTTTAAAGAAGCACCGCCTTTTTCTTAATTATTATTATTTTGCATGAAATGAAGCCTCTTTACCTCAAAACCCTAGGAAAAATACTTGAAAGCCTGAAAGCTCCCTAAATATTTACTATTCCAGTGACAGTAATGACATCTAGTGGATATTTTTTGGGTATGCATTCCCCTTGGGGACAAAGATTTCCCTGGGATCTGCCGAATTTGTCCACCGGACGGTCCCTCGCGCACACTCGCGCGATCGTCTGGCTGCACTTATCGCGTCTTGAGGATCTATCTTGCATGCGCGTGAGGGACCTGTGCAAGCTTTTTAAAAGCGAGAAGTTTCTTCGCGAACCTCGCCGGGTTTCGTGGCTCTGGCCTAGCTGTTGCCTTGCTGAAAAGGCCAACCAATCACAGCGGAGCACACGCGCCGCACGCGCCGCTGGCTTCCTTGCAGCACCACCAGGTGGCGCTCGCATCCGCGGCGGCGTAACGGCGGCGTAGGGAGCCTACATGCAACGCCGTTGCATGTAGGCTCCCTACGGCGGCGCCGGCTGTGCGGGGGAAAGGCATCGCTTCTGAAACGCCAGTATGGTACCAGCGAAGCTCAAGGGAGGGCGCCACTACCCCACAAGCGCTTGATTTCTCCTCACTCCAGCGCTAATCCAGCACCCAATCAGCGCGCGCCGTGTGGCAAGAGAAAAGCAACAGGGCTTTATAAGCGTTGGCGCGCTCTGAAACTTCCTTTGTGCCATGGACTCCGAGCTGCAGGCGCGCATCGAGCGACAACGTGCTCTCGCCCGCGAAAGACAGCGCCGGCGCAGGGCAAATCCACAAGTCGAGGCCCAGCGCGCAGCAGCCGCTCGACAGCAAAGACAAGTGAATCCACAAGTTAAGGCCCGGGAAGCAGCAGCCGCTCGCCAGCGCCAACTGCTTATAAAGCTCTGGGCCTTTTCTCTTGCCAGACGGCGCGCGCTGATTGGGTGCTTGAGTAGCGCTGGATTGAGGAGGAATCGAGTGCAATTGTGGGGTGGTGGCGCCCTCTCTTGCGCTGCGCTGGTACCAGGCTGGCGTTTCGGAAGTGATTTTGACGAGTTTCTGCTAATTCCCGCATATCCCTGGCTCATACCCGCATATCCAATGCGGGTATGCGCCGCACGTGATTTTATTGTCGTTAATCGTGATGTAACTGACGAGCATGTAATGTTATTGATGTCATGACCTATCAGACATGTTAGTCGTGCATTCGTACCCTACCATGCCAATGTTGGTTTATACCAAGTGACCAAGACGCGAGTTTTCGACAGATATTGTTTTTGCACGTGATCACGACGACATGACATCACATTAGAAGCCGACAGCCAGGGCCCCTAAAGTGCTTCGCACTTCGAAAAACAACCAGAAAGCTCGCCTTCGCGCATCCGCGGATACACGCTAATGAGAAAGTAAACGCTTCTTGCGGATACAAAGGATTTGAATTACGCCACGTACGTATGCGCATGCTGCCTCTGAAACCATGACGCGTTCAAGCCGTCCATCGTACTCGCAGGCAGTCAGCAACTCCGCTTAACAAAATGCTTGGTATAATTTGTGTGCGCCCCCACTTGAGTCTTTACGTATGTGTGTGTGTGCGTGCCTAGCTGTACTCGTGTTTCGACTCTTTATGCACTATAACACAAAGCTTCGCTGTATATAGATTCCAACTCGTGGAATCTGCTACAGTTTTTTTCTTTTTTTTAACTAAGCAGCAATTTCAAGTGCGGCTGACGTATCCTATTCATCGGCCCTGGATTTCCGTCTGGAAGCTGTTTTCTTCCGCCATGTTATTCCTAACGCGGTCCGACGCTGTTGACAACGAAGTGCACGGTCAGGCTAACAACGTGTTTCCGATCACAGATTGGACATGTCCACGAGATCGGACATGAACCATGCACTTCGCTGACCAGCGCTAGCACACATATCGGACCTCGCGGTCACAGCACCATGCAGGAGGGTCAAACCATATCAACAGGGGGACATGCTCTCCTTCCCTCTTTTGCGCACGCCTATGTGGCCGGAGTACAAAGCTGATCGGCGGTAAATTACACTTCCTACGATGGCAATAAAGCCGCTTTTACCATGCGAAGACACTTGGTGAGCCAGAAAAGATGTATAAATAAGGCAGGTGGTGACGACACCTCGAAGTTCCCACACCAGCTTGCCGGCCGTGAGGTCATCGATTTCGACGGCGCTTGTCAAGGCCTAGTTAATAGTTTATTGGCAAGCATGCGCTACATTGTATTTTAGAAGAGGCAAAGATTGAACTTTGCCAAGTATCAGGAGCTTTAATTGAGCCAACGCGGCCGAAAAACAAAAATTAAATTTTTAATCCGTGACATATCCCACTGACGTACCGTCGCAGGAATTTCGGTGCGAAAAAAAAGGAACTTTGATTTTCATTCTTTCTTTTGATAATCGAACTATATTATATCGAAATTAACGAAAATATAGTTTTGAAAGAATAGATCGGTTTAAACTAATTTAATGTTTCTTGTTAGGGTCCCTTTGACTGGTCAGCGGTCAAGATAAGCAAGTGACGTTTAGCGAATCATGGGAAAGGAGCAGAGAATAGATGGCACCGTGGTGGTTAAAACGCAGGCAATTTTATAAGTAGACTATAAGAAGATTAACTCAAGCAGGCTGGATGACTATTTGTCGCCGCCTCGTCTTAAAGGGATAGAAATGTCATTAGATTTTGTCACTGACCGCACGTGCCTAGTCGACCATGATGTTTGACGAAATCCTCCCAGTGATGGTAGCTACATCAATACTTCTTTTTGGGCGAGTTGGTACATCTTGAGTTAGCGCCTGTACAGTTAGTCAGCGCCTGTGTGTCCGTGTCTCCCTTCTTGTGGTCGTCTGTTTGCACTGTCACCCAAACAATCATAGTAGCTATCATATGTTTATAAATTTACGTACGTAAGGTTAATCTACTTTCTGGGGTTTTACGTGCCAAAACCAATTCTGATTATGAGGCACGCCGTAGTGGAGTGCTCCGGATTAATTTTGGCCTCCTGGGGTTCTTTAACGTGCACTACAACGCAAGCACATAGGCGTTTTTGCATTTCGCTCCCATTGAAAGCGGCCGCCGCGCCCGGGTTTCGATCCCGCGACCTCGTGCTCAGCAGCGAACGCCTTAGCTAACTGAGCCACCGCAGCGGGTCGTACGCAAGGGTAAGAAAAGGTGTGGGGGGTGTTGTGAAAAGATTGACAGTCTGGACAGGAAGCTTTGCTAGCGAAATTGACGCCAACGGGATTCAGTGTGCTACATTATTTGGCTCACAGTTTCACGACAGTATATTCTAGCGACTGTACAAAAGCTGATTTACCATGATTGATAGGTGTTGCTGTGCCTCTTCGAATGTAGCAGCAGGTCTTCCACTAGTGTTTCAGTGAAGTTTATTCGTCCTTTACTTTAGCAGCAAGGTTTCAAATGCCGTCTGCACCGCAATCAGAGTTGCTTCTTGGTACAGCTTCTACTCGCCGAGTTGAAGCTGCCGCTATCGATCATACGCGAGCTTTCGCGAGGTTTTGTGCGTGACTAGGCACCGTGGCCACGTCGGCGTGTGCAGCGGTATACATACAGCTCACAGCGTTTGTGGCGCTTCGCCAAGCTCGTCATCTTGGCGCAGGGGAGGGTGGACGTTCTCTCGGCCATCTACTTCGACGCGTCCGTCCAGTGCCGAGTCTCGCGAAATCTCGCGAAGGTTGATAGTACTACGCAAAGCCTCCTTGGTACCACCGAACGTGATCGCTCGAGAGTATCGGCCCCGAATAAAAAGCTATGTCACCGTGGCTGATGGCCTCTAGGGGCGCGTTATTCGCCGAAATACGCTGCGCGTTTCTTATCATCGTGATGCGGCGTTTTTGTCTTATCGGCTTCGCTCATCGAAGCTTCGCTTACACCGATGTCACACAGCGCGTGGTTATCTGTACGATCTTTTTTTTTTTTTTTCGTTTCCCTCTGTTTGAAGTTTCTTAGTAGACTACCGCTACTGGCTGTCGTGTAGTTGCCGTGTCGCTGCACACTTTTTATTCTTGATCTGTGGGTGTGCACGACGCTTTCCCATGATGGTCAGTGAAGACGTGTGCCCGTGCTACAGCGAGCTCCTAACAGATGATGGCCGTCCAGTGAAATGCCTGGAATGTGAGTACGCCTACCACTTATTCTCGTAATTTACCTTTAGGAATATGGGTGAGGCTGTCATCGGTAGGAGCTGGCGTTGCCGCTTGCCGTAATGCAGAGTAAAAAAACAGGCACGGATTCTGACGTAATCGAAAGTCTGGCTTGGTGAAAAGCAGCTGAAGTTGAACGTGGACGCGACAGAAGAAACACACGGACGAGGGCTGGCTCGCAACTGACGAGTTATTGAAATCACGTGAACTTATATGAATATGTTATCAAAAACCCCGAGTAAAATGGCGAACGTAGCAAAATGGCTTGCATACCTTCCCTCTAGGGTTGAAGATATTTAGTGCTGCATGTCTGAAACCGCGTGTTTTGTAGACACGTGGTTTGAAGACACGTGAAGACACGTGTAGACACGGGGTTGAAGAGATAAAGGATTCCATTGAAATTAAGTCACAGAAGTATGATGAAGCTTTCAACAGACAGACGCAGCACAGTGGAGTAGCCGCCAGTAATTTTTTCGTTACTGAGATTTAATTAGGTAATTGTAATCAATTATCTAACTCGAGAAGTACTGTCCTAATTATCAAAGTGTCAATGATAAAATTGCAGAGACAGATCCCGAGAACTCCCGATACAGCTTTCTGTTGCTCAATACCGGCTACATAAAAGTTTTTCCGAGCGTAAAAGAATCCCACGAATACACGCAAAGTACCTCGAGCGGCCAGTCGAGCGGCAATTCTGCGTGTATTCGCAGGTTGCTTCCACGCTCAGAAAAACATATTTATGTAGCAGGTATTCAGCAACAGAAAGCTTTATCGGGAGTTTTTCATGTTGCTATACAATTTTCTCATTGACACTTTGATCATCAGGACAGTACTTCTCGACCTAGATAAGTAGTTACAAATCCCTAGTTAAATCTCAGTAACGAAAAATTACTGGCGGCTGCTACACTTACTGGAAACAATACGCACTAGGTTTGGTTCGCGTAACGCCGTTCCTCTTTTTTTAAATCGTGCTGCGTGATAGCTGGGACACCCTGTATATGAACGAGAAGGAAGGGAACCGAGGGGCCCGATTTTAGTAATCATATCAGAAGAAGCCAACAAACAATGACACCAAAGACACCATAGGGGAAATTACTTGTGCTTACTTATTGAATTAAAGAAATGATAAATTAATGGAAATAAAATTTAATGAAATAAGAACTTGCTGCAGGTGGGGAACGATCCCATGTCGTCGCATTACGCGTGCGATGCTCTTACCAATTGAGCTACCGCGGCACCGTTTTGCCATCCACTTTCTGGGGTATTTATGTTTTACTACTAGAACTAACTCTGGGAGTGTTAGCCAGCGCCACCACTCACAAACCTTGGTGGCGGACGTGGAACATCCTTTCTGCCGCAGGCGTCACGAGTACATGATCTTGGGGGAAGGCAACTGGTCAATAAACCCACGTATGCTAACTGAAGGCATCAGTGTTTCCGGATTCGAGACCCTCGTTATGTAATGAACGAGAAGAAAGGGAACCGAGGGGCCCGATTTTAGGAATCATATAACAAGCCAACAAACAATGACACCAAGGACAACACAGGGGAAATTTAAGTTTATTGACCAGTTGCCTTCCCCCAAGAAGATCACGTACTCGAAGTGAGCGAATGCGTCATGACGTCATGACGCATAGACCTTTCCGACCACCGTGACTACTTCGTAGAAACAACTATTACAGTAAATTGTTTAAGGTGTCCTGCTGCTTGCCAACGAGAACGCACTTAATAATGATTGTTGTGGTTTAGAGATTTTACTTCTTATGAGTAGCATAATCATAGGTAACCTTGTTGTTAAACAACGCCTACGAATTTATCGCAGTGTCGTTATTCCGAGGCGCTGCAGCCTGAAATAAAGAAATCATCATGATACATACCTGCCAACTATCCCGAATTTCCGTTGAAGTTTACGGATTTGGGCTCGTTCTACGGTTTTACGAAAGTCGAGTCATGTTTTAGGAAAACGAAATTCTGTTCGCGAAAAAGTTTGGAATGTGGTGGAAGATTGGGTAACGCAAGATTGAAAAAAAAAAAGAATAAATAACAGCGAAACTGCATGCAGAAATGAGGTTTTGCTTATACTTGCGGCTCGTCCTTGTAGCAGTGGAAGAGTAAATAGGAAGTTTATTCAGCAGACAGATCCCGTAGCAGGCGAAATCGGCCACAGAAAAGTGGCTGAAAAAGTCGGTGAGATTGAAAGACAACGCGTAACTTGTTTGCTGCGACTTGTGTGCTGCGCCTAAACTTAAATCGTCGTTGATAAAGTACGTATAAGAGTAAGGCCAGGAAAGAAGTTCTTAAGAATACCTGCCATTCTCTCCCCTCCCCGTCCGCCGGGTTATCACGAATTTTACAGATGGCAGGTTGGCAGGTATGCGTAACACGTAAGCACTCGATGTCCGAAAAGTAACTTTGCAGTGAGAAATTGAACGAAGATGATGATAACTTTGAATGACATCGCAGCTTCGTGTGCGATATGATAGCGCGAGACCTGCAGCTCGTCTGATAACGTCTGTGGGGTGCACTTTAAGGACCGTATGTGCGAGAAATGATTCTCACGTGCTGCCGCAGCTGCAGACGGCTTTTACCGGTAACATTGCACAGATAACTGCAGCAAACCTCCCGCGACCGTTTGACAATACGCAGCATCGTGTGGGGGCATGTCTTGAAGCCGGTGGTGGACATTTTCATCATCTGTTGTGATAATTGTACTATAGTAAGTAAAACGTTAACAATTTTATGACCACCATTTCCACTGCGCATGCAGTTACTTTTCAGACACCCAGTATTAGTATGCCAGTATTCAAACGGCGTCAAGTGTCATCCTTGTCGTGTGGGAAGCGTGTGGTAGTTTCTACAATTTCAAGAACAGGCGTCAGTACTGCTCTACCGTTTCTTGTTAGTGTCTTTAATTGAATGGGTCTTTAATTTAACCCGCACGAGTGCTGCAAATGAAAGCACAGGCGGCTACACGGGAGCAGGAACGGAGAAAGTACTACCACGCGAGACCAACCAAATGGAGCCAGCAGGTAATGAAGCTGAGGAAAGCACAGGGGAAGTATTTCTAGATTCTAGAGACGATTAATGTATGCAAATGGGAGTGCACGAAAAAAAAAAAAAAACTTGCCGCCGTTGCCTCGATGGCCTGCAGCGGCGCTGGCTAACAACACTCCCTAGGCTTACGCATATACAAATAGTCAAATACCCAAGGATGTGGACGCGGATCGAAAGAAGCCACCGCCGTTAACAGATTTGGTAGTGCAACGCACGCGTAATTCGGAGGTTGTGGGTTCGTCTCCCACCGGCGGCAAGTTGTCTTTATTTTTCGTCCGCTTTCATTTGCCCTTAATTTATCGTTTCTACACTGCGATTAAACCTTCGAATAACTTCCCCTATGCCTTCCTTGGCTTCGTTATCTGTTGCCTTCGTGTCACTGTGATTAACCAAAATCGGGCCCCTCGGTTTCCCGTATCTTCTCGTTCGCCACGCGAGATGTAACACGTGATATGAGGCTGCCGCGCTCTCGGCCTCGCGCCCTCGGCGAAGCTTTGCACCGAGCCCGGAAATCCATAAGGCGGCTCGACCTTTCTTATATCGCGCGGCCTTTGGGCGCTAAGGAGGGAGTTCGTGAACAGCTTTGCACGCAGGGTTGAGCCTGTAATACCCGAAGCTACCGTGCGAAGGCGTCCTTGTTTCAGGCCGAAGGGGAAAGAGGCCGCCCCGGGTAGCTGTGTACCGCGTTTCCGGAAGTTTTACGACCCACGTCGATCAGAAATCAAATTGGATTGAACAGATTGTAAGGAAGAATGTTAAGTTAAGCTGTAACGGTGAATTGCGCTTCTTGAGCAGCAAACTGACCAGTTTTACCCCGATTCGAGGGTTATACTAAGCCGCGCTCAATGTTAGGCTAAGAGAGGGAGTTTTGGCGGTCAACAAAAACGATTATGCGCATGTGTGCACGCATTGCCGTGTTGGCAAGTGCTCGCCGGTGTTTGCCGACACTTGCATAACTGTTTAGCACGCAGGGATCGGGACGCGCGGTTAATACACGAAACAGCGCACATCGCACACGAATGTGCCGACTGCATTAGTGCATGCCTTCGGTGTCACTCTCGCGGAAGGAACTGGTATACCTTGATGTAGCTCCTTGTGTAGGGAGGGTTCAGGTGGCGACACTGCTTTTACTTGCGCTTATGTAAAGTATCTTGATGCGGTACTGTGCGTACATGTGTTGCCTGATCGTTGTGTATGAATAAAGATACATTTGCGTGGTCCCGTGGCCTAATTGTTCGTCTTTGTGCGTTTTCTGTTTGCGCTGTTGTTGCGAAATGCATTTATACCAAGTCGCCCAATTGTCTGTCCCATTGGAAGCCAAAGAAGGCGCAAAGATGAAGGGCAGGTGCCGCCGCCATCTTGGAAGTTCCGGCCCCAGCTCACCGTGACGTCGTGGAATAATAACGGCGTCTAATCGTGACTAATTATGTTTATCAACGTTAAAGGAGAACTACGTTTTTTATATTAAAAAAAAGCCACAGACCAAGTTAGCAAGTTTCGGCGACTTTTCCTCAGTCACGATGGCCCAAATGCGAGAGTGAAACGCGAAAATGTTCGCCATGTGACGCTTTCTCCTAAGAGGAAGCATTCCCTCGGTGCCAGTTAACTATGATTTCCCTATTCAGGTACGAAATAACGGATATAACGAAGTGGACACGCGTCCCTCCGGACGAGTGTCCGCGCGTACAGGTCACCCTCATGCTGTAATGCCCTATGTGCCACGCGTTGATGCCTTAAAATTTTCCTTTCTTTTGAAAACTATAGTCGACTGGAACAGCCTTGACGCTGCAGGTGTATTTATTGAAACGCACACAACTGAATCATTTGAACGTAAATTGTCATTATTTGTTTGCTGAATGCATTGTTTGTTTATTGCGGAACTGGCGTTTCGTGTTTGTTGAAAATTATTTTGCCCCATCCCTGTAACAGCCCGCAAGGGCTAACAGTATTGGAAATAAATAAATAAAATAAATAAATGATATTTCCTTTGAAATCCCCGTAGAAATTGACATTGCAGTGCAGTAAAATTTCGTTATGACGAAGTTGAAGGAACTGGTATTAATTCGTTATGTCTATTCTTGCATGTACTGCACTATTCTCTATGGGGATTTCAAGGCTAACTTCACTTTTTTATACCCGTTATTTAGTTGTTGCAAGGTTTGGCAGTACATCTAATAATGGATGTAAGAAAGTAGTGGATGTAACAACGTTATTCCGGCTTTTCCTTCAACTTCGTTATAACGAGGTTTTGCTGTACATGTGAAACGCAGAAATGCTATCGTAACTAAACCGCTGGAGTGATATGAATAACATAATTGTTGCATTTGAGAGAGAAAGTTGTATTCTAGCAACTGTACAGCAAGCAGAATTTTGATTTAGTGCTTTCATAGCTTTTACAAAAATTGACGAAAAATGCTAAAGAAAAAAAGAAGACGGTGCATTGAAACGAAGTTCACCAATCCGTAACTTTGTACCAAAAATACACTGGGTTCCTTTAAAGTGTCGTTTAAAGCTCTTCAAGCGGACAAATGTGATAGATGTATAATTGTACAGGCTGAGAAATTGTTACGATGCTTACAGGAGTTTTGCAAAAGTCCTACTCATACATTAGAAGTGTATATTAGAGCGGTGTTTATACACTAATTTTGTCCGATTTGAGCGTCTTAATCGGGCGCAATTTACAGAATTGTAATATTTTGATTGCTGAGTTAGGGTTGTAGACTTGATTTTTCAGTTCTTTCTTTTCTGCCACATTGGATAACCTTTGTTAAAAAAAACATTTGTATAGGCTAAATAATCTAAAATTATTTTTTTGCTTGTTACAACAAGGCTTATTTCGGTTATACACTGCAGACCGAGGAAGATTGGGCTAAAGGTGTTTTGGAGCGCCTGACAAAGGCCCGGCCTGCCTTCGGTAATTCGCGCACATGCGTTTGCAGCATAGGATTTGCAAAATGTTGCGCATAATATCTCCAAAGTCACTAAGTGGATTTCGAACATGTTTTATCTCAAAGCGTACTGATAAGAAACAAATACAAAATAACAATTACTAAGCTACAATGCATTTGAACAATGTAGATCATTATATGGTGTGCAAAACAATAATGCAAAAAAAAAAAATCAGTCGCAGGCAGTACAAAAACGTTCATTCGAGATAGAGAAATCATAACGTGGTCACTAAAGAAGAAAGTAAGATAAAGGATGTCTGTGTCGGTAGCGCAATAGTGAACGCATCACTCTTACACTCCGTGTAATTTAGCTTTTACTTTTAGGTACAGCATATCTTATCAAATTGGATGTGGTGAATATCGAGAAATACGATTTCTCCGTTCTCGTCTATTTGGATTTCAGCTCCCGAAGGAAAAGTTCCCCTCAAGGTATCTGGGTAGATGCAGTTTGTAGTAATCACGGCGGTGTGTAGAGATAACGGCGGTGAGGCTGACTGTTGCTGCCGTCTTTCTGAAAAAAAAAATCTACTCTGTATTCTACCGCAATTTTGATGCATAGTGTGCATATATAGGTAATTCTATATATAAAATAAAAATTTCATACAAAATTTTTCAAGGGGATTTTACTGCTGTTCGTAATACGCAATAATTCGTTATATGTGGGTTCCATATATCCGGATTCGACTGTATTTCAACATATTTGTAGCCATGTTTTTTAGTTTCCTGCACGACTAAGTACGTGTCACCACGTAAAAGGTGTCGGGAGCTTTGTCATGTCACTGTCGCTTTGTGTTCTGGCCCCTCATTTTAAAGGAAAAATAAACTTGATTGAGTGATTGATTGATTATTGATTATTCATTCATGAATCGATCGATCGATCGATATCGGTGTGGCCAGCGATGGCGACGGACACGACAGTGCATGCGCGGCTTACGTCCTACACGCGAAAAAATGCGGTACTCGTCGGCGTCGTCTGGTGTATGCCAACAGAAGCGCTGTATAATAGCCCCGACGGCGGAAGAGAAAATCAAACCTGTCGCAGACGGAAGAAGTGTGCAGCGGCTTCGCCGCTCGCGTTCTCTCGTTTTCGGGGCCAAGGTCCTTTATCTCACCTGCGCGTCCTTCGGTGAAAGGGTGCCGCTGCTAACCTTGAATCCAATCGGGCCGAGAGCGTAAACAAGAGATATAATCGCGCTGTTAGTAAACTACGGGGTGCGCAAGAACTGCGCGCATATGCGGGACGCCAAGGTCTCGCCACGTGGTGCGCGGCTATCTCTATACGTACTGCACCTTTGCCGGGATCGCGTCTCGAGAATCTCATGAGCGTATAGCGAGTACTGGTTAGGCCTTGCGGGGTAAATAGTATCCTTCTTGGAGGTGAATGGCGCATTGTCGGTGATTGTGCGAATGGTCGTGATGGTTGATGAGACTGCTGGCTGATGCGAGCCACTTGGGGAAGTTCATTAAATTAAAATGCGAGTTTGAACGTTCCAAAGTACGTGCCGTTTTGGTTCAGTGGCTTTGGCGTTTGGCAGCTGATTACGAGGTCGGGGATTAGATTCTCGGGTGCGTTAAAAACAGTGCGAACATGTAAACTGATTGTCACCAATGGGCAAGGTCCTTCGTGGACGGTTTCCTCGCTTCAGAAAGCTGCCTTTATACGTATAAGATAGGTATTGTACCAGATGTTTATAACTTCTTACACGTGGGCTTTGAGAATATCATAGCCAGAGTATAGTGAATAACTGTAGTGGATCAAGCAATGGGTCAGCCATTTGCTGTGAGCACACATCAACATTGGCGTAGTCCGAAGATCACAAACTGCGTGTATTACGAGTAAAAAAAAAAAATGGCGACCACACAGTAGATACTTAAATCAAGAATTTAACACTTCCGTAAACAGCATCGAACAATTTGAGTGACCAGCGTAAGAGACTGACACGGAACACAAGCAGCAACTCTCGATAATTTGTCTAAACCAGGTTAAGAAAATTTTGACAAGTCCGCACGCGCCCTATACCGTTTCGAGGCGCAAGGAAATCGTCCTTGCATGCTCATTATCCTATCGGTAGCCTCTGTTTCACAGGTAATACGGAACGGGGGCCGAGCCGTATCTCTCCTAACGATCCCGCGATCGCCGGGTTTATCGAAGATGAATGTCGCAGATGACTTGCTCCAAGGCTGCTCGCGCCATGAATGGGCTTATACAGGTAGCCTGTAAGGGCTTTCTGTAAGCGGCGTACGAGCGATAACTGCAAGCAACCTTGCCTCTCCAGTGAAAAAAAAAAATTGTCTTGATTTGTGGAAGGACGTTAGTCGAAATGGCCGTTGGCAGGGCCGAGGCTCCGTACGGCACCGCTATAGCGATAACACTTTCGCTTAAGCCTAATTTCAAGGCATCGCCAAGGCAGGCCACGACATGGGCCAGGAGCGAATGTGACCCCTTCGGGCGCACAGATAGTCCATCGAAGGCAAAATTGCTGATGAAAGTAATGATGTTTAAAACGTTCCGCGTACAGCTTGAAACACTTATCATTGGATCTGTGCTGAAAGGTTAAGTATTATGTGTAAAGTGTTTTAGTAAAACGAGTTTGACGGTAGAGGGCTGGTTGTTTTCGAGCTCGGTGTCAGTATGTCATCATGTAGCGGGTTCACTTTCATTGTTTTTCGCTATGTTTCGCACCCAGCACATATTTGAGGTGGCTGGTTAGGTGCTTTTCAAGTATGCTAGAGACTCGAAATAGCTGGTGTTTTCTTATCTGACGTTCGTGTAGATACTCCTCGCCCGGAGCCCACGTTCTGAAAACTTGACAGCCCTCAATAAATTGAAAAAAAATATATTAACTACTTCTGCTGCTCTACGCTTTTCATGGTTACTACGATGCAATGAATGTGGCGAAACTAAATTTTGAATTGGACGAATTTATTATCAAGACTTGAAATGTATTTCTTAAAGCATGTTTCTATGTATTATTTGATTGACTTCTGTCTAATAGCTCTTTTTTTCTTATGTGGACTAATTAAATTAGCACGTTTGCGAAATGTGCTTTACTGCTGTATTTAATTTTTTTCATATCACCTCATGCAAGCTTCATTTACCCATTGAGCGATATTAACATCCAACCAAGAAATGAATCAAAGCGATTTCAGTCGCAGTTTTAGGCGAACAAACGTTTTTTGGTATTGCTCCCGACTTTTTCACTTTTTGAAGTGTCGCAAGTTTCTCAACATTGTGTGGCATATGGGCGCTCATTCGCTCAAAGCGCGATTCACAATTACCCAGGGTGTGGTTTTAAAAAGGAACAATATAGCGCCTTCGCGTCTGCGAGCAGCCTAATAACAAGAGAACGTATTAGTTCCAATATGGTGCAGTTATTTGATGGCCTGAGGCGTTCTCCATTCGACTGCTTCTGCACTTTAACGTTTACGCCGACGACACGTCAAGGTCGCCTGGACATCGCACATATGTGCATCACACGCGTGCGTCAAGCTCCAAGAGATCCGAGAGAACTGTAGCCATATAATGTCACGCAAATGCAAACAGACATCGTCGTTGAAGGTCGTTGAACACGGAAAAAAAAGTTAATCAAACGAGAAACTTGAAATGATAACGAGAGTTCCACTTTCGCCGTTCACGGTTTTCGTCCACTTTCGATTTCTTTTTTTCGTGTTTTTCTTCTTGGGCAACTTTTCCTCTAGCGCAAGTTACGGTTTCGCGTTTCCCCTCTTCAATCGTCTATCGTAAGAACGTGTACCTACACCGACTTGCGGAGAAACTAGGACAACAGGTGTTAAACGAAGCGAGCGCAAAAAAAAAAAAAAAAAAAAAAATCAGACGTAGAAAGCGAATCGAGTGTCAGTCAAACCTAGCCCGTAGGGGGAGGACGACCGAACTTCGCCTAGCAGTTCCATGCAGCACCGTGAAACCTGTCGTTCGAGTGGCCGCTGCACGCTAGATAGACCGAACCACCGTCGACCGAGTGATTTCAATCCGCGCTGACACATATCAGTTCTCGTAGTTGTATTCGCACCGAATACGGTAATATGTGGAACTGTAATGTTTCAACAAATATAAGAAAATGGTTTCAAGGTATATCTGAGACTGCGGTGCTCTATTTTGCCCTGAAAGCTTCGTCGTGTGTAGGTTCTTGCGGTATTCTCTTTCCGTAGCGCTGCACGCAACTAAGCCCGGGGACAAGAGCGTACGCGCGCGCATGTCGTCTGCTACGAGGGCTCCACGCAGATGACAGCATATGTGGCGAGACTACGCGCCCGCGTTCGCGGTGGTTCCAGTAAGGAATTGCACGCCTTGGTCGTTGTCGTCGTCTGCAACGGTCCGTGGCCGTCTGCTACGCGACACGCCCGCAGACGAATTGAATAAGCGAAGCAGACGACGAAATATGAGAAATATACGAAAGGAAAACCCGAGGAAGACATGCATCGCTGCTTGTTGTGAATGTGTGCCAAAAAAAAAATCGATGTTATCGATATTGAAATCGAACGAGAAGGAAAAGGATGGAAGATTGCTTTTGATTTTTTTTATATATATCTGCGCCTTCGGCCACGTGGTTTCATTGCTTTGTTCCCAAGTTAAAAGAAAATGGCCCAGGTAATATGACAGAAGTAAAGTCTGGAGATGCGTCATGACCTTCCTGGGAGCGGTACGGAGAAATATGACGACCTATAACGAAAAACGGCTCAGGAACGGGTATTGTGTAGTAGCAACTGATGCATGAAATTGGAACAACGAATTGTGTTACCGCTGTCGTGATGCCTGCTTTCAACAAAACCAGCCGTAAACCTATGAAAGTAGAGCGCTTCTTTTTTTTTTCGTTTTTTTTCTCTCTCTCTCACCTTTACACAAAAACTGGTGTCATATGTGCATTGAATTAAATGAAAATACCAGCCGAAATGCGTCAACGCACAGCTGCGCAACGCAGCTATGGTGGCAGTTTATAATCCCTCCGGCACGATTTCTTGCTGTTCATAATTATAGGTTTAGGTCGCGATCTCATAGCTTGGACCTTCTTTTAATGCTGTTATTAAGCTTCTGAATGTCATGATCATTGTACGCATTCTGAACACGTGCTAATCATGCTGGAATGGAACTAGAATGCGAAGACACTGATTCATTCTTCAATGAACTGACTTATAACGTTCGAAAGCAACAATGGGGCTTTGAGGGACGCCATTGTGGAGTGCTCCGGAATAATTTTGACCACGTGGGATTCCTTAACGTGCACCCAGAGTACGGTATTCGAGTGTTATTGCATTCCGCCTTCATAGGAATGCGGTCCCCGCGGCTATGAATCGGACCGGTGATTTCAATAATCCTTCAATAAGTTATTAAAGGACTCTGGTGAGCCGAAATGAGTCGGTGATGAGGACTTCTCCTCACACGATCAATTATTGTGGAGAAGCTTACTTTACAGGCGTCTGGGCTGCGTGCGTGCAGACGCATTCGATGCCGTGCCGACGTTGGCACATGCAGGCCTGTAAAACCGTACACTGCTAGCCTTCCTCAATTTTTTTTTTAATAGCAGTACATCAAACAGTTTCTTTTCTTTTTTTCAGCGCTCTATGGTGTTATGTTATTTGCGCCTGACGGGAACACACAGCGTCATATTCGCCAGCAAGGTCGATTTTCAGACGCGCCTAATCGACTCTGCCAATTACGCGCATACAACGTCAGAATGTGCGAGAGGCGCAAGGAGATCGTTCCTGTTTGCGCGCACTTCCGCACTTCTTTTTTTCAGCCTAGTGGATGGGCCGCTAAATAACATTCAGTCAGTAATTTGGCAGAAGCTGGTCCGTAGTTAAAGATTAAAGGTTCCATTCACGAGTTCCTTTTTGCATTTAGAAGAACGTTATAGAACCGTTTGCAAGTTTGGAGTCTGCTCGGTTGTACTTATTAGGTGTTTGATTGGTTGATTCGTGAAGTTTAACGTGCCCAATCAACTCTGGGTCAATGTGACACGCCGTGCCAGAGGGCTCCTGTTTAATTTAGACCACCTGTTTTCTTTTTTTTTATGTTTAGCTAAGTTCGCGGACTTTTGGATTCCGTCTACTTTGTTGTTGTTGCCTCAAAATTTTGTTAATGTGGCCAGGAATGAAACCTTCGTCTTCATTGATGCTCATACCAAATCGCCATAGCCGCTGAGCAACCGCGGTTGGCTAATTATTTGATGTTCACTTCACCGTTCTGGTAATTACGCGAAAAATATTATTTCTTCATCGCTTTCTTTTTTCTTATTCCGTCATTCATACGCTCACATCGTCCCGTTGTAATTTTTAATCAACAGTTCTGTTTAATTTTTCAGCCGTCGAAGAGGTTACTGTCGGCAATAGGCTGGCGTCAAGCCTAGCCCACATAACCAATAATTTTGTCCAGCCAACCGGAACACCGGATTCATGGACCCTACTATACCGTTCCCTATTAGACTTCCTGCGTGAAAGAAAATGTGTTTTCGTACTTCGAAATATATTTTTGTATTACGCCTAAAGGCAGGTTTCCGAGGTTAAAAAAACAAAAACAAAAAAGAACTAGCGTAGCTTGCACTGGAGGCGCTAAACTAAAGAGACAGCGGAGCTGATGCGCACCTAGCTAGTCGTGGCTTTTGGGCTAGGCTAAGCACTACCAAGTCATCCCCAGCATTTTCAGGGATTTATTGATTATTGATCGATTATCGATTAGCTATTGATTGGATATCGATGACTGACTAAGCTTAAGTAGTCCCAACCATGCTTAGCCAGGCTCAGCTTCGCTAGTTCACAGGGGTATGTGGCATTTCGCTTGGACCCTTTCTACACCACCGCCAGGATCGGCCCACATTTTTTGTGGACGACTAACAGAATAATGGCCGGCTTAAACAGCTCCGCTGTTAGAAAGAAATCTGAAAACAGCCACTCCGGTGAATACACCAGCGCGCTTTCTACATTGTCTCCAAAAACAAACACCCGGAGCTTCTAAACTTAGCATCCCCGAGCGAATGTGTACGTCTGCAACGTCTGCCGAGGCGCAGCGCTACGCACAACAGATCGATTCCCCGCTAAGCATGTCGCAGTGGGCCTCCAGCTGACGAAACCCGTCGTCTGCTACGAGCTTACTTTCTCGACACGCGATGGAGCCACTGGCCCTTAGGAACAGACGACGCGGGAGTACGCCGCTTTGGAGCAGACGACTTCGATCCGCTTATCGTCTGCTACGGGGGGCAGAACGCGAAAAGAGGGAGGGAGGTGGGGAGTGTAACGATAAAAGGAAATCACAGTAATGGCCACAAAAGCGCACGCGACATAAGGGAAGCGAGTCGAGGGTAGGGGGGGGGGGGGCAGATATTGTCTGCACGCGGCTCCTTTTCCCCCTCACCTCTCTCTGTAGCCCGCTATGCTCAAAGAAGCGCGGTCCTTGACCCAGATTGCGTGCCGGCCTCCGTGTGTAATGTCGTCGGCTGCTTATAGGGCTGCGCCTCGGGCTTTGGCTTTTGGCGAGGCTCGGTGTTTTGGCTCATCTTTTGCGTCTTCGTTCCTCTCCTTCCTTCTTCCTTTCGCGCCATCGGGGAGACGCGGAAATGTTTCAGAAAGAGAGAGAGAGAGCAAGGGGTGGGGCGAGTTGCGACGGCGATTATAGGCGCACAAAGAGGGCCCTTCCAAAAATAGACCGGGAGAGCACACTTTCGATGTCGGTAGCCTTGGAGCAGAAAGGGAAATGATGGAAGAAGGCGCTTTTTGCAGACGAACCATATAAGTGAAGCGGCCTCTGGCGCACAAGAGCAGACGACGTGCCATAATACACTTCTGCCTTTACGGCGTTATTGTGCGTGAGGTGATTGAAAAACCTTTTCAAGAATGACTAAGCTAAAGGGTGTAGTAGGACTTGCTCGTGTCAGGCGCTTTGGAAACAAGCTTCAACTTCTCGCCTTGATTTTTCGTACTTTTTTTTATTATTCCTAAGTAACGCTGTTTGATGGCGCGAAGTCTAACAGAAGAGAGATATGTTTTCTGTTTTGCGATGAACACGTGTGAGCTAAGTATATTTGTCGACTGATGCTGATTGTGTTATCATGTTCCCACATTCTAGCTGCTGGGTAAACAAAGAAAAAAAATAGGGGGGGGGGGGGGGGGCTAATTAACTGCAGTCTTTGGAAACAGTGATGTGACTGACGGAGGGCTGAAGATACAATATGAACTTCGTGTGCAGGGTCTTCAGCTGCATAAGTTTGACGACAAAGATAGCTAAGTCGGTTGCAGCAGTTTAAGGGAGAGATCTAGAGCAAGAAATATTGCGCCGCCCAGATTGTCAACTTCACCGGACTACAAAATGAGCTTGCGTTACATGTAACATTCATTATTTGGAATTTACGAATTTACGCTCTAAGCGATGATGTCAGAGAATTGTCTTCATCGTGAAACATCGCGCTGAACGCAGCCTTTCGTGAAAGCGGAATCGTCACAAAGAGGGAGAAAGCAAGGATTCGCAATGCACACGGACTATAGGGGGCGCGCGAGGTGATCCAAGATGGCCGGCACAGAGATTATCAGGATCGCCGACTGCTCGTTGGTGTCGTAGCACGTCGAGCTTTATGTCATCGGCTGCGGAACAAGGTAGCGATGACACTACGTTTTTGCAAAGATGGTGTATTTAGCATACATGATGTATCACCTTCAAACTTTTACTGTGAAGGGTTGTTTGTACAGACGTTGCACCATCAAACCAAGCCTCATAGGAATTCGAGTTTATTTTTGACGAAGGCAGTCGTATCAACATGCATTAGCTTTTTGTTGTATTTTTCAGTCGCGCTGTCCGCACGCCTTGCCACGCCTCGCACGCCCCGCGTATATATATATGACTATCGTGCATAGCGTACTTGCTTGTTGCATGGTACACGGGCGTTGTTGAATTACGCACCCATCGAAATACGTCCATCTTGGCGGGGATAAAAAAAAGATAGATTAGTTGTTTCTTTTGCTCTAACAAGGAATATTACTGCATAGCTGTTCAAGCGCAATAGATGAGAACGTTAAAAACCCGTCATAAAACTACCGCGGCGTAAAACTTAACAGTACCGCAAATATACGCAGTGTCGCATGTGGCCTGTTAAAACTATCGACCGCCTCTCAAAACTAACGCGCCATTCATTTTCCGCGGGTACTCGAAAAACGGACACAGCTGCCTAACGGGTCTACACATAATCAACTGTTGCGGTCGCGTTCTGACAGCCTTATCACGTCGTAGAGCATAGTCGCGGACTCGTTAGCTTGTCTTATCATGCCGCCTTGAACGTCCCATTCACGTATACTATATAAGCTACAGCCACAACGTCGTAAAAGCATAATGCTTAGGCTTTCGTGATCGATGTCGACAATTAACGTTTTGCTGATGCCGCTCCAGAAGAAGCCTCTGGCCCAACAAAGTCCACGATACAAACCTTCATTGGCGCAGTCACATGCTTGCCGATTGGGAGCTTTACCGCCCACTACTTTTTAGACACGCGTGCGTTGGAAAGGAATGAAGGCTTATTTCATCCTTCGCCGCTTCATTGGTGCGCTGAGGCACGCAACTTGTTGCTTTTAAATGGTTTTATTTTCATGGTGTAGATAAAAACTGTCCACACACCAGAAACGCGCCCGCACAAACGGAGCCATACGGAGACACTGTGCGGATACTCCTTGAAGCATTTTTGTCACATGGCCACTACGCGGCGCGACCATCTGTGTGCTTTGCGAATAGGAAAAGGCAGATAGGTCAACCAGACGGGAGTCCTGTTTATTACCCTACACTCGGGGGTATGGAAAGAGGGAATAGAAAGAGAAAAACAAGAAAGGAAAAAAAAGAGAGAGAGAGATTGAAGACGGCGCGCACGCTGAACGAAGCACAGGAAAACTATAAACGGCCATTCAGGCCCGTGCCCTTCAAGAAATGCGCGATCGTCAAAAGTGATAGTTAGCGGTAGTGATAGACAGTGATAGTGGTCTTGCAAGGACAAGTTCGGCAATTCTGCGTAGCTTTCTGCATCGCAGACGCACGAGACCGCGGTCCCAGAATCCTTCGTCGCCTAAAGAGCAATGTTAAGTTGCGCTGGATCACAAATCTGAAATGCACGTCTCGGCTATGCTTCTAGTAACGGCGCGTTCCGATGTAGCAGCACAAGAAACGAGTGAGCAAGCTGGCGCAAGTGCCGAAATGCCACGATGTTCTGCTTCCACGTGACCACCTTCTGTGTCACGAAATGTCACGACACACACACTTTCCGAGAAACGAAACCCGAAATTGGTTTGTAGAACAAAACGCTTATATAGGAAATTCTTTAGGGCAATGCGAGGCTTGCCAGTAAAATTATAAGTCGAAATTGTTATGTCAGTGCTCGATCGTTTAATGCTTCGAGATGTTCAGAAAATGCTGACCGCTGCTTGGCTGTTGAATAAAAAATAAGATATGCAGTTTCAGCGCACATGTTGGATGTGAAGCGAAGTAAAGCGGCTAACTATAGGTGCTGTACAACTAACGGTCATGCGTACAATTGTGCCCACTTTCATCCAGTGCAACGAGTATAATCTCGCGGAATGTTTTTTTGTTTATCCACGCACAAAGGTAACAAATCTACTGTCATCTAATTTTTATGCTTAGGCACTGCATCGTTCGCAAGCTATCCGAAATGTAAACTGCAATGCAGACGGATGCATTGTCAGATGTGTACGCAGTGATGTCACAAGGGCGAAGGCGACGTATTATGTTTGTCGAGTGGACGAATGGGGATAACAGGTATATGAACAGTAAGGTATACTACAAGTATCAAGCAATATTTAGAGATTCTGTATATGCTTGCGTCACAGTGGGACGTGGCCATTTTAGAGGATTGGTCAAGAACAGGCACACCCCCAGCGGCCCCGGCCGAATGGCTAAATCAAAGGAAATAAAAAACAAGTACTACCTCAAGTATAATTCACCATTCTATCAAGAGATCGGTGCGATTTTTTTTTTTTGTTTGATATCTGTGAGCCGGCAATAAAATTATATGTGCAGTTTCTCGTTTCTTTTTTTTTTCTTTTTTTTAATCGTAGTGTGACATGCTCATTCTGGAGGATTGGCCAAGAAGCGGCACACACCCT
Organism: Dermacentor silvarum; assembly: GCF_013339745.2. Taxonomy (NCBI): domain Eukaryota; kingdom Metazoa; phylum Arthropoda; class Arachnida; order Ixodida; family Ixodidae; genus Dermacentor; species Dermacentor silvarum. The sequence goes on from NC_051164.1 coordinate 94,928,749, forward strand.
GTGGCACATACTGAGTGGGTAAATGAAGGAAAATAGAGTGAATGAAAAAAAAACGTTAACTATAATTGAGCATTTAATTACCAGATCGAAGTGTATTTTGAGGTTCCTGAGAGCCGACATTATATGTTCAGGTTTTATGCAGGAATCTTTTTTTTATTTTATTTTTTTTATTTTAGGAAATTATAGTCAAAGAAAACTTCGCTTTAAACGCAGTCCTTATTGATTGCATTATTATTGGTATGCGGGCACATCGTCTTCTCTATCGAACTGCAAGAGTCAAACTCGAAACCGACACCCTCGCGGTAGAGGCCGCGTCACTCGTGTAGTGGAGCACGCAAACCACATTGAGATGATCCGGCCGACTCGGTGATGCGCGAATATGCGCCAAGACGCTGCCGACTTTGACCCAGATCGGTCGGGCGCGACACGCAGCGTCCAATGCGGCAACTACCGTGCAGACGCCACCACGAGCAACGGCACATAAATAATGGACGACGACTACGACGAGGCGGCTCTCATTTGGATATCGCGTATTATACCCCGCGAATCACTTCTCGCTCTGCTTCTTTTGTTTTGTCTCGTTTCTCGCTCTTTGATTGCTTCTCATTTTGTTTCTGTCGTGGCTGCGGAGGTCATATCTGCGCGCCTCTGGAGAAGCGAATCTATAAGAACGTTGCGGTTGATTTGATGCATGCTCCCGCGCGCATGCCGAGCGAGCCACGATTGCCCGCGCGGCGCGCGCGGATCGCCGCCCTTCGTTGTGACCTTGGGCTCGATTCTCTCTCTCAGAGAGAGAGAAAGAGACAGGAGTGAAAGTTTGGGATATAGGCGAGGTCGACGCAACTGCGAAAGTGCAGGCGGAAGAAGACGGCTCGGCGTCTCGCGTTCGGGCTGTCGTGTCCCAACCTTGTTAGCACCTACGCGAATGGGTAGGAACATTACCGGTGTTTGAAACAGGGAGGTTATGAACAAAAATTCAGAGCCCTTCCGCTACTGTGAACATGGAAGCCAGCGGAGCTGTCACTATGGTGGGTCTGCTGTAGTGAATTTATGTATTATCATTATTGACTATATTGAGCGCCTTCGGCATGTTCGTCAAAGAGCAAGGACACCGGCGTCTCGTTTTCGCCCGGCGCGTTGGCCAAGCAGTGCGTTTGCTGCGCCAAGTCTGCCCCCATCGTCATAGACTAGCGTACGAGCCACAGCGTTCATAGCCGCGGCTCACTGCACGGCATCGTTAGGATCCTAGAAGGTGTGGTTGCGAGTCCAAAGGGAATGGAGGAAGGAATCCCAGGAGAGGTCCCGGCCAGCACGAACGTATTGGAGAAAGTGTGGCGGAAGTCACGTGCTGTTTTTCTCAGAGGAGCACTGGGACGGGTACACCAAATATCAACGTTGCCATAGCAACCGCTCTCCTGAAGCTTTCGCTGCTGCTCTCGGTCTCTGAAAAGTGAGATATGATTTTTCCGCCGGTGTCTTTCCCGCAGCACCTTTTGCTCGCGAGAAAAGGTGACTTTGGAGAGTGGTGTGTAAGCTTGAAAGGTGTGTTTGGGTCTGTGAGTGTGAGCGTCAGCCAGCAACATAATACAAATCGAAGTGTTAGGACCTGCACAGTTGAAACTAGCTGTATTGTAATTAGGCAATTGCCTTAGCAAGCAGTCTTTTAGAAGCGTCAGTAAGCCCAGCACTTATTCAAGCTGCTCGTGGTTTCGACGCAGAAACGATGAGACTAGGTATTTTGGTTCTTAATGCGCAACTATTTACAGGATGTTAAAATGTTGTAATCATCGGTCCTGATATTTTTAGCATCGTCGAAAAATAAAAAAAAAACTGCTTTATAATTCGATTAAGAAAAGAAATAAAACGTGTTGGTGCAAAAACATACAAGTATGATCATTCATTTATCATGTAAAATAAGTGGAGCGAAATACAAACAGCACAAAGAGGTGTCCGGTCATGAATGTTCCACCATTCACAATGCAAGAAGTTGTTAAAAGCACTGATATAATAAGCATAAAGAAAAAAAAAACATCAAACGTGAGAGATATGTATTAAGGGGCAGGAAATAAACACCAGCAAACGAATGGCAATAAATGCACAATGCATAAGGTTGTTTCTATAAACAAGAAAGTGTAAAGCATAGGCATTTCATAACACATGGCAAAACAACTCTCAAACGAACACAAGTAGCCACATCACAAATACAGCAATTTAAAAAAAATGGCTGGTTAGAGATACCACCATTCCACTTCTTCAGTTGTTACTTAAACATGCACACACAACTTGCTCAACAAATCAAATTGCAAATATAGGTTTGGGCTTCGTGAGGTACGCTGGAAGGCCTTCAAAATGTACGCAGTGACGATGTCGGAGGCGTCGAAATGTTTCGCGCACACACCCGTATACTTCGATTCGAAGTTAAAACCGCCACCTTCTTGCCACTGTATGGCCCGCTTCCATTTCTCGCGTTGCTCCTTGTCATAGGTAAACGGAACGACGACACCTTTTCGGTCGTGCCCTTGTAGCCGGAACGGCCACCCGGCACGCAACACGTGTTCGGCATCGTTGTCCCACCCCGCCACTTCAACTAAACAGTCAGCACTCGAAAAAATAGCGCAGCACATGCACAGAACGCACCCGATCACTCAGCTCGCCTCGCACTGCGCAAGCGTTTCGGTACGCGAACGATGCCCTCCGATGCGCAGTGGCGCCGCGTCGCGGCAGCTTTGGGCAGCGTATGAACCTCTCCCATAGCGTGACGGCGGAGTTTCGTGACCAGAAAAACATGGAAGGACTCTGGTTTGGGTCTGTGAGTGTGAGCGTCAGCCAGCAACAGATACACTCAAGCAATCACGGCGCGGGTGTTCGTCGTCTTCTTCAATGTGCCACGCAAAAACACAGGAGCGCGTCTGCTTCACTAAAACTGCTACAGAAGTTTCGTAGTCTTTGTTTTGACGTGGGTCGGCAGCACACACTTCCGGCAGCTCGTAACAATGCAAGTTCTAAGTTCGCGCCTATCTGCTCCGGCGAGCTGCAGAACCTCTGATTGGAGGCGCAAAGGCAGATGGCACACCAACATGGCTGCACTTCCGGCTTCAAAAACGTGACGTCAGCGCCTCTCCTGTTTTGTTTCTTTCCTCCATGCCAAAGGGCAACTGCGGATAACAGCGCTAGCGCGATCTCTACGTCACGAGACAAAGGGGCACAACCATTGGTGGGGCGTGTCCGCCGCCGAGTATCGCGACACTTGTGATAGAGGCATCGGCGGTGGTGAGGGGAATAACAATGGGCGATCCATCATCCGCTTTGACGCCTGTGCGTAGGCACAATTGGCGGGAAACCGCCACGCACATTGAGCCGAAAATTGTTGATCTACTTCCGTTGCCGGACGCGATCTCCTGGAACCTAGCCTATAAAAACTTCGCTGTAAAAAAAAAAAAAAAAAACTGTCAGCCCTCACACTGGGGTGGAGATGGAAGACCGGCGAAGTTGTACTATGATGGGAATTGTGTATTTCCAATTATGACTATTAAGATGTGATGGTGTAATTGGTTATTTGAGTTATTAAAGAATGAGAAATATATATGACCCGTGAAAGCGCGCGTCCCTCGCGCGCTTTCATTCGCGCATACAGCATAGGGCCAAGGAGAGTTTTTTTCTACATTCGGACGCGACCATCGAAGACTTGCGCCCTTAACAGCTTCGCTGTGACAATTGTTCCATGGCAAGAACTCTGGGGTTACTGGAGTTCTATGACAACTGGTAATGTATGCCATGATGAGATGGCTGCAAAGTGAAGTTTGCCATAATTAGTGCGAACTTTTGGCAGAATGAAGTTATTATGAAGCTCGAAACGGGTTGAGTTTGTGTTCGTTACAGATGATATAGTAATAAGCGACAATGAGATTTTGCCATTTATTAGGTTGAAAATAAAAAGTGCCAAGGTTGTACTCGACAAGGGCGGCAACGTCGGGAATGTTATTTGCATGTAGTAACGGTTTAGCGTTGGCGGTGTGTGGACTCGACGTAATTATTCTAATTGCATGGTTCTGACAGCTTGTAGTGGTGTTAGGTGAGTATTGTACGTGTTTTCCCAGGGGGTTATGCAGTAGTTAACGCGAGAGTCTACAAACGCGAAATAGAGTAAACATGTAAGCATGGCGCTTGCATGTGGGGTTTCCTAGTAAAAGCTTTGTTGATATTTCTGGCAAAAGTGATAACTTCGGGTGAATATTGTGGTCGAAATTTTACCCAGACGTATGACTGTGGGCCTGGAATTCTGTAGCGTAAAGACAGACGTCAAGCAAGATCTGTGCTGGGAAACTTGCGCGAAGTAGAATCCGCAGGAAGCTATAGAAGAAAATGTTTCGTATTTTCCGCTTCTATTTCAAGACGGTCCTCTGCACTACAGTCTTAAGCCCTCGCATTCTGTTAAATCTCGGAGGCCGTTGTAAAATCGTAGTTTCGTGTGGAACTTAAAAAAAAAAGAGAGAGCAACAATGCAAATGACAGGGCGAACAGAAAATAACGGACGGAAGTTTGTCCATTTTCTCCTGTTCGACGTGTTCCTTGCACTGTTGCATTTTTGAAGTTGAACATGCGCCAACCGGCGCAAGTCATCATTTTTTCGTATAGTTTTATACTAATGTTCGGTGGTGTCCATTACATTGCTGACATGACGTCTTTTCCGGCACACGGCGTGCAAAATCGTGGAATTCAAGATTTATGTCCGGTTTTTCGTTTTCGTTACCACGAGGGAGCAGTCGTTGAGCTGTACGATGTAGACGCCACCTATATGAACATCATCCTATTGTGTCGACGTCTGCTGCCTTTCTACCGTCTTTCTGAATCTGCCGTTCCTATAGGTGTCTCGCTCTGGAACGTAGCAGACGTCGTCACGCCAGATCAACGCAAGATTGTGTCGTCTGTTTTGTATTTGTGTGTGTTCCCGCCACGGCGGTGGTGCCGCTTCAGCGCGTCGGTTGGACGTGCTTTTCCTTTACAACCTCGTTTTGGTGCTAAGAAGGGCTCGAAAATGCAATTGCAATTACGCCAAAGAGACGTAAAAGTAAGGAGGGGGGGGGGGGGGGAAGAAAACGAAGGCCGCCATGTTTCCCCGGGGCCTCACTCGTGTAGTCCGTGAAAATCGGAAAAAGCCGTGACCCAGAAAACGGACGGCGCGCGTGCAGTAACCGACTTACGCCTTCGCGCGCAATGACGGGTTGCAGACGACGTTAAAACGGAAGCAGCACTTGACCCCTGACCGCAGCCTTGCGTGTTCAAACATTGGTGGTCTCCTCGTATACCGTCGGGACATTTATTAAGTCATTAGCGAAGCGATGTAAGCCACAAATGAAGGGATGAGAGGAAAAAAACCACAGACTATGCGGCGCTGCCCGGTCGTGTATAAGACCATCTTACGCGACCGACGCGGAAACAGACGATTCAGCGAGTGCTTTATTCGCCATGGCCAATCACCATCGCTTTTTTTTCGTCTGCTTTTTTTCTCTTACTGAGGTGTGTCTGTGCGTGTGTGCGTGTTGGCGTAATAGAAAAGAAAGTGAAATTCCGTTTGAAACAAGCTCTTCGTCCTTCTGAAGACAAAATGGAGAGGGAGTGAAGTTTGCAGCGCAATTCGAGTGGCCAGCGGCAAGCCGTACACTCCGCAGAAGTAGCTCAAGGCGAAGCCGAAGTAAGAGTCACCGCAGGGCTTCAAGGTGAAGACTGGCATCATGTTGGTCGGTTTCTTTTTCCGGGAAGAGGGAAGAGAGAGAGAGAGGGGGGGGTGATGGGAGGGGAGTGCTAGAAGACTGTCTCCGCCTCAATTAGGCCTAACGACCAAGGTGAGCGAGGGCAGACGTGAAATAATTAGATGACAGAGTGCCCCCTTGAAGGAGCCGGATTATGGTGGAGTTTAATTTCAGGCGAGGAACAAAGACGACAAAAGGAAAAATCACTGTTTCCTCCAAAGCACTCACCAAGCCGAACGCTGTGGAACGGGATCTTTGTTCTTGTCATCTCATTGACCATGTCACTGAAACTGGTTTATGCTGTAATACTTTACCTCACAGTGCTATTCTGTATAGCGTTAAACGTATCATTAAACCGTCTGCCGTGAATCCAGGAACGTGGATTTGCCAACATTAGTCAGTCTGAACGCCTCGGTCTGTCAGGCATGGTATGCGAAAGCGGTAACTCTGTGCAGATACAATTGGCAAAAATCTGGCGTCGGGCACACGTCCCATTTGCGGAGTTGAAGCCGGCAAGTGATGAAGCAGCTGTCCACATAGCTTAAATGCTGGGCCTTTAGCACGAGTTTCGATTAATACGTCCTTGAAAGTTCTGCTGAAATATGCATTGATGTTCTAATTAACAGTTACCAGAACTATGTGACGTACAGAGCTGGTAAGTGTTAATTGGAATACCACTGCTCTCTTTCAGTGCAGTTAGCCCCAGCTGATGCTTCCTGGTAATATGAGTTCCTGTTAATACTTGATTATATTGGATTCATTGCATATTTGATCAACATTTTATATTTGATCGTTGATATGTACTCTTGATTTGATAATTTATGATTCTGCCGTATTTTTGATATGGTGCAATGTTTTTATCTGTCCGAATTGCCACTGTAAAAAATATTTGCTTTTGTACCCAAGCTAGCCTTGGGCTATGGGTCCACTCACTTTTTGCAGACATTTTCTGAAAAAATAAGGAAATGAAAGTCAATCAAATTGAAATATGCCTGCCTACGAGCTTAACTCTATAATGCCCAAAGCTACGTGCAATGTGTGCTACGTGGAATGTGATGGCTCAAAATGCTGATTTAAACGAGGGGAAAGATCACGCAAGGGTCCGTAGTTGCGTTTTTGATATGCAAGGTGTGCGTTTAAGCTGTGACAAACGATTTGCTAATTAAATAACTCTTACGCTAATCCAGGATAATCGCAAATAATATTTAATTGTCCTTGTAGAATTCCGTTCTCCGTGGCCAGATAGAAACGTGTATAAGTTAGCCCTATTTTTCCGAATGTATAGCTGTGTTTGGGAATTACAGGGTCATCATTACAGGAACAGCGGCCACGCGCTTCTCTAAAAGAAAAAAAAAAAAAAGATGTGGGAGATGCTCGTTTCAATGTATGTCGGTTGCGCAGAGAGATTTTCCTGGATAGCTTTTCAACAACCGCTCTAAGTATACAAAAAAAAAACAAAAAAAAAACCGACGATGCGCAGAAATTGTCCTCGCGGGAGAAACCGTGTGACCTTGGATCTATACGTAACTGGAGCACCGAGCAAAGAGCACCGGTTCCACGTTAACACTGGGAATGCGTTGACCAACACAATGGTATACCGGGACGTCTGACATAACCAGGTCAATGTTGCCCCGTATGCGGCTTTTCTGTCTATAAAGAAGTCGGGCGCAATCGTGTAGCGGGCACAACAAAAACGCAGAAAAAAAAAAACGTAAATGTCGACAAATTCTTGCGTTGTTTGTTGCTTCGCATCCACTTCCCCTGTATAGTGCCCTTGCGAAGGGCGCCATTTTCCTCTCACAAGAGCGGGAAGGTCAAAAACTGGGTGCCTTGCATTCTACACACACACACACACACACAAAAAAAAAAAAAAAACGGAATGGAAAAAAATCATGAAAAGAACCGGAACAGGCCCAACGGTCGGTCGAAACGAGGTGGGAACTGGTTCAGCCGATGGCATCGTCTGGGTGCGCTTGCTTGTTCGTTCGTTTGTTTGTTTACGCCCCCGAGGGAGTAAATCGCCGATATATATATATATAATGCGGCGTAAACAACCCACCCCGATCTCGCAAACATCGTCTTTATTCCCAACCCACGCCGCCACGTACGTAGAAGGCAAGCTGTAACTGAATGGCGTACCGGAAATGGTACAGTTGAGCGCGCTTTCGGGTATTCTCAAGATCCTCTCCCCACCAAGTGGACTCGCGTTGGCCGAGCGACAAACGAAACAGACAAGAAAGGACTGCAGACGATCGACAGACGAACAGACGACAAGCAGAAGCAGACGGCGACTGTAGCCGTAAACAGCACCGCCTGGCTGGGTCTCAAGAATACGGAATTCGGAGTTACGCAGAGCAAGAAAAAAAAAAAAAAAAACTCGGGCAAATACCGCTAAACACACACAAGAAACGATGCGATAGGAGTCGTCCGGACTGAAGGTTCTTTGACAATGTCGCATTGAATAATCGCGCACAGTGACGGCGTGACACTTTTTTTTTCTTCCTTCTTCTCCATTCTTGCACCACGTTACTTCAGTCATTTTTTTTTTTCCTCTCCCTCCGCCCGCTCCGCCTCTTATTCATCGCTACTCTTGTTCTGTAACCGTTGCGCCAGTTATTTAACGCTGTCGAATCTCGAGTGACTCCCTACAGCAGACGGGTTTTCTTTTTTCAGACATGACACCCTTTGTCGCAGAATAATGCCGAAAAGGAAAGGTTCCGTCCGTAGTACTTAAAGCGAACTCGGACAACTCGCCTGCTTGTGTGACCTCTTCCCCTCTCCCCGCATAGACACGCGCGCGCACACACGCACACATACTATTTATTGTCTGCTACCCGAGAAGCGTTTCAGACGACAGCCGCATAGCGGGCAAAACCCCTCGAGAGCATGAAGCTACCCCGTTTCCACTGTAAAGTGAAAAGTGAAAGAAGAATACTGACAAGTACCCAGACGACACTGGTTAGATATCTGCGTTTTCTTTCATATTTGTTTGCCCGCTTACTCGCATTTACTTTGTCTGCTGTTTCCCGCTGACGAGTTAACAGAAGCCAAATGCGGGTCCTTTATCGAGTGGGTGTCCATGAGCCGAGACAGGAACCGTAAATGGGGCCGCATAGCAAAACCTAAAAAGGAGCAGCACAATTGATAAATACTGGGCTATATAGCAATTTTTTATTTAACCGGGGATGGCTAGGGAGGAAAGAAAAAGAAGGGAAAGAAAGTAAAGTAATGCACACAAACGAGATCCTCAAGGTGCGCCCACACTATTTTAAATATATGCCATATAGAAAAGTGCAAACACTACCAAGGAATAGCCGGCGAAACGTACGCAGCGCCCTTTTTTTTTTTTTTTTTTTTTTTGTCTGCTACGGAAAGAAGTGACAAACAAGTAAATCAAAGTCTGGGGCGTGCAGTGTGTGGAGGGGGGGTTGGGCAAGTCTTATACTTTGTAAAGGACCAGAGCAGAGAGCTGGCAAGGGAACATAAATTCTTTCAAGAAACGCGCGGGGTGGGGTATGTTGAAAAGGGGGTGGGGGAGAGAGTGTTTCGGGGGTGAGGGGTGGCCACAACAAGTAAACAAAGTAAACAAGCGCTCTATGTGCCGCACGTGTATGGCCACAGGAGAGCCTTCGCAGTCCCTTCAGACTTCCGCTATGCGGAGGGGGTTCCGGTGCAGACGACAGGACAAAAAATGAGAAGCAGACGACGAGCAAACGAGGGAGGGGGAAGGCGTCAATACACAACGTAAAAAAAAAAAAACACACAAAATGGCGGGGAAGGGGAGAGGATGGTAAAAAAAAAGGGGGGGGGGAGAGTTTGCGAACCCACAAACAACAAACAGGAACTCGACAATTGCGAGAGCACGGGTTGCTCTTCTCTGCGACACACGAAACGAGAGAGCAAACGAAAGGCGGGGGAAAGAGTATCGTGATAGATAGTAGAGTACGGCGCCGAAAAGAAAACAAAAGTGGGGCGGGCGTCGGCGGAAAGGAGGTGCTGGCGGACGCCGTTTTTGTTCTGTTTTTTCTTCCGTGCTCCCTGTGGAATATGGGTTAAGGTTACGCGAACCCGGATGGAAGCTAGAACTTTCCTACGCGGCTTCGTGGAGTTCGAAAAAAAAAAAAGAAGAAGAAAGTAACGGCGAAAACAAGAATCGGAAGTCGCGCGCGCGCGCGCGCGCGCGAGACCGTATGCCAGCTTGAGTTCTTGACCTGTTAGCGATCGCTGGTGGCTTGCCTGCTGCTGCTGCATCGTTGTCGTCGTCGTCGCCTCTGAATGACGTGACCCAGAAGACAGGAAATCTGTTCTTTTCTCTCCGTATCGTTTCCTTCCATCTCAATACTTGTTTACGGCACGATGCTGTATCTATTTGCGCTCCGTTCTCTTTTTTCTCCCTTTTTTTTGTATCTTTTTCTTTCTTTCTGTTTGGTATGTTTTTCTTTCTCAGCTGACACTTTCGTTATTGTGACGCATACTTTGCACGAAGGAACGCTCCTTACTTTTCCGTTGTGTGTGTTTTTAAGAAGGAGTAGGTGGAGTTCAGAAGAGAGGAAGGAGTGTCCACATAGGCCTGGAAGCAAGAAATACGGGCAAAATAACGTGACAGCGTCGTTTAAATGAACGCGCGGAGCCGAAGTGGGTCACGGCTACGAGAGCTTTAATTCTTTTTCGGATGTGGCCTCCCCCGGATGCGCCTGTGTGCACCCGAAACCGAACACAGGAGGGAGTGGTTGTTTCCTATCAAAAGTGGGGCAGCGGGGACAATGTGCGAGAGAGCCGTTGTTTGAGCCGAAAGATATTACTGCAGAATCGGCGGCTATAAACGGAAACGAAACAAACAGGAAAGCACGGGATATTGGTCAAAGTTAACTACGCGACACGTGGGAGAGGCCGCCAATACGTATGTGGACAACAGGTGTGCCCCAGATTCTTTCGCTTTGGCAATCGGCCGCGTCATACGTATAGACGAGACGTCCGTTACCGCCGCCCTTCGGAGTGCATAGATAACTTCTGTCGATACAACAACAGCGTGCAGTTGTTGCACGCTTCCCCCATCCCCTTGTGAGGTCTTCAAATACTGCTGCCTTAATTGAAGTTTTGTCGAGGGCGTTTTCTCGGCGCGGATTTCATGCGATTCTTGTGCGGTGTTATCATCAGCATCGTCAACATGGGTCAATTTTACGCCCACTGTAGGATGAAGGCCTCTCCCAGCGATCTTCACCTACACCTGTATTGCGTCAACTGACGCCACGGTGCACCTGCAAGCCCAATTCCCCGACCTCGTCACAGCAGCCTCAATTTCGGATTTCCCAATCTCGTCACGGCTGCTTCAAAATTAGAAATTAAATCATGGCGTTTAACGTCCATAAACTGTTCAGTCTATGGGTTATGAGAGGCGTCGTAGTGCAAGACTTCGGAGTAATTTTGATCGTCTGAGGTTCTTTAGTCCATGACGTACCGCGGACGAGCCGGGATATATAGCAGGGAAACGGCTATCGTCGATGCCTTTTTTTTTCAATTTATTGTAGTTTTTAATTTTCCTTTCGAATTCCACTTTTAATTTTTCTTATATAACGTTGTTAAGCTTCACTTTTGCAATAAGTAGTAGAGATTCTATATAACTAAATGTTTAGGATATTGTGTGCATTGGTCTAATAAAAAAAAATACCTCAACTAAGACTTTGGCCTTTTGTAATCAGAATTGAGTGTACTAGAGGGTTTTAGATAACGCGGCCCAGCGTCGTGGGACGCCAGTGGCCGGGAGTACAGAAGATAAAGGTTTGGACTTTTTGCTTACGCTGAGAGGCTTGGGTACCCCACTTCTAAACTCCCTAACAGCCTGGCACGCAGCCTTAGGATAGGACACACATGCAACACATTCACATCTGTTAAACAGTTCTCCAGCACCGCACCGTCCAAAATGTGGTAATCGGCTGTCCGTCATTGTTGTTCTAATCATGTGCAAGAAGCTAGAACCTGAAAGGAAGGCGTCACTTCCAGAGCTGTGCAGAAACCAAATACCCGTTTGTTTTTTGTTTTTTCTCGGCGACTGCCAAATGTTTTTCGCTAAAAGTGTTTTAAAGTTTTTTAGCTAGTGTAGGCTTCCTACATGCCATTTCACATTTCCCTTGAAGATCACGCAAGGGTCCGTAGTTGCGTTTTTGATATGCAAGGTGTGCGTTTAAGCTGTGACAAACGATTTGCTTGTTTCATTCCCGATTAAATTGCTGAGATTTTTTTTTTATCTCGCATGTCAGGCGCTCCGCACTCCTTGCCCGGCAAGGACCGTTGCTGAGGCTGCGTGACATTGCAAAGGCCATGCGCTTTGCCCATAATCCTTACGTATAATAATTACTATTAAATAATTTTAGGCCCTATACGCTACTGTTGTTTCTTATCCTTGACCTTGAGTGCTGCTTATTAACCCGAGTCGATCACCAACGTGCTATTTGGCCACAGTTGCCCTTGCAGCACGAAAATGTACTACTGACAGCGAAAGAAATAAATTTTTTTTTTTTGTGTGGCACCATTGTTCTCCAAACTTCTGCTTGAGACTGTACATTGTTGCGTTTCCCTTCCTATTCTCTAACGCACCTGCGCCCCTTATCGGTTCTGCACATTACGTGATCTACGCAGGTGCACTTCCTTCTGAACTTTGTCTCTGACATGCCACGAACTTCGTTGAGATCGGTTCCGCATTTGTTTAATCAAAGTACTTCATTGTTTCATGTGCGTTCGATTAGGGAAATCGCAAACCGACTCGAGGTAAGGTTTTCTCTAAAGGCCGCGCTTGCTTGGAATGACGCCTCCATTCCGTTGTAGCTTTACGCAAGTTTCATTCACGAGTTAGTTCTTCAAAACAGCAGAAGAGTATCTTTCATTTGTTTTTGTGACACAATATGTTCACTTTGTCGTATACGAGAAATTGTGCTACAGCCACTGATTAACTCCGTAAATAATTGAGCTGGCTCCTGAATTACTTTCGGGCATTCATGGTGATTCCTTCCTGCTATCCTATAAAGAATTCAAATCGCATTTTACTACTGCGAGCATGTTGTTTGTCGTAGTTTTTGGTGTTTGTGTTTGGCATATATAGTCATTTCTCCGCGCTCCTCGTCTTGTTAATGAAACCGCATACTTCATTATTTTTTTAAAATATTCTTGACCTTCCTTTGAACTTTAGCAACTTTGCGGTATGTCGCATACCTAGTGACCCAGCTTGTCTGCCGCAGCTTGGGCCACTAGGTATGCATGCGTTGGCTGCTGTATTGCCGAGCAGACAACATGGACCACTGTGTACGTGCCCGGCGAATAGGAAACGTGTCGCTGGCTGCCGTCTGGCATAGCAGACAGCTATAGGATCACTGGGTTACTTGGTTCCCGAACAGACAACTTCGGCATTGCGTACGTGATATTGGTATGAGCCCATTCTCGGCCAATCCCATACAATGGGTGTGCCGAGGTGATGCAGGGGCTCTACGTAGCCTTATAAGTGGTAGCGCCCCAACCACAACAACAGACACACCTCCTCGTCGAACTTGTGAATGGCAGCGCAGATATGCACACAAGGACAGAAGAAAGCAGACGACAGGCGAGCGCTAACTTCCAACAGAGAACTTTATTTTCACCAGTATGCTGTACCAACAAGCCCAAACAGCCACAGCTCTCGCCGAGCGTGGCCGCTTGGCGGAGAGCCATAGCAACGAAGTCGCGACAAGACATGCTGTGTCGTGGTAACATTTCTCATTGTGGTTGGCAGCAAAGATTGACGCTTTGTATGTCCGCGGTGGCAATACGGTGTTTCGGTACATTATTATAATGCTAAGTGCATTAACGCCGACGTTCGTCGTAAGAAGGGTTCCGCCGGAATTTTGACATTTTTTGTTTAGTATATCTATACACAACAGTTCTCGTGGTGCCAGACAAAAAATCATCTGTATTTTATACCAAACGGTTTCTTCGAGGGATTCTGGATTCAGTGTGATATTGTACACGTCTTGTGAGTAGTTCTTATCACGTGCCCACCGCCTTACTGCACCAAGTGTCACTTCTGGGGCCCCAGATTTCCCTTAAGCTATATTGTTTTTGCAGCTGTTCGTGTGTGATCATACGCTATTATATTTTCGAAATATCTCCTTCCCCTGTGATTCCGAGACGCCATGAAACGTCATTCCCTGTCTTGAGATTGCATGGGAATGCCCACCATTTACTTGGTACTTGTCCTGGGACGAATACAGTACTTGATAGTGTACCTAGGAGAGTGATATACTCAGAAGTGACCAACACGAAGACTATGAACGATGGCTCACGCACAAAACCTTTCATAAGTCGCTGTTGCAGCACCTGCATAAAAAGGGCCTGCATACTTGCATGTAATTTCTATACCACGTTATGCCGCGTGGCAATTAAGGCGAATTAAAAAAAATGCATGTAATATTTTCCCAAGTGGCCTTCCCAATGGAGTGGGATACAAAATTGTGTGGAACGCCTGCTTCCTGGAGGATTCATTGGGGGCAAATATCTCAAAAACTCCTGAGTAGCCTCGGAAATTACTTATTGTACGAAGCCTTATCCCTGCCTTCATTCAATTGCGCATTTGCCAGCATGTCTCGCGAAGTAAATATTCTGGGACCGTATTTCGTAATTATCCAGTTCAATTTACGTTGCTTTCTTGTCGTCATTTGTGCCGACTTCCCGATCCCAGCTCTAACGACAGAGCAGCTTTATCTATTGCAATGACTGCAGAAATTAATACGGTAAACTGAGATGGTGTTACAAAAAATACTGCGCCAGCAGAATGTGGTTACTCAAAGGTGGAAATCAGTGTATATACCGCTCAGGCGCCTTTATTAATTCTGTCCTGTGAAAGTTTAAATTCACGACCTGTCTTGCGTCTTCAGAATCATGAAAAGCTAGCACCTGCAGAACGGATTAAGTATACTTAATGTTTCAGTGATTTTTCCCGAGCTTTTTGTATGTGGACCCCCTTGCGCGAACTCTGTACAGGAACGCCAGATACGTGAATATCATCTGTTTTATTTCTAGCATACTTGGAAAGCACCTATCTAGTCATCTGCGGCCATCATGACTTCTTCGTGTGGTTAACTCAACTTCCATTTTTCCTGCGCTGTAAATATTTAAAATTGCTCAAACCAACTAGCTAGCTTAGCTTTATGACTTAACTAAGCATTACTATATCTTCACTGGAACACTTGGTATATCTGTTAAAAACAAACAGAAAAACTTAGTTTCTATAAAGCTGCGTGTTGAATGTTGCTATTTGTCGGTGCCGACTTGGTTCTTCTTCTTCTGTAGCATGTAATTTATGTATAATAGAGCCACGTTTCTACAAGCGAAGAAAAATAAAGCTAGATCGCTTCCAACGTTCATGGACTAAAAGCGGCTCTGCTGAGGTTTCTTTGTATTGGGTCGCGTCACAAACTCGTTAGTCGCGAACTACGAACGCCGAACCACGAACACATAGCTCGCCTAGACAGAAGATGCAACAGTCATATTTAGTAACGCTTTGAGATTTCTATTACACCCGCCGTGGTTGCTCAGTGGCTATGATGTTGGGCTGCTGAGCACGAGGTCGCGGGATCGAATCCCGGCCACGGCGGCCGCATTTCGATGGGGGCGAAATGCGAAAACACCCGTGTACTTAGATTTAGGTGGACGTTAAAGAACCCCAGGTGGTCCAGATTGTTCCGGAGTCCCCCACTATGGCGTGCCTCAATCCGATCGTGGTTATGGCACGTAAAACCCCATAATTTAATTAAGATTTCTATTACCTCAAGAAACGCTACTACAATGCGCTTTGCTACCATTCTGATGACCTCGTGCAAACAAATCTCCCCGAAAGTAATAATCTCCTCCTGCCCAAAGAAGGTAACTTCTCCAGCAGCTCCTTTGCGGTGGGTATACCGCATTTTTGGCAACGTAAAATAATGCTTCTTGCGAGTGTTTGTATATAGATAACCGTGACCGTTTTGCAGCTTTCATGTTTCTTCTTGTAGTGGTAACCAGCCAGAAGTGGTTTGAAATGAACAGTGCTATTCATATTTTTTTCTTGAAGTTTATTTCTCATTTCATTAGTTTTTTGTGCCGTCCGTGTGCATAATTACCGCCTGCATTGATCAACGCTGGACAAACCAGCTAAGCTTCGGCCCAGATCAAAGGTTTCGAAAAAGGAAGGTGCCTTTTTTATTTATTTAAAAGAGGGTGCTTTTTTTTTTTTTTTTCAAGGAAACCGCGATGCGCAGGGCCGATCTGTTTCCCTAAGACGAGCTCCTTGTCGGAACATTGGTTCCCGGATGAAACGTTCCCTAGTTCACCCATGGTTGATCACTTCAAGCTGCCATCTTCCCTCGAACTCTGTCGCGCGTTACAGCCTTTAGGGATGCGAGAGTCACAGAAGGTATAGAATAAGTGTGATAATGAAATGACCGCCCTGAACGTAAGGTGCGCTTGCGCAGAAACTGCCAAGGCATTTACGGTTCTCAGACGTATATATATATATGAAAATCTCAAAAAGGCGCTACCGCGGAAGCTCCAGTGCGGCATTTCTCGAAATTATGTTTTCAAAGAGAAGCGAACTTCAGGTCAGGGCCGGCTTTTTGCCATGTGGCGACCGCATTATTGCGCCAGCGGCGAAATGCGGTCACCCGATTCCCATTTTGAATCGAACTTCTGCTCCTTTCGTGACCACCTGCCTTGGGCTAAGTTCCTCCCCTCCCTATGCCTGCATTATAGCACATAGTTATACGGGCAATGTGAAGTCATCATTTCGCAACCTGCTCAGCCATAGAATAGGGCTCCCTGCGTAACAGGTTGACAATCGCGCGCCATTCTTATAGAAGAAACGCCGGTGGAAATTCAGCACCACCGAAGCCGACAGAAAGAGTGGGAATTGGGGTGAGCTTGTGTGGCAACTTGGAATTTCTTTATGCGGAAATCGTACTACGAAAAGGAAGAAAGAGGAGGCACGAAAGGAAGCCAATGCAGAGGGAACGGGGTCACTTCCACGCGGGGACGATTTCTCGCTACATTCCCACGTGCCAGTTCTCGCGCGCGCACGCGCGCGCGCGAGATCCCGTGAAGAGCGGGGAGCGGTTGAAAGAGGGCGCCACCTACCACCGCTCCGCCACCGACTGCACCTCTTTACTCCCCCCCCCCCCCCCCCCGCCCCGCCCCTCTTCGTGGTGATGTCACCACGCACGGACCCAGTAGCGCACTGCGCGGAAGGTGCAACGAAAGTGAGAGAGAGAGAGAGAGAGAGAGAAATGGAAGCAAACATGATAGAAGAAACCCCACGGGAGCAAGTAAACATGGGATGGGAAGAAGCGTGCTTATCCGATCTGCGCTTTCTTTCTTTCTTTCTTTCTTTCTTTCTTTCCTTCTTTCTTTCTTTCTCGCGTCTTCTTCCCTTCCGCCTTCCCTGCCGGCCCTTTTTATTTTCATATGCGTCTCTTCTTTTGTACCTTTTTCGGTGCCCGTTTTCCTCAATGCGCACGCTTTTTTCTTCTGCCTCTGTTCTCCGTCTTATCGTCTGCATCCCGCTCCGCATTTTCGTCTGCAACCTTTTGCCTTTCTCCTCCTGTTCCTCTTGTTGCTTTCTTGCGGTCTGCGTCCCCGAGCACCGTTTTTTTTTTTTTTTTTTCGTCTGCTGCTTGCAGTTCCATTCACGTTGTTCGTCTTGGTCTCCAAACTGCACTTCTCGTCTGCGCTTTCTTGTCGTCTGTTTAACGTGCCCCCTCCCCCCTCTTTCCCCCTGCCGGCCCTGACTCGTGGAGAAAACGGGTCATTCGGGCCAAGAGGCGTGACCCAGATACTCCCGTAGTTTCCCCTTTCTTCCCCTCTTTCCCCCTCTCTCTCTCTGACGTGCGAGTGGATAAAGGGACACGTTGTTTCCCTACCCGTATACTTTGATAGTTGCTGCTGGACTGTACGTTTCTCTGCGATGCACTTATTCCCCTTCTGGTCTTTTCTAACTGCGCGTTTGTATGTATCTGTCCCTTGGATGGCATCCGTGGCCTAGATTGTAGGCGATCTGTTCCCTTCGCGGACTGCGCAGAACGCTATCTGTGAGCGGGAATGAGGCTGCCTCTTAGGATTCTTAGAAAAAAAAAGAAAGAAACAGAGGAGGGAATGTATTTGTGAGGTGGAGTTTAACCTACTTTAAAGTTGGACAGCACTACGCGTCACCTCGCGAAGGCGTAGGTGCCACCGCGAAATAACTTCCTGGAACTGTTTGTTTCGCGTACACTGAACAATGTTGCCGCTCAGCTTGAGAGAGTTCTTTCGGATATATCTAGTAGTTCCGATTTCACTGTGCACTCACTCTTGCTGTTTTTTTTTTTTTTTACGATTTTCACAATTGCTGTTCACGTTTTGGCTTTGAAACGTAACCGCTATATAGCTACCTGAAATGATGGCAACAGCCGTGCCGGTTTTGGTGCTTGTGTTATTTTTGCTCAGGTGTGGAGTCAGCATCAATTGGAGTAAATGTTTTTAGTGAACTTACTGTCGCCGCCCTTACATACCAGTGTGGAGGTTGCCATTACTTATTCTCCATTATTCATTGTCATTACTCAATTACTGCAACTAGTTATAGGCGCCTGTGTCCATTGTGTCTACTTTTTCTGTCCTAATCTACGTTCTATCGCGCCTTTATGCCATAAATTATTTATTGTTGGTGTATGTCTCTTACCTTTTAGGTGCCAAAATTTGCATATTTATATTACGCTTTCCGTGATAAGCATGTAGGACTGCAAGTTTAAAAACAAAAAGAAAGCCCGAGTGGACGAAGGTTACCCCCCCCCCCTTTTTTTTTTCGCCAGATCGATTAATTATATTATAGGCTTCTATACATTCCCCATTGGGCTTTTGAAGAGATTCAGCGGCACACACGACATCGATCCCTATTTGGGTCGATTGCTCTTTTCGACCCATCACATGGGTAGCACACACCATAAACGCACGGAGCAACTGCACGCACGCTTGCGTGCACACCTTGCTGAACCAGAAATGCTTTTTTTTTTCCTGAATGACTTTCTCGATAACCCAGTGAGAATTGTAAAGGTAATGAACATTCTTCACACTTGTCTAAGCTGTCTCACATTAATTAATTGCACTTACCTTTTATAAAAGGAGGTCCCATTATAGCGTTTTACTGAAACACCTCTTCCTGCACATTGCACTTCCTCTGCACAGCTTAGAAGCCTCCAATCAGTGAACTCAAGCTTAAACTCGAACTCATGATTTTGCACGTTGGATGAAAAACTTGAGTGACAGATTTCTCTATTAGTATGAGACTCTGTAGAGGAAATGATCGTGCAAGACACAGCCTGCAACGCAATAAAGCGAAGCTCTCGCTTGCGGCGACTCCAGCGCCGATTGCTCCCCTAGCGGCCAAACGCTACTCAGGTCGGTCGCCACGCAGCAGACGATACGATTTAGCAGACGACGACAGCTAGGCATTCTGTCGCAATACGAAGCGAAGCGGCAGTGAAGAATATGAAAGTAATTTTTAATGACGTGATGAGAAGCAGTTCGTGCTGAGTTTCGTATCGCAATCTGCTTAACTGGCATCATCTGAGAAAAGGCTGTGTCGTCCAGAGCCGTAGGTTCGCTTCTCTCTCCTCCCCGTTTTACTAATATACGACCGAGCGCCAGTCCGAGCGCTTTCGGTGGACGCGTGATGTGGTTGATTTACGACGCCAGCTGTGCCGCTAAGCTTTCAATGCGTCATGCCGGACCCGAAAGTGGGCCAGAGTGAAAGCAGACGCCTAGCGCTTCGTTCTGGCCGGCCCGGCGCTGTTTACTTGTATATTACGGCGCACGCATAAATTCAATGCTTCATTAGCGTTTTGTGCCTAATTACCAGTCAGATTACGGCCAACTCCGATTTCCTGATTCAAAGACATGGGAAACGCAGACCTTCTCTCATATCAACCGCTGAACCGATCTGAATGAAAATATTCCGCATTCAAGGGGAGAAAGCTGAATTTGCCAAGCAAAATGTCAATTTAGAACATCGAATTTTTATATAAATATCGACGCAATTTTTTACAGCTTTAGATATGCTGAAATCTTTTAGAACACAAGGTCGTTGTAGTTATTAATTAGTTGTCGCAACGTTCGCTATCTTGATACAATTGAGCTTGGGAACTGTAGAGTTAATAACGTTATTGACTTAACAATGTTATCACTCTTATTAACAGGTCTAAGCTACCAATTCCAAATGCACCACCGGGTAAAATGTTCTTATAGCCTATAACGCATTTATCGGACCCACTTACGCATATTCTGGAGTGGGCGAGATAAAGGCGTTGTAGGTTAGAAACATTGTCACCAGTGGAGCTAAGTGCGCGCGTATAATTGATAGCTGAAACCCATTACTAACAACTTACAGTGGTTACCTGGTTGAGTCAATCATGTTACTAACCCTAACGTTACCAAGTGCAGTCATACCAAGGTAGGGAATGTTGTGACATCTAGTTAGTAACTACGATTACCTTTTTTTTTTGTAAAGCGGGAAGTACGAAGTGAAAGTACCTCTGCACACACAAATCCGCCCCCATTTCACCCTGTGAAAGTGGATGTACATGCAGCCAAGTTGGTGCGGACGTTAGACAAGTACCACTGACGCTAGACGACGTTACAAAAGCACCACCACCACAAGCGACATACGTCACGCGCGCCCGCACATGCGCGGAAGTGCAGCATACATCCTCATTCTTCTAGGACGTCCGCCAAGCACAAATGCCTTATTGAACCAAATTAACGTTTAAAAGTAAATTGCGTCCGAAAATGTGTAAAGTACAGCGTACACACGACCTGCAGACATGATAGCTTCGGAGGGGGGGGGGGAGAATAGCACGCCGCGTAAAACCCCGACCATCGAGAGGCTAACAGCTTCGCTTAAAACCACACATCGCAGTTCTCTAAACGGCATCTGTTGGAGCATGTATATAGAGCGGGAAAATGTGATTCGTGAGTTTGCACCTTACCTGAAATGTTCGCGTCTTTTAGGAGATTTTTGCAAACGTTCGACTCGTAAATGAATGACATCGGTATAGAGCACATCACTTTTGTCCGCTTTAGATGTCTCACTAGGTGCGGTTTAAAAATTTGTGATCTTTTTTTATTGTTCAAGATGTTTTCTTTTTTTTTTTTGTAATGTCGCCCTTTTCAATAATATTTCTTTAAGAACTTGATGGTATTCTACCGCTTCAGATGGAATGCTTAAAGAAAGAAATATAACCGTCTAATTGCGCCTTCGGTACACGCCAAAGAAATTTAGGGGATCAAGATCACTCGGGCAGTTCCAGTGCGGCGCCTTTCGTAGTCCACATTCAGCTTCCTGGCGTTAAACCGATTTGGGTGCGATCACGCAGAGGCTCAACAAAGTAATTCGCCTGATTAAACTCGTAATGTCGAAACGTCATACGGGTGGCATAACACACGTAGCACTTTAGGAAATCAGTTTTGATGAAGTTCGGAAGCGTATATTGAAAACATCGAAGGCCCAGTGCCTAGCAACCGCGGTTGAACGCTATTGGCTGAAAAAGCCGCCGGCTACGCTTTGATGTGACACCTTAGCAACGCGCCGCCACTGTTTGCTTGGTGCCTGCGATGCACGCCCCGCGAATGATTACGTTCCCAGGCGTAAATGTAGGCTATAGCCTAACCTATAGGCAGGCTAGTTTAGGCTAGGCTAATTTAGCGTAGGCTAGGTTAGGTTAGGCGTTAGACGCCGTGGCGTACTCTGACGGCGGTTGCTAAGCGGTGTCGCGGTGTCGAGCGTCGCCGGCGGCGTTTCAGCCAATCGCGTTCAACCGCGGTTGCTATACTCCATCTCACAAGCTGTTGTCAGCACTGTGGAAGTTACACGAATTCTTAGCCCATAGGAAGGCCCAATGCTCCTCGAGATGTGCTCATCCGCGCCGCGTCGTCTGCTCAGCGTCTGCTTGCCATCCATTTACATGCTCCATGGTTGGGGGATTGATGCAAAAAATGTTTTGACGCCGTAACCATAAGCTGCGTTTGCATACATGTGACAGCAGGGCTTCGCTTTACCTGTACGCTTTGCCTGCATTTACCTTGCAGCCTCCTTAGAAAGTAATAAGGACGAACGCCCTCATAAATGTTCACCTGCGGCACAGCGTCTGCCGGGCGTCTATATACTTGGCGTTTGCCTCGCTACCGTCATCCAGTACCATGCTAGAGCGGGGTAGTAAATTAATGATGCAGTGAACAATTAGGCTTTTATAGCGTTCCGCATCGTCAACGCATCTCCAATGTTAATTCTATGGCGCCATCTGCTAACTAGAAATTAAACAAGTTTGACGGCTCGGTGCCGTGTCTGTAGTCCTAGCAACGTGAAACCAAACAGCCGATCTCAATAATTACGCCAAAACATACTTAATGTTTTGACTTCAGCTTGAGATGAGACTTAGCGATGATGGAATTTGCCCCTTATTTCTTGCTGACATGGCGGAGAGCCAATAAAAAGCGCGAATTCGGATCGAAGCGGGTGGTGGGCGCTGTATGGGTGCTGCCATGTTTCTTTAAGTGATCATGGTTAGGCTGGCTATTACGGTCACCGGCGGTAACTGCCACAGTAATTCTCCGTATACGACGTGCATTCGCAAAGGCCATAACATGTCACGTATGGCTGTACCGTATCATGTAGCGAGCAAGAATAAAACTCTCTAGTGTAGCCGATAATCGGGCAGTTACTCCCGAAACTATATATATATACTGCTGCGCAAGGATATGGCCTGTGTACGCCTTGTACCTTCGGTAGTGCTGACAACAGCTTGTCAGATGGAGTATAGGCGCTGTGCTTTCTATATTTTCAACATACGCAGTCCTGAAACTGATTTGCTGTGAATCAGTTCCATCTGAAGCCCGAACCGATATGCCGTATTCACAATTCCTGCGCTTCGAGTTGTCGATTAATTCGCCCTCGCTCTGCGACCTGCTCGTTGGTGCCATGTTCGATGTTCTCGAAATTTTACGATTTTAAAGAATTAAAACATTAATAGATGCTAGCGGTCCAGCTAGAAGACTGAAAAAAAAAAAGAAGATAACCATTTACTGCGCTGTGCGTAAGCGAAAAAAAAAAAAGTCTATGGCATCAAAATTAACCATATGGTTTTCCGCTGCTGCACTTTAAAAATGTCGCTATAAAAATTCTGTTTTGTTTCTCTTGACAGTGTTTTGCATTTAACAGACTTTGCATTGAAATACAATTAAGTATCGTGCGTGATTCTTTCTTTCTTTCTTTTTCGATGCGTCTAATTGACAGTCCGCATGCAGATTTCTGGCGTCACCCGATTTGATACTGAACACGCAAAGCTTAACAGAGTCGTCTGCTTGACTGAGCCCTCGTAATGTCGAAACCTTTGATGAACGGCGCAATTAACGCGCAAACTCTTTCGGATGGAGACGTGCGCGGCGGTCGTGATGCGCGTTTCACATCGAAGACCGCGCGCAGTCGTTTTAGGTTTAGTGCAAAGCGTGACGTGTCGGAGCACGCCATTTTCTCGCTTCGTTCTTCGAAGGCTCGCCCATTCCGTCCTTCCGCATACACAGTTCCAGCAGCCTCTTCAAGGTCGCCGGAGTCGTTAAGCGCGCGAAGCGCGGAAGTCGTCCGATGGGCGACGTTGCCTGCGCGGTCTTCCGCGCGCTGAAAGATTTACAGTGTAGTGCCGGCTCAAGTCCCGAGTGACGGCCATTTTTGCACAGGCACTCGCGGGAGTCTGGCTTCGAGGAGGAAGGAAGGCTTTCTATATGCGCTGCAGTGACTCGTAACGCGGTGGTTTCGAAATGAAGAAGGGACTCGCGGCGCCGCTTGTGGAGGGCGTCCAACGAAAACGGAAACTGTAACGAAGTTCGGAGGGGCGAGCCCTTGTGCATATCGGAAAGAGAGTGCTCAGAAAGCGGGGCAGAAAGAGAAACAGAGTAAACAGGCGATGCTCCAGGAACAAAGCAGGCCTAGCAAAGCGGCGAGCAGACGACGGAAAGGGAGTAGCAGACGATGAAAAGAGCCGGCTCTCTTTCGCCGATAAATCTTGTCAGCTCTTTTTTGTATGCTTAGAACTGTCGTATTTTTTTTATTTAATTTTATTTAAAGAGCTCCCCGTAGCACCTCTTTAGTGACTCTCGGGCGATGAGTGGACCTCTTTAAGAAAGTTTGCTGTTTCGTTCTGGTTTTCTTGCGAGAAACAAAGTTGCGAGAAACAAAATAAAATATATAACAAACGCGTACTGCAAACCACGAATTGTAACTGAGTAGCGAAAAGCTGATGCTTGAAAGATGGTTCTTGGTAGGAGGCAAGAAGAGTTGAAGTCGTGGATAAAAAAAAAAAAAGAAAGAAAAAAAAAAACATAACAAAAATTGGTTGCGTTCCCAGCGATGACGTAAACGAGCTTCGGTTTCCGCCACGTAATAGCCAGGTGCCTTGAGAAATGTACACTGGAGAAAGTTCCACGAAAAAAAAAAAAAGGGGGGGGGGGGGGCGAGGTTCGGGAAGGGAAGCCTTGCATAGAAAGGCTTAGCGGAGTCGAAATAGCACACGGCACATACCTGCGCGGATGCAATGAGCTGCTCCTACGTCTGGTCATCCGTCTTCTGCTTGAGCAGCGAGGAACAGACGGCGGTGGGGGAGATGGCGCTCGGCGTATACGCAATGTTCGTCTGCTACGGCCAGCAAGGTAACCACTCACACAAAGCAAAATGGTTGGCTTCTGGTCGCGAAGCAGCCGACATAGGAGCGTAGTCGAGTTCACTTTTCGAGTATTGCGAAGCTTGTCGGGGGGCTACGAACGAAGTTAAAACAAGAAGTAAAGATCGAAGGTGGCGGGCAGGAGGCCCAGGTGCCAACGTTACGTAGCATTCGGCGACGGCTTGCCGCGTTAAAAGTCGTAAATATTCGCTCTTCTCTCCTTCTGCTTGACGTCAGCTTTCGCACTGGCTGCCAACTTGGCTGGTCAGGAGTCTACGCATGGGGAGGTGCATTTCAAAACAGGGCCTGTCACGGAGGCGTAACTCTTTAGCAGCCTTTTAGGTGAGTTAGACGGTGTTTTGTTTGTTGAGTGGTGCGCCTCCGGGCTCTTCGATCTTCGTCAACAGACGTGATTTCGGATCGTCTGCTGCAACGGGGGTTGACCAATACCGTGCTCGAAAGGGCTTCGCTTGCTTGTCAAGACTGACTGGATGTCGGTCGCGCGGAACTGCCGAACTCTTGTTAAAGGCATTGGAATGGTGTCGCCAACTTAACGCCGCTGTCGCTTCTACGTTAACGCAAACCAACGAAACGATGATCACGTTAGCGGCATGTATCCTCTCTTGTCTTCAGGCAAACGACGGATGATTGAGGTATTTCCTTCCACTGCCAAGGCGGAATTAAGTAACGCTGACGCAAGCGACCACGCACCAGAGCGTAATCCGAAGGCTTGGAACCGTCTCTGCTGTTGATTAAGTCACTAGCGTGTTCGGCTGGGCGACGGTTGCTTACAATTTCGAAATTTGAGTTGTCTTTGGTTACTTCGTTCAGGTCCTAGTTCGTCGCGTTCTATTTTTCTGTACTCAAAATAAATATAAGGAAGAAGAACCAGGCGAACCGAGGCAGTTGGTTTTTTCGTAATATCCATATGAAGCCAACAGGAAAAAATTGGCTGAGCTTTAACACTTGTAAACCTAGTTATCACGAGCGAAAGGTCTGTCTGGATTGGTTTTGCAAAGACTACGCACACAGTGGGCGCGTTAAGTTAAGGCGCTCGAGCGCGCTCTAGCAAGCAGAGTGCGCTCTTTCAAACTTAACGGCTAAAAAGCGACTTCCGGTGCGTGATTACGGAGGGCGCTCTACGCGCTCCACCCTGGAATCGGTGCGCGAGACCGCGCGCCTGCTACGGCTTCCGGAAAAATGACGTTAAGCTCCGAAGGCGTCGCACTCGAGCGTGCTCCTTTGGAGTTCGGAGCGCGCTAACTTAACGCGCCCAGTGTTTTATTAATGTACGCTTCCGCGCTTGATAAGCTTCCCTATAACGTGGTAATCTGGCCTCCCTTTGTTCCGGTGTTTCAGCAGCCAACCTTGCCTTTGCTTGAGATTTCGCAGCTTGCCGTCTAGCTATATCTGCTGGTTGATTGGATTCAGCCTGTCGATTGCGCTGAAGCGCACGCACAGATGGCCCAGCACAGAAAGCCTGCGCGCCATTCATGGCGAGACTGAGCGAACAAGCGCCGGGGAATCAGCCGTTAGACCCTCGCCCAATCACGTGGTACCGCAGCGGCGAGGTTCCGAGCGAGCGCAGCTGCGACGCCTCTCCGCAGCGGATCACGTGGCGCGACGTCACACTTGCGCTTCGGCGGCTCAAGGTCATTCCGACGCGATGAATGACCTTGCGAGACATGGCATAGTAGAGCTTTCGCTCTAAAAATATGCTAAGGAAGACGTCGGCAGCCCGACTCCGAATTCTGCCAAGGGCTGTCTGAGCATAGCGGCGTCAATTAAAGACGTCTACTGAGTCTCTGTAGACATTTTGAAGTATATATATATATATATATATATATATATATATATATTATAGGGCACATAGCTTCCTTTATTTCTCCTTTCATCATTTAATTCTTCCTCGCCCATTATTCTATCAATAGTCTTGCTTTACTTGAACATTATAAATACGCCGAAAACGAAATGAACAAAATGATTAAGGTTTCACGACCGCGTTCCTCACCTTGCTACTGCCTCCCCACAACATCTAATCCCTGAAGAGGGGGTTTAGCAATGCTAGTGGTGGAACTGCTGTCGAAATTCAAAAGTAGGATCCCTGTGCTGTCGCAGGTATTTGGATGCTCTGATATAGGATTACAATGTAAGCAGGCGTGAGTGATGCTTGGCCTGTGTAAGCAGGCTTTGTTTTCAGTTTGCTTGCATTTTTCGCATAACCTTTTGCTTAACAAATTAATTTATAATTAACCAAACTCTCTGTAGTATTTCCCTCTCGCTTTTTTTTCTTTTTTTTATTGTATAACCAACTCTTCTGTAATATCATGCGGGCCTGAAGGCAAAATGAATATTAAAAATGTCCGAGAATCATCGACAAAGTTTGCCAATGTAAGCAACCAGTCGAACGCTTGTAGAAAGCCGTTCAATTTATTAAAGAAATAATGCGCTTGGAAGCGTATATTTTTGCAGTGAGGGGATTTAGGTAGCGCTTGTAGTTTCTTTGCGTAATTCAGTTGGGAACATAGTCGTTAACCAGCAAATAGTAGCGGTAGCGAGCTGTGCTTCCCGAGCACTCCACCACGGCACCTAAACCTTCAGACAGAGGGAATACAAAGCATTACAAAAGCAGGTAGAGCACTAAATGGAAGCATGTTAAATCAAGCAGTCAAAAACACAAGGAAAGCTTAACATGGAACAAAAACATCACGTTGAGAAAGTTATACAACTACAAGCATGCACCAGCTCATCGAAGTATTATGAATCGCAATATCCGCCATTAGAGGAATCGCAAACTACATGTTGTGGCAATCTATTCAAGGTCACGGATCATTTTCGGGAAGATAAACATCCTAAGAACATCAGTCCTACACCGCATTTCTTTTACTTTATGAATGTGGTCAAGGCGTGCGGAAATACGGTTCGGCTTGAACAGTTATCTATCGAGGTTTTCTGCCTGTCCTACAATAGAACACTTCGTAGAAAAACTTCGAACATACCTGCTTCTTCCTTCTTGAAGGGGTTCGAGGTCAACACGACCCCTAGCTGCAGTCGCGCCCTAATTTCCGTCAAAACTAGCGACTATAAATCGCGCAGTCCGGTTTTGGATGCGTTCCTATTTGTCGATATCAGTGAACTGCCAAGACGAACGATGCCATTTGAAGTTAAAAAGCGGAGAGCTGTTGATCTCTCCCTGACGTTTGTATTTCTAGCGAAAGTCAACGAGAGCTCGTTCGGGCAAAAAGCGACCTACAAAAGCGACTGTACGTACATACGCCGCCGACACCAACACCGCGTAATCGTCTGCCTGTGAGATTGGTTCCTCGTTCGTGCCGCTGGGGCGCGTGCAAGGCAGTATATTGCGTGGAGTTCGTCCACCCCCCTCCTACTCTCTTACCCTTGGCGGTTTTTTTTTTTTTTTTTCTCGGAGAGTCCAGCAGCTCAGCTCATTTCCATGTAAAGCGTCCGAAGTGGAAAGTATATAAGCGAGCCGCTAAAAGAGAGTACGGTCGACCTCGTTGTGTCACACCCCCAACGGTGCAACGCCGTTGATACTGCAATGGCGCCCACCCCTTCCCTATAGCGCAGCAGAAGAGATGAGGCGTGCATATGTGTGTGGCGTGCACGCTCGTTTCGTCTGCTAGCGCCGCGTAACTTCTGCTGTTGTTGTGATTTTTCCTTATGTGTCGCCTGTTTGCGCCCAGAGCAGACGACTGAGGCGAGCCGTGGGGGGTCGACGCACCGTAGCGTATAGGTACAATACGCGACTTTTTACGCTGTGTCGCTTTTTTTTTATTTTCCCTCTTTATGAGCTCGTATACTAGATGGAATTTCGCAACGATTGCTTTTCTTTTCTTTTCTTTTTCTCTACTTGTTTTTCTGGACGTCTCGCGCAATTCTGCCAGATTTACCTGTTCGGTAAGCGTCGTTCCTGAATCTAGTGCCATCAACGTCGTTTGCGAGCTTAAATTATTCGAATACGTTCGTGATATGCACGCGACGACGTAAGGCATGCAAATTAAATGGTGGGTCAGCCCAGACTAAGAAATACCGATGAGCTATTCGCCACTGCATCAAGTTTTGACTACTGTTAACAAAAAAAAAAAAAAAAAAAAAACACTTAAGTTGGCTGCCATAAAGAACTTTCGGGTCCTTGCCTAAACAAATATTGCAATCGAGACTGATCCGTCGATATAGAGCGCTTGTCGCTCGTTGTAAAAGCTGACAGCTGCCTGGTGCGGTAGTGCGAGCCTTCCAGTTCTGGCAATTAATTATTTACTTTGTAAACATTCAGTCTGCTCGTCAGACGCGTCCAGTGCTGCCTTTGTAATAAATGCATAGCAACATAACTTTGATGCCCATTTGGAAAATAAAGTGAGCAATTTGAAACACAAAAGTGCCTGACTGGCTCGTGCTTTGTGTGATGAATGGGTAAGCTGGCTGTGCTAACTGATTTGCTGCACATGCGAGCCGGGGATGATCCAGTGGTGCGTCTTCTGCAGAAATGTCAGCTGATTGCAAGCGTGCACAAGAGGAAAATTCGCTGTAAACACACCGCGTTGCAGACAAAAAGTGATCGCGCATGAACGCGATTGGCTGCTTTCCATAAGAATGGACCGAATCGTCCATCACGATCTTCTCGTAACAACGTCGTGTAATGATCGGTGGTACATGGAGCAAAACAATATTACGAAATAAGCTGGAGCAAGAAAAAGAAAAATAGACTGCATATATTTTATTCGTGTGCAAAGTGTGGCGTAAGGAAGCAGTCATCGGGCACGCTGAGAGAAACAGAATTTTATAATTAAGGTTCCAGAATATGCACGAAGAACGCTGCGTGGGACTCTCAACGATAACACCGCACCCCTGGTAGTAACGCCGTCTGGAACGAGCCCCTTTCTGAGGAGACGACCATGAAAGACGACGTGTGCTCCCTCAGCATGGAGCTGTGGCCTGCAGCAGACGACCACGAAAGACGACGTGTGCTCCCTCAGCAGGAGCTGTGGCCTGCAGCAGACGACCGCGAAAGACGACGAGTGCTCCCTCAGCATGGAGCTGTGGCCCGCAGCAGACGAGAGACATGGCCACCTCCGTCGTGCAGCGCCGCCGTTATAATAGCAGACGACTACTGCGACGACGCGTTTGCTATAATCACGCCGCGTAGCAGACTAAATGTGCTCGTGCGCGTACTGTATGCGGCAGTGCGAGAAAGAAGCTCGGTGACCCAACCAGCGGTGCGCGGCGCGACCGGTGAAAGGTGTGCAACGCCAGCGGGGCCGGCTGTGCGAGGCCGTACAGTGGCGGCAGCGGCCGCTTCCTAAAGTGAACGAACTTGAACCAGGGCAGCGACCGTCGACAGTGAAATCGCGCGAGGTCGTTGACGCCGCGCTGCGCTGCGCGGCGACCGCCGCGCAGGAGGCCACGGACCGACGCAGGAGAGCGAAAAGAAGCTCCTCGATCGGCTGAACCTTTTGAGACATTGAGTTTATTATACTGCATGCTTGCAATAGCTGAAACATGGCGCTAGTAGGGAGTTTTATTCGAGCGTATCCAAATTTCTTGTGCTCGCTGTAAAATAGGGGCGCAAAGGGAGCCTCGCGGAGGACGCAGTGAGTTGGAAGATGTGGCGTTTCTCACTGAGATTCACGTTGGAAAAAAAAATGGCGCTAATAGACAGCCCGTTAGTATATTATACACGAATCTCTTGCGGACGCAATGAAGCAGCGGGTCAAAACGGCGCATGCGCACATCGCGCAGTATATGTGCAGTGCGAATTCGAATGGGTTTGCCTTGCAGCTTCGTGCTGCAGTCTGGTGGATGAAAATTTTCCCTTTTGCGAACCTTCGTCCACCTTGCGGGCTTCTGCCGAACTGATTTGCGATATCCTTTGTCCCTGCACTTCGAAGTGGCGATTTTTCTTCAATTGCGAAGCCTGTTTTTCTTTCCTTTGAAAAACTAGTATGAGTTTTGTTTATAGTACAGTCGGGCAGATGAAACTATTTCTTCCTTTCCAGAAAGCAGTTAAGTATAGTGAAGGCATGGAGCTTTTACTTATGCCACCACAGGTAAATTTGGCTCAAAGAAGGAGTATTCGTATAGCTTACGCAAAGCTCTCGCGTGCGCTATAAAATAGGGGGTAAAATGCGCATGCGCAGGGAGCAGTGAAGCGCTACAAGGACGTGGAATTTCTTACAAAGGTACCACCAGAAAATCTGGCGTTAGTAAAATGATTTGAAATAGCGTACGCGAAGCTATTAACGTGCATTATTGGAATAGGTGGTCGACAGTGCGCATGCGCAAAACGTAGTCAAATTTAATTAAAGTGTGTGTTCCTCACCAATGTTATTACAGGGAAATATGGCACTGATAGAAAATTTTCGTGCTGGGTATACCCTGCACGAAAATTTTCAAGGGCCTTTCGTATACGAAAGCCCTTGCATAGGCTATAATATATAGCCGTTAAAACATTTGCCTGCGTAGAGCCCAGTAATGTTGTTCGCGTGCCTAAGCACGTTACTATACAGACTACAACAGAGCTTCCTGGACTCAACCCCATGTTAGAACAATCCTGAATCAGTTTTAGTGCAAGAGCGTCGGCTGAGCGTAAGAAATCTATCTATGCCAGTTCATTGCAGATATGACGTAGAGGAGAGAGAGAAGCGATAGCAAGAAGAGGAAAGGCAGGCAGGTCAACTTGACGAGCGTCCGCGGTTTTCTACCCTAAAATGGTCGTAAGGGAAAGAAATGATAGAAAGAAGAGAGCGAGCACTGAGTCCACGTGGGAGGATGCACAGGCGCACTATAAAAGGTCTCTCAAACCGGTGCACTTCAAGTACTGTACTAGAGGAGGTAACGCAAGTAAATGCTTAGCGTTGGAATGCGATAGCGCAACATGACTGGCGAAACCTCAAAAGCTGGACAAGCTTTGCTCGTGATTTTTTTTTTAGCACCGCTTTTTGCCTCGAGAGTGGGTGTTGTCGTCGTTGTTGCATAATAGATACGGCACGTGTCCGTGCCGGGCAGAGGCCAATGTTACTATCGTTGATAGCGAATTGAAATGGCACGTATGTACCTGTGAGCAAAAGTATACGGACCACAGGGCCACCGAAAAAAAAACGGAATTTCTTCGTCATTACTATGCATAACCTGAAATTGACGAATGCACTGAAAAGTTCGCAATGGCAAATTTTGACTGTAATCCTTAATTTCAATTCACACTCACAGGCAGAGGAGAAAACGACCTTTATCTCGCAATCCCTGGTCCGCACACTTTTGCTCACGGGTGTACGTGTTGGGATAGGGATGGTCGATTAAATATTTTAATCGATTACGATTAATCGTTCGTCGGTTTAGCCTATAATCGATTAATCGCTTTCGATGCGGGGCTTTTCGTCGATTAATCAATTAATCGACTTTTTTTTTCGGGTGCTTTAAAAAGGCTGAAACACAGTTATCTACTCACGTAAGTACCCATTATAACGTTTGAAAGGTGGAACCAGGATAAGAAATACAAGGGTGTAACCTTTGATGAAGAATAATGTTTTTTTAACTTCTTAAAGGCCAACTATAATTGTCACTAGGGACTAGTGAAGGAATAAACAGTGTACAGGGTGTTCGTATTTAAGTTTTACGGAATTTTTCGAAATTGCCTGTGGCAGGTAGCATAATTCTTATCGTTGAGCTGGGTTATTCGAACAGGCGGACATTAGTAGCACAAAAAATCGAAATATATATTTGACTAATTAACAAACATTAAGTAATGAACTTCTTTGTTAATTACTTTACGACACATATTACAATTTATGAATTGTAGCCGATGAGTTTGGAAGACACACTTAAAAGGAATTTACAGGATGACACCAGTTTCGAGATATTATTTCTCAAAGTGTGGGACGAAATACACGGGCGTTCCAGTTACTTTTGTTCTTCAATGCATTTTGGTAGAAATGTAAGTGGAACAACAGCGTTTCTTTACGGCGAGTTTGATGGTGCATATCTTCAAACTGGTGTCATTCTGGAAATTCAGTAAGTTCTTGATGAGGGCTAGTTGGTTCATGATTTGGAACTGGGATTTGAACAGCGCGAAGAAAACAAGGACACGAGGAAAGAAATACCTCAAACAAGCGCTTGTTTGTGGTATTTGTTTCTTCGTGTCCTTGTTTTCTTGGCGCTGTTCAAACCTCAGTTCCAAAATCTGGAAATTCATTCCAAGTGAATACGCCTGACAAGTGGATACGGCTGTTTTCTAATGTACCAGCAGGTGTTCCTCAAGGCTCAGTCCTCGGTCCACTTCTCTTTTACAGCGAAAGCTGTATAAATGGCTAGGCGAAACGAAAAACCATTCGTCTCATGTTTCGGTAAACGTCTCCATTGGCTGCGCCGTCAGTTACGTCGTTCTCTACGTCGCACCCAAGCGCGCGCGCCATTGGCAGCTAGCGCCGTTAGTGACATTGTTAGCGAACGCGTTCCCGCCATTGTCACGTTGACGCTGCTCTGCCCGCAACGCCGCCTCCTCGGCTCGCCGTTGTCGCATGCGTTCGATATCTCGAGTTAGCTCGGTGTCGTGGTTAGCAGCATCCGCCCGCCATTGGCGCTTGCGTTCCACTAGAAACACAAACATGTCGCCAATATTTGAGAAACGCTTCAGTACAGCGTCGGGATTAACCACTGCTAAACACCGGGGCCGCACGTTTCAGCTTCGCTGGTTAACCACCTGTACGGAGTGCTTGGGCAGTGTTTTTTAAATCTATATTAACGATCTTCCGAACTGCGTTCTTTGTTCTTCCATAAAGCTATTCGCAGATGACTGTGTTCTCTACCGTAAAATTCCTAATCCTTCCGATTCCCAAGAACTGCAGGACGACCTTAACCGCGTAACTGAGTGGTGTTCCAATTGGTGCATGCAACTAAATTCAAGTAAATGCAGGCCATGCGAATATCTCGTAACACTGTCATGCACACGTACTTTATTAATGGTGCACATGTGACGTCAGTTACTTCTTACAAGTATCTCGGCCTTCACATATCAAATAACCTTTCTTAGCATTCGCATATTGACTATGTTGCTAATAACGCTAACCGTATGGTTGATTACTCGCGCCGTGATTTTAGCTCTGCCCCTTCGTCGCTGAAGCTAACTCTTTACAAAACTTTAGTTCGCTCCAAATTGGAGTATGCTTCAGCCATTTGGGATCCGACTCAGTCTTCATTAGTTTCTACTCTAGAAAGTATTCAAAACCGCGGTGCACGCTTTGTCTTATCTAATTATTCTCGCTATGCAAGTATCTCATCAATGAAATGAACTCTTAACTTACCTCATCTTTCGTCACGCCGCAAATGTTCCCGTCTTTCCCTTTTTCACAAAGTTTTTTTATTTGAACCCCCTTTTAAAAGAAACCCGTCTTCCCCTCCGTCTTATATTTCGTCTCGCACTGACCACAGCCTTAAAGTCGGGGTAGCATTGTGCCGCACAAACCGGTACAGTGACTCATTCATCCCTAGCACATGCACGGACTGGAATCGCCTTACCGCATCAGTCGCACTCATCACCGACTCTACCAACTTCAAGACCGCTGTTCGAATGCATTTTGTTAATATTTTTGGTTTGTATTCTAGCTGCATTATTTTTTGTTTTTCACTCCACTCCTTTCTGTAACGCCTTCGGGCCTGGAAAGTGCGTGCAATAAACAAATAACTTCACCGGCTGCAATTGGTAAATTGCAATATGCGCCGTAAATTATTTAACTACGAAGTTAATAAGTAATTTTTATTAATTAGTTGAATATGTGTTTCGATTTCTCGTACTAATGTCCGCCTCATCAATGATAAGAATTATGTTACCTGCCACAGGCGATTTCTAAAAATTCCATAAAACTTAAAAATGAACACCCTGTATGTTAAAAATGGCACTTACTGAGGAGGGTGGGCGTGGAGGAAGAAGAAAATGTCACAGTTTCGCCCTAAGGGCGAAGCAATGAATGCGATAGCAACACAGCAATGCCATACGAAGTAAGGTGAGCGGCTTTGGTAGCAACAACACGCAGAACTGTTGTCGACGCCATCGGCGTTTTGCCCGCGTTAGCTCAAAATGCGTGCGGCGTTGGTGACTGTTGCTGGAGCCTCTGATATAAATAGGCACTTGGTGCCGCAGCTAAACGTCGCCTCCCTTCCCTCCCCCTCCCCCACGGCCTCTCGCGCGTCCGAAGAAGGCGCGTTTGCTCTACATATATGGTGATTGTAAAGGAGAAAAGAGACGCCTACTTCTGCAGCCCTTAAGCGAGCACGGCGCAGAACGCGCGTTTGTTCTCCGCCGTGCGTTCACTCCCCGTGAAAGACGCGCCCCTCGCGCCCTTTCACTCGCACATACAGCGTTCGGCGCGCGGCGACGATTTCATCTCCAAATGACGTCATACGGAACCTCACGGCGACGGCGACGGCGACGGCGACGGCGACGCCGACGGCGACGGCGACGCCGACGGCAGAAATCTGCTTTTGAGTGTCCATATAATTGCTATCGCAATAAAATTAGAAGAGACCATCGCAGCACAACTGACATCAAGAAGTAACGGCGCAACACGTGATCGCCACATCAGAGCGCGTGGTCGGTTAATTTAATGCTGCCGGGTGCAGGGCAGCAGCGCAGCTGAACGGGTGCGCACCGATTTGAAACTACTGCGAACCAAACATTATCGGCCAATACGTTGTCTGTCAGGGTCACGTGCTGACCCTATACTGCGAGGTGAACAGCGAAGGAAATGGCTTGTCGATGAGTTCGCTTTCCAATACTTGCTGCCTCACGTATAATGATTTCTCCTAGTTTATTTGTTCCTCCACGAGGGCGGCCTCTCTCCGGCCCCAGGCGGCCTGCGTGACGTGTGCGTAAAGCGCGGAAACGCTCGGCAATCTCGGCAGGACTCGGGGAAAACAGTTGACAGTCGATCTCGGTCTTCGCAGCCGCGCTGTCGTTGCTCGTGCTCCGCATTCTATAGTACGATTTCAAAATTTTCACGCCATTTTAGTCACTGTCTGGAAAACGATTAATCGAAGCGGTTTAATCGATTAAACCGATTAAATTAAAGGTAGACATCGATGCCGATTAATCGTTTTGCGGCGTACTTTTCGTCGATTAATCGATTAATCGTTCATCGATATTACCATCCCTATGTTGGGATTCGCCAGGGCTTGCCGCCTGCTAACTAGCTCGATAGTAAAGATCATATATATATAAACTATAGAATGCAATTGAAAATCGGAAAGTCTGACTTCTGACGAATGCATTGGGTAAAAAGAGAAGTGCTGCGCTATCAGTCAGGGCATCGTGAAAAGGTTGATTTAACGTGCTCATCTAACTCTCAATTCAGAGCCACGCCGGAGTGGCGCAACAGCTTGCACGCTTCCTTTGGCCAATGACCCAGCTGTTAGCGCCATAAAATCAAATAGCAGCAGTCGAGTGTGAATGTACAAGCTGGTCATGTAAAGGCCTAAGTGCTATAGATGTGTCATTGGCCTCTTGCACGGTCGTCGATAACGTTTTCAAACGGTACACCCCGCCCGTGTTCCCCATTTTCTCCCCCGCTAGTTATTCCACCACTGCGTTGTTACTCTTTTTGTTATTTTTAATTCTGCACAAATCGTTACGCAAGGCCCGATAACAATGTAGTTGGACATGTTCTTACGGGTGGGCAGCGCTACCCGCACGAATGATAGAGGAAGAGACGATACAGCGCTCGTATCGTCTCTTCCTCTGTCGTTCGTCCGGGTAGCGCTGCCCCCCCCCCCCCCCCCCCCCCCCCTAAGAACATGTTCAATTACCAACTCGCCCAGCTTGCTGTGGTAATGCAGTTGGCTTTTTTTTTTTTTTTTTGCAGATAGAGTGCCTATTTATAACAGTCGTTGATTTTTTTTCTTTTTTTTTTTCTTTCGGCCATGTAATCTGGGGAGCTATTCCACGGACACTAAAATTTTCATTTATTTGCGGTTTCAGCCAATCGGAGAGGTAACCTTGTGAGATAATCAGGTCTCACAAGATGGCGAATTCGGCAATCTGTGTAAATATCACAATGTGCAGAATTGCATCCCGCGACATGGATAGCTCGGCTTGCCTTGGATTTCGTTTTGCCTAAAGGATGTTCCTGGCTTCACAAATAGAGCGTTATGTATAGTAAGTAGTAGGACCCCTTTAGAGGAAGCTTCTCTCTCTCTCTCTCTCTTTTACCTCAAGAGCTTCCTATGCAAATGCGTCGAAAAGTAGAAATTGTTTTGCTTTCCATCCCCTTCATCAAACATGGTAGAGTGCCTTGCAATTAAAGGAAAAGGTACTCTACCGACTGAAGATAGAATGTATTTTTATTTAGGCCATTATTTCTGTAAAAAATAAAAAAATAAATAAATAATAAAAACTTGTTTTGATAATCGCAACATAATTAAAAAGCTGAAGCATCACACTTACATCTCCGTTAGTCGACAATAACAATTCTCTGTGATGTACCTGTGGAAACACCTAAAGCGGTCAGAATCGGTCATCCCTATATGAAATGCACCACTAATTTGTGAGTAGGGCTTCGACAAAACCGAGGACCCTCGTAGACGTCATGAGAATTTCCACGTAAATTTGAAATTTGTCGGCTTAAGATAAACTAACAATTACTGTTTACGGTGCTGCGTTATGTGATGTTGGTGTAGCGTCACAAGTTTGTAATCGTAGTGGTTCCTTTTTTTTTAGACCTACCTTTTTTAGTCAATTTTCTAAAAATTGTGAGGCCGTAAGTGAAAATCGTGCTTGTTGTCTGTGAAGTTCAGCTTCCTGTGTTGGTATAAAAAAATTATTAAACTCGATTCGGTATGCATCTGTTGAGACCATTTCTGTTTCACACATGTATCTCAATAGGAAAAATCGCAGTTGGCCCCGCTGTAAAGCCTTCACGTAAGAGGTGTTCTCTCACGCAATGCGACTTGCATTTGTTTGGCCACTTGCAAGGCAGCAGTTAAACGAAGAACACGGAAACATACTCACCTGAATTCGGCGCACAATGAGCCTCATATCTGCTCAGTCTTTCTAGAAACTTATGGCCGGAGAGAGAGAGAGAGAAACATCTTTAATGAGCATAAGGATGGCTTGATTTGCAGGAGGGCTGCCACCTGCCGGTGCTATACTGTCCAGGTTCGATAACACCCCAGCGGTACAATCAATTTTATCATTATGATAAAAGCGCTCAGGTGCTTGTGCACAATGTCATATAGTTACTGGGCTACAGCTATGTATCCTGTGTCGTGGGAGTACCAATACCTTTTATGAATATTTCGTTCAGAGACAGCTTCAGTGGCGACATTTATTGTGGCCAGCGTTCTAGGCCAAGTAAGGGGCGGGCGACCAGCAATACCATTCGTATCCCAGCACTCCCATCGTGGTGGACCGCGTATGTTGGGAAACTCGGAAAAGGTGACGGTGCCAAATTTTCCTCTCTGATAGTATTCTAGGAAACGTTGCCAAAAAAAGCTCAACCTATAGTTCTGGGAGTACGCATACTTACCAGCTGCCACTTTTTCGGGTGATGTTGAACTTCTTCTGAGGGCTGTCCCGTGATTCCTTGCATCGCACTTTGCCAGAGTCATTGTTTGTGCCTTACAGTCTGGACTTCGTTTCTACTACCTGCCTATGCCGCCAGATGGCGTCGAACTAAAACAATGGTAGCCGAATGAGCGTATTGAAACAGTTCGTCAGAAGCAGGTGCTCATTTTATTCGCTGTTCTAGTTCGTCTACAGTGCATATATAACAAGCGTCTTACTCCACTCCCTCCGCCCTCCCCCCCCCCCTTTTTTTTTCTTTAGTTTTTGTTTTATAGGAGCTAAGCCTACATGGCTGTCGCTACTGGCAGTGGTAGACTAACGAACGTCTGGTTATTATATGCCCCTTCAAAGGCCAAACAAGCTGTATTTTGCAAACACCCGCATGATTGATTTATTGGGGTCGTTTTGTTGTTGAATTTGCCGACGTTGAATTGCTGTGCACTGCATTAGAACTCTACGTAGCTACTTTCTAATGTGTGGTGGGCTTGAACTACTTGTGTGCTTGAATTTATTAGTTCACCTGGATCATTTTAATTGCTTATAGTGGTCCTGCAAACTGCAGGCACGGCTTTAAGAACGCAAAATACAAGATCCGTATTTACATCGCAAGTCATACCTGAGATTAGTAAGATCAGAAACTGGTCAATTGTGGTGTTAAGGAAGCCCATTGGGAACCAGTTCTTGACACGCACAACAAAAAGCTTGGTGAATTTGACCTGTGAACCGCAAGAGCTTTTCGTTCGCGAGATGCTTTGATTGGCAGGTGCCCGGCATGGTTATCAATGCACGCCCTGGTCCCATTCGGTTCACGCTAATTTCTCCACACTCGGCTGCTTTGGATGCAGACTTCACTTGTTGCCTCTTAATTCTGCTTGACTATTCGGGCACGTAACCAGGGGCCCATGCCCATTACAGGGGATTGGCCGATAATGCTCGCCAAATTCGGATTGGCCGATAAAACTCGCCACCAAAACCTGCCAAATTCAAGGATTCGAAAATTACTACAGTCGAAGCGGAAAAATACGAAAATTTAAAGAGAAATAGTAAAAATTGCCTTAGTACTCAATATCGACTGTTTAAAATGCTGGCTGGATTTTAAAATCGAGAGTGGATGTAAGCATGAAATGGCTACCATATCGCGTCTTTTGCTGCCTGAGGTTACGCCGCCTTCAACCGCGTTTCTTCTAGCAACAGTCCATCGTGCTCAGCGTCTGCCGCCACTTTTTCTTTTTGTCGCATCGATGTGGTCGGCTGCAAATGTGCGGCCTTAGGTCCCCTGTATCTGCCTTTTGAACTTCGTTATTGGAAATGACAAATAAAACTTCAGCGTACTAGAAGTTACAGCTCGAGTGATATTGTGAAGAAACATTAGGAAGAACTCGGAAGCAATAATTTTTGTAACTTGTTTAGAGAGTAACTAGCGTATGTAATGCGGCCCTGTACAAAGTGTTGAGGGTTGGAGAACTCGTTTTGTTAAGTTTTGACTGGTTGCCCGGATGATCTCGATTTGCTCACGCAACATGGACAGCCGTTTCTTCGCCTGATTTGCCTTCTAAAGTGAAGGATTTTCATTGGCAATATCAGTGGGGCATTCTACCTACAAGAGACAGGCTTGAACGCTGGGATATAGTAGCGAATGATAAATGCATACATTGCGCACAAACAGAGACCAACACGCATGTAGTAAAGGAGTGCGTTGTAGCGCAGCACCTTCTGGAAGCTGGTTGGAAGATTATTTGGAATATCCATCGTGCGGGCACCACGGCGGCGAGATGGGTTTGCGAGTCTCGTCTACTACAGCGTTAGCTACGTTTTGTGGTGCTTCCGCAACATTGCAGAACGATCCCGGCAGCCATATAGAGCAATGTACCCCCCGAGTGCGCAAACTACGCGTGATAATATGGGGTCATCTTGAAGAACAGCTCTTCAGGCTCGGTGAAGCCGAATTCCTTCGCCGCTGGTCTACGCGGTACCTAACCGTGCCTCGAGGCAAAGTTTTGCTACAGCCAGAATAATGCCCAAATTTTGTTTGCCTGAGTAAAAACTGTACTTGTGTGTGCTTCGGGTGTCATTCATGAATCCAAGGCTGACATTTATGATTTTGCATGTACACTGACGTAATGTTTTTGATGTGTGGCAAAGTCAATCTCAAGCAGCTGCAATTTACTATTTTGTTTGCTCATCTGTTTTGTTTGTATCAAGTACGATGTATTGCATGTGTGGTACGTTATATTGTACTCTACGTTCATACAACTGTTGTACGCGTGCCTACGGGTAAATAAATTTCCTTGTCAGCAACTTGCCGGCATGTTCTCGTTTTGAGTGCCCGGATAACGGCTCTGGCCTTTGGCTCAAGGTCACTTGAAGGTCGCCGACAACGGTAGCTAAAGGCATTTCATGCTTAATAAAACAACTCACGGCATTTGTTCCGAGGGATGCTGTAAACAGGTACACTCCACTATTGACGAATATTTTCGTTGGTGACGCAGATCATTGTAGCTGTGAAGATTCTTCATGGAACAAATATTCACGGAACAGGCAGCTGACGATGTGGTTGCCGTTATAGAGGGGTTCAGTGAAGTGGATGTTTCCGCTGCAGATATTCGTCAGAGTAATCGAGCTGTTTCTAAAAAATCCGGCTTGAAAGTTCGGTCGGCATCTGCATTTGTATGTTAGACCGGCCACATTTACGCGCGTAAGTGTGGATGCCACCCAGCCGGGATAAGACAACATTCGCACAGGCGTCGAACCTTGGAGACCGGCCACATTTACGCGCAAGAAGGTTTTATGAATTCGCCTGGCAGAAGGAGCAGACGGCTTCGTAAGTATTGCTGCAAAGAAAGACAGACAGACACGAGTCGCATGTAGACAGATAGTTTTAACTTCTTATTTATTGTCGATCCGTCGTGAACGCGAAAAAAACCACGCTGACAGACTGTGTACAGTACAGGTTTGGACGAACGGTTATTCATATATGGGGCGTAAACCACATGCAGAAGTTCTTTCTGGTTTTCGTGAACGAAGAATGTCGAAAGACAAAAAGCATGGAGTATGAACGGTGAAACAGATTGAGAGGGAAAACAATTTCTTTTTTTTTTCAACAATTTCCGCTCCACAACAATTCCCACGACATGGCAACAGAAATTCGATATCAGTTTTAAGTGACAAGATTGGGAACACACACTGGTGATTTATATGACTGACGGGAACTCCGCAAGAGAAAGGAAAGAAATCCAACTATGTTTGCACGGGTGAAACTTTTTACAGCTGCCAAACGTGGCGGATACCACTATCTAATTTTGTTTTTGATTATACTGACATTGGCACCGTGCTCTTTATCAAACGCAACGCGCAGACGCTTAAGCGGCGCTCTCTAAAACGTTAATCGAAAGTTTTATTCAGAATTCTCGTCTGTTTGTGCTGAATCTTGCAGACGGCGAGATTTTTTGATTAAGTATATTAGCTGTAATCACCGTATGACAGAAGGCAATGAGCGTCAATTTACATAGATTGCATAAACCAATACAACTTTAGTCTAAACATATTATTCTTATCAAAACACCAATGACAACTCATGCTTGAGAAAGTAAACGTCGAGTTTTTTTGATGTCGGCGTTACTCGAGCCAGAACCTGCTGGATTTCTTTTTTTTTCCTTGCGAGCTTCGTCACTCATCGCATGATTTTGATCCAAGAACGTACCGGAAAGAAGCTATAAAAATAAACAGACACTCCTTGAATGACTCGTGTGACAGTGCAGAAGAAAAGAACGCGCGATGCATTACAGAAAGGCACATCAGCGACGTTTGATTGAACACAAAGTACAATGAACTGCCAAGAAGCGGTATTGCCGTAATATCGTCTGTGACGCTGCATTTGGAATTACATGGGATAGACGGAGCGTGGAGCCCACGTGCTCAACGTTTATTACGTCACATCCTCGCTAGCGCCCTGCCTGCAGCAGACGGTCTGTCATCTGCGGTGATCGTCTGCATGATTGCAAAGAAGTCGAACAAAATAAATATCGTTTAGGGGTGCTTTTCTAAAGCGTCTGTACAACACAGGCGATCTCGTCGTCTATACGTCTGCTGCAACCACTGGGGCGACTGCAGGCAGTTTGACGGGTAAGCTGCCTGTTCGGGAGGCTTCGCAATGCATCACGTGACAGCCAGGCATGCAGGCCTTGGCTAGCTGGAACAATCGTCACAGACATCGTCTTAAATATTTTAGTCGCATGAAAAGCGTCACGCCATTCCAGTTACCACCAGACTTTTCCAGAAAGCTGACGACATGGCAGCTGAAGTTTTGATCTCTGTGTTTGGGCAACGAACTATTTGTCTCGTTACAAAATAATGAAAACCGAGAAGTGTCACGATCACTGTCCGGTCGCAGTATACGGTGAAGCCGGTGACATGTTTATCGAATCATTGTTTCGAAGCTTGAGGAAAGAGTAATGTTTAGACAGTGACGAAAACGGTTTTTTTTTTCATAGAATTTGTGTAGCCTATGGATCCGTAGCCAGTAGCGTTTTTCAGAAACAATTATTAACTCCGTTCAGTAATACGTTCTGCAGACGTTGAAGTTGAGAAGCAATTAAAGAAGAACTATGTCTGAGAAAAAAAAGTCTATCAGATTTGCGATTACAGCCTACTTCGATTGCTGAGATCAACTTGAGGGTGCAGTTTCGTTTTGTCTCTATTCCAGTCGTACCTACTTGACACTCGCGTGCTTGAGCGACGCTCACGAATGCTCAGGCCAATCTTTCCAAACCTTGAATACAAAAGGGCAGGCGTATAAACTTTTCCGTTTTCATCGTATTTCGATTTATTGAAAGTGAAAGAAGAAATTTTTACACACGTGACGCGAAGAATGCATGTACGAAGAGCTTTCAACATAACTTAAAAATGCAAGCATTCTGTAGGTTTGAAACTAAATATTAAGGGAATATTTCGCTGCTGTACTCTTCTGTCTCGTCGCTAATATGTACGCTTAAAAGAAGGGAGTGTTTGTGACTCCTCTTGCGGGAGTAACTGCCTGTCCCGCTGTTGAACCCTATTTTCGGAGCATTTTCACTCACCCGAATGAGTACGTTCACTCCGTCTGTGCCTTAAGCAGAGTGAACATACTCCACCAGGTGAGTACGAGAACTCCCTAAAAGTGAGTCAAACGCGTTATAACCAGTTACTCTCTCAAACGGAGTCGCTAGAACTCCCTCTTTTCGTAGAGTGTTTCGCTGCCACTGGTAGCTGCGCTTGGCGATTCATTGGAGCATCATTGCTAATTGAAACCGGCTGAGCCGTTGTTCGCTGTAGTCGTGTCCTTATGATTGTGAGCATAGGAAGAAATAATAAAAATAACAAAGAACTTGCCTCAGGCAGCAAGCGAAGAAAATATAAGCAGCTGTTTTTACGTGGGTACGGCACAGCAATGAGAAACAGTGAAGACATTCGAGAGGTGAAGAAAAATCTTGCTATAAACAGGCAAATAAAGCGTTTCAGCAGCACCAGCACTGTCCATGTGCGTTGTCCATATCCTTTCTTTACAGTACAATAGTGGCACAGTCGTCACTCACCGGTCACACATACAAGCACTCACCGACAAACACACACGCGTTATCATCACAAGCATCCGACAAAACCAGCACGTAATATCGTCTTCGTTTCTCCACAACAGAGACCAGAAAAGGTCGGTTGAACAGGCAGACTACAACGGTGATAAACAACGTTCGTCAATGTCTTTGCCTTTTCACAATGCACTCCAAAAAGTATAATGAAGGAAAAGAAGTGCCATCTCGCGTCCCTCGTGCTCCATTTTTTTCCCGCACAAAGGAGACCACCCTGTTCACTTCCGTGTCACAACAAGTGTCGCAGTTTCTTAAGCTCACTCGGACGCTCGTCATATGTTGAATGCTGCCGCTGAGCAAACGTGCCGTTACGAACCAGTCGTTTAACGAGAATGCCACTTCTCCGAAATGGAGGTTCCCTGGCTTCTGGCGTCCGTGGACACCACAGGCTGCAGAACGACCACTGTGTGCCGTTTCTTCATCCGCACGGTTGAATTTGTCTTGGTCAGTTTTCTCAAA
The DNA here is from genome assembly GCF_013339745.2 of Dermacentor silvarum. NCBI lineage: Eukaryota > Metazoa > Arthropoda > Arachnida > Ixodida > Ixodidae > Dermacentor > Dermacentor silvarum. The sequence goes on from NC_051164.1 coordinate 94,972,880, forward strand.
CATGAACCGCGAGGCCTAGCATAGCAGTACGCAGTCCGTTACGAGCTACGTCTGTTTTCATAACACCGGTTAGAGTGCGGTTTAAAGACAAGGTTCACTTATGTTGAAGGGTCGTTTGAAAGCTGTTGACCTCTTTGAACAGCACGGACAAGGAATAACTGTTTGTTTCTCGTGTGCACGACTGCGTTTCTTGCCGTCTCTGTTCAAGCCTCGACCGCGAGGTTTAGCGCAGCTGTTGTTTCCTGTTCGCTAGCTAACGTTATTTGTCTCCTGCTCCGCTGGGAACACAGCGCGACGTCATACAATCGGGAGATTACGCATCTTCCGCGGGCTCCGAACACCACGGAGCAGGGCCTCGTATAAGGTATTGCAGGAATTCATGGAAGTATGTGTCCGAGATAAGTGAGGTGTGAGTGCATTCAACACGCGTAATTTTCAGGAGACTGCTAGGTTCGAGTGTAACCTAACTGTCACGCGACCACAGCGAGCTTGATGCCTCGCAGCACGACTGCAAAACGAGCTTCTTCTTATGTTTATTCTCAATGACAAAGAGGTGATGTCACGGTTCTTAAGGTCTGCAGAATTTCGTCTAAATACCGCTCATTTGCTCATTCGCACTGGCACGGCGAGAACGTGGCGATTTCGTTTCTATTCTGGAGACGTTGAGACCACAGGTCATGAGACGGCAGTGCCTACAAGACATGTGTAGATGCTCTGGATCGCCAGAACTGCTGAGGAGATCTCTACCATTTTCGGTGTTTCTTTTAACTTAAAGAATGCAAATCGTCGTGCGACATGTTAAGTTCCTCAGCACGGACCATCAGAAAAGCGACGACGTGTAAGTCAGTGCAGTAAGCACACAGATTTCCAAACCATGTGCGGGAGGTTTGACGAAGCTGTTCAGATCTTTCAGAAGCAATACATTTATCGCCTGCATCAAGACTTACTGTGGTCACGTGAAAAGCATGCTGTGGTAATATTTTGGAAACAGCTCATAATTCGACTTTGAGCAGTGTGTCGACGGGTATGGGGACATAATCGGTGCTCGGCGCAAATGGTGCCTGTCTTCGATGAAGCGTTTTTTGCTGGTGGCGCATGCGTCCGCTTAGTATGTCTTTCTGCCAGGGTACTTGTGGCCAACATATCCTATCTCATCGAAATAAAGAAGCCAGCCAGCCACTCTAGTCAAATAGCTACACGCCTCCATTAATCATGTTGTCAGTGTTCTGCAGTGTGTTTCTTCTCGGTATTAGACCTTTACTCTTATTCACGGCTCCTGGCGAACCACGGCAAATAAATTTCGATGAAAACTGCTACGTACGCGGTGACGCACAGAGGAAAATCATGGCAGAAATTGCCTTCCACTGCCAGGGTCTCCTGGCAACCAATTTTTCGGGTCTTGAACACAACGGAAACTTAAAACAACAAAGCATTCTTATTCGGAACTATAATGAGGGAAAAAAACGATCACAATGAAGGTTTGACACCGTGTGAAGTAACAAGGTTCATGGCATCGAGATTATGATTGGGCCCAAAGAGCACGTTTGATTTCGGCTTGCCTCCGAAGCTTGTCGCTGTGTCAAAAAAGAGCAGTCACATTGGCAATGGAAAAATAACTATGATGGATACAAGAAGGCGATAGCCTCCCCGTGATCATCTGCGCATGCGTATGCCTTATTCACAGCAGTTTAACAAAACGTGTGCACACTCCGGGACTTATCTTGTCCCCAATGAATAATCGTCACCTTGCGCACTTTTCCTTTCTTTAAAGCTACGCGCCCGGCAAATCACCAAATCATGAGTCTCTGCGTGACGCAGCGTTCTTGATAGGAAAGCGGTGAGCCGAGTGTTTTAAACAAAGGAAACGCGAGCAAAACAGATCACTATTGTTTGGGTACAAGATACTCTCCGAAGGGCGTAAACTTGTTTTTAGGGTGTAGAAATTTTCTACGGCAATTTTGTATCCATGCGATTTCAAGTGCTTTCATGACACAGCGGCGAGCTGCACAGTATAATGACATAACTCCATGTGTGACAAGGACGTACAAACGTGTCGTGGTAGCGGGCGGGAATGAAAAAAATATATATATTAAAAAGAAACCTTCTGTAGCTACAAAACCCTGCTTGCTTCCACCACCACCACTGGAAGTGATGATGGTGCGTGCACGCTCCAAAGGTGCGCGCAGATGACGTAGACACCGTCGACATGACATCACTAGGTCGAAGCACCGACACAGCGGGCGTAAGGAGGGCCGCTGGCCGGTCATTGTAGCACCATGTCCGTCGCGCCAAGCACTAGCGGACGAACCAAAAACAGGCGACGCAGTGGCGCTGACAGAAGATTCGGCCTTCTTCCGGTGACGTCGGAATAAGCAGTAACTAGCGGCACGCGCACAGTCCAGTGCGAGTCTTTTCTGCGCCGTATCAAGGTGAAGGACCAGAAAGTGACTGTTGCTTGTTTCAGCCGATGTCGTGGCGCAGCTGCCGACGGCGACCAAGAGCCGACAGACAAACAGGCGGGACGCTGACTTTTTTAAATGTGTATTTTTGGGGACTCATCGATGTGGAAGAGGCGCGCAGGATTGCAGGCCAGCTGTCCACTAATCGCGGGACATTATGATGGAGACCGGTGGCCTGGCCAGACAGCCAGCCAGCCAGCCAGAAGGACAACACGTTGACGTGGGCGCGGACGAAACGTCGCGCCCGCTTTGACGCGTGACGTAGCAGGGTGTCAGTGCGCACGAGCAGTTTGTCCATTCCTGTTGAGGACCACAGCATAGTCGGTTCAACAATGCACCGGGCAGTCAGTGGAGGAAATCTTGCACACACACACAGACGCGCATGCACGCGGACAATCTTAGTTTTTCATTCGCGGCGCACGAAGAGATGGCATCACGTGACAAGCTTCGCTACTCATGCGCAGTCCAGTCCTTGCTTTTCGGCGGCGTGGCATAGCTGCACCAGGCACACTTGTAAGGGGATGACGAAACCGGGGAGGATGGCGGGCAGGCGTTTCGGTCGTGCTGCGTGACGCACCAGCGGCGCCGAGAGGTGACGGCCGTACAGGCACCGCCTCTGCGCACACGCAGTTCCTCTTTCTCTACTTCGCATTTCACGAGACGGCGGCGCGCGATGGAAATGAACAGGGTGGCGACAAGCGAGAACACCTTGGCCTTTCTTCGTGTGGACGAAATTGTCTGTTCCGTCAGTGGCTGGGGTTGTCCTCGCGACTGGAACCGTTCATTGTTGGCGTCGAGGAGCCGTTGCCGACCCCGCCGGAGGACGAGCCATTCTCGTCCGCGCCGCGTCCGTTGGTTCCGTTGTGGCTGTGGTGGTGCCTGAGCGGCGGTGGTGGCGCCACCTGCGCCATCGACTGCAGGTGCTGGAGGTGCGGCGGCGGTTGTAGGTGCGGCGGGTGGTCGGGACCGTGGTGCTCGCCCGCGGTGCCGTTTCCGTGCCCCGCCTGCAGAGGGTGCAGGTGCGGTGGGGGCGGCGCTCCGTTATGAGGCGAGGGTCCGCCGCTCATCATCATGTCTCGCAGGTTGGCAACCTCGGCCGCGAGCCGCTGCATCTCGGAGCGCAGCTGGAAGTTCTCCGTCTGCAGGTCTAACCGCGAATGCGCTGACCTGCACGAGAGAGGGCGCGAAGAACGCTTTATCGATACGTGTTCAGCGAGCAACGGTCATCGGATTAGGCAGTCAGTCAATGATCTCTTCGTCTTAGTCCCTCCTACGCGCTTCGGGACTAGTGTGGCGCACTTCTGGACCTCCTCATTTCTGAACTAGTAATTAGTGCCGACGAAGGCCCGGATTCGGTCCTCCTCTGTGTCGCTGACTAGTCTCATCCTACTTTAACAAATTTAGGGACCCTCTAACAAATTTCTTGGGTCCCAAAAGTGTGTACTTTCCAATTGTATGGTTTACTTATGTTACATAAACTTTCAAACTCTTTCTTTTTCGGAACTTGGTCTTCGCGTGCGAAAATTTGGCGTGAAGTTCTCCGCAAACATGTCACCATGAATGTTACGATCATCATCAGCCTACTTGATTTCCACAGCCGTACGAATATATCTCTAAGCGATATCAAGTTACTTTTGTTTTGCTTCAGTCGACTTCATCCTATTGTTGCACATTTCCTGATCCTATTACACCACCTAAGCAACTGCAGTCCTCTACTGCGTTTCAATGCACGCTGCGGTCTGCTGGTAAAGGGGACAGGCGATTGTGGGGCACGTGCTTATTCTTTTTTTTTTTCTGGCAGGTGTATTCGTTCTGGCAGACTGATTTGTGGTTGCCGGCACTGACACGTTTTCACATACTTGCACATAAAGAGCTCCCGCGTCCTCACACAGACCTTGAGCATTATTCGGGGACCCCTTTCACGAGAAGTTAGGAAAAGCTCTCGGGCAGTGTGGCGTGAAGCTGGTATCTTCTATGGCAAAGCTCCCCGCTATATATACCGAACTTCAATACCGAAATAGAGGTATACCTGTACATTTAAATAAGCTTAAGCAGGTAACTTGCATCCGAGACCGCCAGAAATGTCAGAGCCGCATAACGTGGGCGTTCCCTTTAACAGTTGACCGCACTGTACGTAGAAATCGATTTCCTACACTACTCGCCACCTCGATCTCTCTGTTGGAGGTCCCCACAAGCGGCGACGCGCACAGTTGCTTGCCCACGAGCGTGTACCTGTGGTGGTGGTGGTGGTGGTGATGCCCCGAGGACGAGCCGTTGCGGCTCTTGCGCGACGAGGACTCGTCACGGCGCGGCGACGGGGCGTCCGTGCTGGACGCGCCGCTGTCCCCGTCCGACGAGGCGGTGTCCTCTCGGCCGTGGAACGACGACGACGAGGAGCGGAGCTCGGGAGACGACGAGCCGCCTCCGCTGCCGTTGCTCCCGGCGTTCCCGTTTCCGGACACCATGGCGGCGGCGGTGATGACGACGGCCGCGCCGCCCGGCGGGGCCACGCCGCCCTCCGTGCCGCTGATGTGCCACTTGTGCCTCAGCTTGTGCGGTAGGCAGAAGTGGTGCGCCGGGGGACTGTCTTCCGCCGATGACCACGAACCTATGCAAACAAGCGCCAGCCAAGAAGTTGCAGAGGGCATGTACCATTCGCGAGGAAAATCGACGCGAGGGTTAAGCAACGCCTCCTATAGATAGCAGGACCGTGCATCCTACCTCATGACGTCGTGCTACTTGGACCGAAATTGACGAAAGCGGTGACGTCAAAATCACCGCGGCTTACTCGGGAGCATCCCCATTATATTCTATGGCAGTCGGGCAAGGTAGCATGACGTCATGGATCGAAGTACGCGGGCCTTGGGCTGTCTAGGAGGCGTTGGCTTGAGTTTACGATAAATGGGCGTTGTAAAGACCTCGAGCAGGGACTTTAGTACGACGGGAAAGGCGAAAAAAAAAACGATAAATAGGTGGGGACACAAGCTCGAAATTGCCACACCAGCTCCCAGTGACGTCACATGTTTTGGGAATGATTCTTCGGCACTACGTACTAGTTGTTAATCAACAAAGAACAAATGTGTTGCATTCCGCAGCATCATTTGTGTACTTGCAGGGGAACAGCGCTCGATTTAAGAAAACGCTTCGGCATCCTGGGCGTGATACAGGTGTAATCGGCTCCGCCGATTGGGCGCAGAGTTCGCAAAAAAGGGAAATTGACTTTCTGTCTACCAGCTTGGCCAATAAGGGCAGCTGGATTTCTTAGACATTGCACACAATGGGCTAGACTAAACGATCTCCTTCAATTTTATTTATTTATTTAATTCACGGTCTGCGGTCACCGCTATCACTGTCTCGGGGATCGAGTCGAATTACAATTCCATTCATTTGCAAGAAAATGGTCTCGATGACCGCCTGGAGTGCAGGGTTGGGCAGTATTCGCGGTCGCTTTCGCGAGATGTGCTACTGTGCACGGGACGCGTTAGCGTACACGGACGACGGCGTTGCTGGCACCGTACGAAGCTCACTGCGTTTGCGCAGTGCCGCGAATGCTGTCGGCCTTATAGCACATCGATGCGTCCTCTGCATAGGCAGGCAAAACCTTGCGAAAGTGATCTTATCCCCGAAGGTGAGCGACCGAGAATATCGTCCCCGTAATGAAACAGCCGGACGGAGTCACGACGGAGTCCGCTAGGTGTCCGTCGAATGAGTTACCGAGATCTACGCTCACCCGAAGACAGGGGCGACGACTCCTGGTCCGTCGCTGCCGTCCTGTGGTCTTCCAGGGCCGGCGTGGGCGCGGCGCACAGGAGCGCCGGCGGGTGCTGGCCGTTGAGCTGCTGGCTCAGCTGCTGGTGGTGGTGGTGCAGGTGGTTCTGACTCTGGCTCAGGAGGTGATTCTGGTGCGGCTGCAACTGCTGTTGCTGTTGCTGCTGTTGCGCTTGCTGCGCCTGCTGTGCCAGAGACGCGGCCGCGTAAGGTGAGGGCGAGGTTGCGAGTGGCTGGGTAGTTGAAGCGGAAGTCGGCGACGGCGGTACCAGCGCCGGTAGTAGCGCGGATAGCAGCTTGTTCCGTCGGCCGCGCAGGTCGGTGAGGCCCGCCGCGGCCGCGGCCGGCACTGGAACTGGGACCGCTATGTCGGCGTGGTGTTGCTGGGCTTGTTGCTCGACCACGAGCGAGCCGCGAATGCCGAATTTATCCCTGAGGGGAGAGACGTAAAGTTGGGGAGAATTTTGAGCGCTGAAAAAGAGAGCGGGGAGAGAAAAAAAAGGGGGAGAACGTTGTAGACGCAAACAGGGGAGGCATCGTCGGCGAAAAACGAAACTTTGCAAAGGACTCGACACATGCGGTGATGGATTAGAGTTAGTGGGAGCCGTACTTTAAGATTCTCGCGGCGAAAGCCGTAGGATGAGGTCGCGAGAGCCCTCATCCGAGAACACCGGGTTTCAATTAATGCTCCGTTTAGTGATGCCTACACCACGAACTACTATACTATCCCGATGCAATAATAAAAATGCTACAGTATCCTTACAACCGCAGTACCTTACAACATCCGGAGCTCCAGAGGTAGGAGAAGTGTAACAGCAGAAATTATGTTGCAACGTAACTTCTACAAGTACACTTAATTTGTAGACCGCTCATCCCTACCTTAGATCATGAAATAGCGTACGATGCTAAGCGTCACGTGCACGCGCAGCGACATGTCGGGCACTTCGTTATATCCTATATTTCGCCCCGCCTCGTTTCGCAGTAGTGAGGCTATAGATACGCTCAGCTTCCCCCCCCCCCCCCCCCCCCCCTTACGTTTCCTACATCTTCCCTCTTTACGCACGCGCATCATTTGTCAAAAGTCTAGAAGACACGGCACGTGTGACGAGACCTGGCGAGTTCCGTTGCCCCGACGACAGGTATGGGACCCAAATTGCGGGACCCAAATTACGGGACACAAAGTACGGGACCCGACGACAGGTATGGTAACGGAAGCAGTGGCTTCGAAACTTAAGACAAATAACGTGCACGACGCCAATGACATGCGCGCACTTCGCGACGTGAACGTTTGGTGCTACGACTCTTAACAAAATAAGGATGTTTAGTTTTACCTATCATTTCTTCACGTAGCAGTGTTCGTTACATCGGGTATTCATTGCGCCCCATTTCGTTACGCGGCAAACCGCAAGAAAATCGGTCCAGGACCGATCCCTCCGGCGGCAAGGAAAAGCTGCCGTGCGGCTGCTTGCGCGGCGCGGGTTTTTCCGCTAATGTGTACGCGCCTTAACCCTTCGTTGTAGCGAAGTCACTGGGACGGGAATTGACTCTGTCATTAGCGGTATTTCGTTAAAAGCGGAGGAGCCACACAACAGCCGTAGTAACGTGGGAAAACGAAAATAAAACTTCCCATATAAAGCGTTATTTCGAATAAAACGATTTGTTATAACCAATGGTTACTGCATTTTCACTAAACGCTGCCACTCCCGTCCGTTGTAGCCCCCCCCCCCCCCCCCCCCTTACGTCCCCGAGCGACAAACTGGACGTACCTAAGCGCTGCGAGTTCAGCTCGTAGCACGGCGTTCTCCTTGGCCAGCTCGAGGACCCGCGTTTCCAAGACCATGTCGTTGAGGCGCCGCTTCTCTCGCGACCGCTTGGCGGCCTCGTTGTTCCGTCGCCGCCGGTCCCAGTAGGTGTCGTCCTTCTTGTTGTCCGGTATGAACTCGCGCTGCTTGCGCGTCGGGAACAGTGGCTCGCGGGAGCGAAGGTCCACGGCTGCGGCCGCCGACGCGGCAACCGCCGCCATCGAGCAGAGCCACTCGCCCGGACGGGGCTGCTTGGCGATGGGCTCTCCTTCAGTGACCATCATGGCAGAGGCCCATCGGCTGCCGGACAGAGAAGAACAGGCGCGTCACTTAAAACCGATCGACTCCGCCCTTTGTTACGCGAACAGCAGCGCAGTAGGTTAGTCGAGCCGCGAATTTCGCTAAATCGAAAATTTCGTTATATTGAGGAATTTTGTCCTACAGAAAACATCGGCAAACTGCCAGCACCCTAAAGCCGACAGGGTCGTAGAAGATCAGCTGACTTAATTTCGATAAATCTCAAAATATCGACACACCGAACGCAATAAGGAGAAACTTAAACTCCGGATAGAATATAATGCCTTGTAATCGAAATGACGATGCAATACGTCGCGTCGGAACAAATGAAAGTGGCAGGCAAACACAAACTGCAACGCTAATTTGCCGACAGTACACTATACGCATACTCTGGGTGTCTCAGTCACGTGTATAAACGGTGGTAACTCTCCACCAGTACACGCTAGGTGTCTCGGTCACGTTATACAACGTATTTGAGCGACTATTTCATCGATTTTAATCTCATTTTGAACGAGGCTCGCAAATTCAACGTTATTAAACTTTTTGTAGTTGATGTCTATTGATATTTCACCAATAGAACGCCTTGATTAGGTTATGTCCTACGCAACTTCAATGTGGCGTCATCTCTCGCGCAGAATTTCTAAACAAAGAAAAGAAACAGCCATCGTGGAAATTCGCATTGCGCAAGGGGGACCATACAATATACTGAGCAATAAAAATAAAGCTGGAATGGCGTTATTTCTTTTTTTTTTTTTTCGAGCACAGGCGCGAACTTGCTCTGGGTGGCGCAGCGTTACCGAAACGTTAAGCGGTGACTCCATCCTAGAAATGGCGCTTACTTGCGAGCTGACTCCCTTTCGAACAGAATTCAACGGAATCCGTCGTTACCAGTTATCGTATAATCAATCAAAGCGTAAATCATACAATCGATCAATATTTCAGCGAACGTTTATCTTGCGTGTAAAAAAAATAGTAGTTCAGGTTAGTTTGCTATTTAGCTAGTACGTCTAGGCACCCGCAATTGGTTGTGGTTATGATAACGAGATTCCTTTATCGAGCTGGGGGGAGCGCAACGTCGAGGAGCGAGCTCACGCGCAGAGTATGGGTGATACATTCTAAGTAATGGATGACACGCGAGAACACTCGGAAATTGCCTGCCGCGTCGTCGATTATGAAAGCATTTCAAGAGGCACCAGTAAAGTAAAAATAACGAGATTGATAGCATGTGTTTCCATCCCATTTCAAGGAACATGCTCATTCCATCATCGTCGTCATCGTTATTACGCCACTCATGTGCGCTGAGCAGTCGCACAGCAGAACGCAGTGGTATAGGAGCAGGAGTTGTAGTAGAAATAGTATTAGAAACTCTATTAGCTAGTATACACTATTACTGCCACCAGCACTTCTACAACTAGCATTACTGGCTACTGACTACTTCCTCTAGTACTACAAGTAATTAGTAGTAGTAATAGTGACTGGCTACTTCTATCACTACTAGTAGTAGTATAGTAGCAGTTGTGGCGGTGGTAGGAGCAGCAAGTAGCGGTAGGGAAGGCCATGGCGACGCTTTTTTTTTTTTGTCCTAGTGGTAACTGCAGTAATTGTAGTACTTAGAAGTAGTAGCAGCACCAGCAGTAGCGAACCGGATTGGCTTGGATGACCTTCCTGCATGCTCAAAACAGTTGTCGGTGAGCTACTGCTAGCCGCCGTTTTCAACATCACGGGCGAAAGCTACCCGAGGGTGAAGCGCATAGGCCTTATTCTCTCTCCACCAGCGATGGTGAGAAGAAGCGAAAAAAGAAATAAGAAACGTTTTAAAAAAATAAAAACGGAGTCAGGAGGCAGAAGAGGATGAAGCGAGAGTCACATCCTCCTCTCTCGCGAGTGTGCCCGTAATGGCTTCGCGCGCGCACGACCAAACAGACGAAAAACGGTGGCGTTCGCATCGCGCAGAAGGAAGGTCGCAGTTTCACTTTCGTCTGCTTGCTGCTTGTTTGCGTCACGGTCGTGAGTCATTACCGTTGCCGTATGCTCACAAGTGGCTCTAACCGCCGCCCCTAAGGGAGCGAGAGAGTAGCGATTATTATTAAAGGTTGTGACCTTCGCTGATCGCATATTATAGTTCGCCTGGTGGGGCGGCTACCGCTACTGCTTCTCCGAGAGCTTCAGGAAGAGGATTAGGGAAGCAGACAGCAAAGGTCCTTTCGTCGTCTGGTTTGGTTCGGTTTCCCTCTAAATGAGTTGCGCTATTGTCTAAGAATATGATGGAATCAGGACATAAATATAGTCCGTCGTTATTCCTCTTGCGTTGGTTAAGGAGACTACTTCTGCCTTCTCTAAATTCACTTATCTGCACGTATCATCTAAGGTGTAGTTTCGGTCGCCCGGCTTTTTTCGTCTGGTGGTTCAGCCGTTGCTTACCCGCTCATCTCAGATACCGACGGAATCTGTCAGACTGATCATAATTGGCGATAACTTATAACCGTTTTTACACATACTTTTTTGGGTCGTCACTGAAGTCGAACGCACTTTTCGAGCGCGACCAGCCCCAAGCGCGGGACGTGGTAACACCTCATGATGGCAAAACCAACTGGCCCAATATTTCACCTTACTGTGTTACAGTAGGATGGAAGTCTAGCTTGCTCGAATGTGACGTGCATTGGTGCTATATCGCACTGAGTTCAATCTGCTCTAGCTCGAGTACGCTTGCGAGTTCCGCTTCCTGACTGGTATTACAGTTGTCTCGTGAATATCAGGAGATCACCCTGGGTTTACTAGCATTCTGATGGTCAACTATGATCTTAAGGTGGTTGCTTCTTGTGGCAATTAGTTCCATTAGGTTGCTTGGTCATTGTGGCTTGGTAGTGAATTGAGACAATCAGTCTTAAATAGCCTATTTTCCCAGATTTTCATTTAATAAACAAAAACAAAAGGTATGACCACGTTCTTGTTAGTCAGTGTGTGAATTCGCGTTATTAAAAATGTACCTAACTTTTTAAAAATTTAGACTCAAATACGGGCGGAATATTGAACATGCGCAACAAATTTTGAAGAAATCCTTGAAGATCATGTCGTCATTGCACGCAATGGCATTGTTTCGAGAAAGATATTTAGAGAAGTGAGTGCTGTTTTTGCTCTCAATGTTCATTCATTCATTCATTCATTCATTCATTCATTCATTCATTCATTCATTCATTCATTCATTCATTCATTCATTATTCATTGCGCTCAATCTCTGAATGTGCGTCTGATACCGGTGGCATGTCGGCAACCATGATTTTGTTAATTTCAATACAACGCAGCCAATTAGATATCGATTGGTGATTGAACAGACGATATCGCCGACATGAGTCGATCGATCGTTCGTTCACTATGGCGTCGGTTCTTTAATTTCCACCGTCCTGCTGCCTTCGCTATCGATGGCCGTTCCGAGCAAACGACCGAACCCGGAAGGCTCGGGTGATACTGAACAAGCTCCGCGCCATCTAAGCAAGCCCTGGCCCTAAAGCAATTCACAGCTCCGTCACAGCTATCTCATTCAACCGTGCGCCATTCGTCATTCAACGCCTCCTCGAGGCTCTCAACGTCCACTGCTTTAAATGTTGTCATTTCCCAACAAAGGCAGGAACAGTGAATAAAGAAAAACACGAGAATCCGAAACAATGCCTTGACTGAGACCTCCTCTCCCTTTGTCAGGCGATGTGTCGCGTTCGCGAAGCTGTTGGAGGACGCGAGTGGCGACAGGAGCTCGACGTTCCAACTAAAACAAAATGAAAGCGACACCCGCGTCAAAAACGCCTCAACCTCGCCGGCAGCGGACGACTCGCGTGTTGGTAAACAAGGTCTCTTCGGGCTACGGCAACGGCTTTGGCTGCGCGCCGCCGGCACGACCTGCTAATCGATTCCGATATCCCTCGAAGGTTTCGCTTTCGACAAGGCGGCCTAGGGCGGATAGCTCGCCGCCGCTGCAGTCAAGGAAGCCCACGCGACGGTGTCAAGGAGAAGGCGGTGTGTGTGCGCGCGCCACGTAGTCTATATTTAGCTCCCCGTTCTCTTCGTGTCATTATTTTGTTCTCACGATTTTACCGTTCTGCCGTCCTCTACGAACTCTGCTAGCTTTTTTTTTTCGAAAAATAAAAAGGGTCACAACGTCTGCGTTTGACGCATGATTCGTCGTAATTGGTTTGCGCAGTTCGTCTGTACCATCGCTTGCGTCAAATCAACACGGAACGTATGCGCCGCTTGTCTACATTTACTCTTTATTTTTTTTACCGTTACCTTTAGAGGCAATGCCACTTATCTGATTCGGAGAGTTGGCCAAGAATCGGTGGTGACAGTAACGGATACTAAAGAAAAAAAAACGAATAAAAAGCATCACTTATTGTGCCAGATAGACGCGCACGTCAAAGATAGTCGGGTTTGGTAACATCCGCCGATATATATGTTCATAAAGGTTGGGCATTATTATCTTGGAATCGATAAGCAAACATTGAACAGTGAAGCAGTCATTCCACTGACAACGCCCACTACAGTTGAAGTCAAAGCAACTTTCGAATGTCGTTTTGTCGACCACAGTTTTTTCCGGCTCTTAATCTCGAGTAGCGTTTTCGTTTTCTCCTGTCGCTTTTGTTGTCTTGAATTGGTTAGCAAAGCAAATAACGCGAACGTATTTGATAGAGCAACCTCCGTATTCCAGAAATCCTGCACTCAGCCCGCCCTCCACCTGGACTCGATGAAGTTGATCGCAGCGCCGCCTTTCGACAGAATGGTCAGTGCTCTTCAATCAGGCTCCGACGCAATTCGTGAGAATTGTGGTGTCTTTTTCAGTCGACAGGCGGCTCTGTGCTCTACTCAAGGGAGTAGTGGACCCCAGTGGGGATCGATCGCTGGAGAATACCGGGCTAGGTCTCTAAAACAAAGGGTACTTTACTTTAGCACTTCCCGTTGCCACGATACGTAGAATCTGGTTGGCTCGGCTACCCCCAGGCTGAAGCTACGCGACGATTTCGTATATAAAACTTAATTGAATGTGTTAGACGACAGTTATATCTCAGCGTTGGGGCGGGTGAGTGACGTGTATAGCTAAAGTCTGCAAACAGCAGATAGTCAGCCGATTCTGAGTCGCTGTTTCCAGATTGTAGACAATCCGTTGTTGCTGCCTGCTTATCACTACGTTCTCTAATTCGTGTACGTTCAAGCCCCCCCCCCCCCCCCCCCGCCTCTTTAACGAGATGGAAAATAGACCCTCATTTTGTTTCTCAACAAGCGCGGTTCCAACTGCGATTCAATTGACGAAAGCGAAACTTCTGGCGCCTCCCCCCCCCCCCCCCAACCTCCAGTCATTAGAATGCCTGTAAAACGGGAACCGAAATTTTGGCCGCCATTGCATGAATAATTCTTCAATAAACTTCAGTAGTGTTTCCTTTTATCCGTGGCTGCGGTCGTTCTAGCTGCGCTTATGAATTACCGATTCACACCGCTACTTATAGCAATCAAAATCTTCAGTAATAGCTCCTTTTTTAGTACTTATCATTTTAGTTTTTTTCTGGCTTCGTCTGTTGTATTTTTCGGAAGGCAAGGTTGGCAAGTCTATCGGTGCAGACAACAGCGAGTTTCTTCTATAGTCTGCTTACGCTCTTAACCAAGTCCGCGTGTATACGTTGGTATATTTCAATGCGGAACCTTTTCAAAGAACGCAGCACCACATCAGTTGCAATCTCAAGATTGAGCAGAAAGGTAGCTCCAGCCACACTTGGTCTTATGGCAAAAAAAAAAAAAAGAAGCAGCTGCAGTCCGCCATGACAGTTCCCGCGCGTACGCATGAGTCCGCCGTGTCGTCTGTTTCTCTCGTTTCGCACACGGGCGCACGCTGTCGTCTGCATAGCCTCGACCCGATTGGGACTTTCACTCTCACTGGGTGTCCGGAAGGCCACGCGCACGCCGGAGGCTTCGCTCACTATCGCCATTTTTATTATCTCTCTTTTTCTTCTCGACCTCCTCTCCCGTTCCCCTTGAAGCTAGCTGCATGCTTTCCCTCTAGTACCTCGCGGTAAGCGCGCAAAAGAAAGCAACTAAGCAGACGACACACGCCGGTTGTTTGTTTCTTTCGGGTGCAAACGCGTTGCTCGTTGGGCAGAAAAAGCAGACGATGTCTTCCTTTTTTTTTAATTTATGGCGGTCGTTTGCTCGTTCGCGTCTTTTGTCGTTACCGCGTCCTCCTGTGATACGTTTGTTTTTCCTGGCATTGTTACTTTCGTGGTCGTTTGGTTGGTCCTATCTCGGCCCTTTTCTCCCTGGGATAGACAATCTCTGGACGCATGCGAACCCTGTTCAAATATTTTTCGCTGATGTCTTCACAATTTTGTCATCGTTCTGGGACTGGTGACAGCAACATTCTGTTGTCGCTAGTTTTTTTTCCCCCTTTTTTGCGTGAGATTCGGCAAGAAGCTTGTGGTAATAAGAAGTTGCCGGGCAGACGTTTAAGGCTCTACTCTTGACATCGCGTTTGTCGAAAACGGTATCGACGCTTATGTGGTACTAATGAACCAGGCATGGCCAGCAATCGGTGCTGGGCGCGCGAGCGGTGGTACGTAGTGTGCAAGGAACACCGCTTGCACAGTTTTTTCTGGTTCGATAAGCGTTATCACGAGAGTCTGGACCGCATATATATTAATGGATATTTTCTCGTACGAAATTGCGCTGAATAAACTGTGAAGTCGTAATTGTTATTTGTGAATGTCGTGGCATCGACAAGCGTTCCAGCAATACCAGCCCTTGTTACACTTGCAGTTTGAACGTACTCTAAGAAATTAGTAGAGTTTATATTCCGAAGCGTCACACGGCCCCTCGAAAGGGCTCTCTGCAGGCGGCATTCTGCTCACAAAACTTGCATTTGAAGCTTCTGGCATTTGCGGAGACGTCACGCTCGTGCATGTGTATACATTATAAGAGAGATTTGGCATCGGAGGCACAGCAACGAGAGATAGAAAGAAATGGCCAGGAAAACACATTCATTTTTCATTTTTAAGAACTGCTGCCAGACATTTAGGCTTAGGAATTGACGTTAGTAAGTTTTCATAATTCTACAATGATAAAAATGCCAGCGTAGACTAGCTCAATATGTCAGCTCAATGTCTTATTTACGACCAGAGATGGCGACTCTGGAACCTCGACCATTTATTGGAACTGTCTGAACGGCATCGCCTATTATGAGCTGCCATTTTCAGACGCGGAACTGATTACACTTAACGCAGAACGTACGCGATGGGTCGAAGCGTGCATCCCGGTTGCTTTACATTAGGAACGCTTCACAAGGTATTAGGCCGATGCGACTGTGCCACGAGTTTCATTTCTATAGTGATCGATATGTTTGCGCGACTTCTTGTGGACATTAGGCTGCCCACGGAGGCAATTCTTGTACGAAAGTATCGGCATCTTCGGCATTTAGAGTATGGAAGGCAGATCTGGAATTACTAGGCGCATTCTAGTTCTTCAGCTAATTTTGGCATGGTCGAAGAATCAAGCAATCATTCTGGACATTATGGGGAAGAATCATCAGTTTAGGACGTAGTCGAATCGTGCGGAATCATAGTAAAGGAAAAAGTGATATTAAATTATGTCAGAATAAACCCGTGAGTAGCGGAAACACAGATTGAAGCAGTTAAGTAGCTTAACAATTCCCTAATACAAACTAACAAAATGTTCACATTGAATTTTTTTTAAATTAATTTTTAAAAACTAGTCGTAGCCGCGTCTGAAAGCTCGCTTCTCCGTGTACACATTAACTAAGCAGTGAAGCGTCCTTTCCGGTAATGGACCGCTTCGACTAAATTTAGACGCCGACGGCGAAGAATATATATATATATTTTTTTTTCGTAAACTCGACGTCTGAAATATTTTCCTGGGCTTCGTGTTTATCTTCCATTTATCGTAATTGCTCTATCATAATAACGATGTCATTATTAACAGAACTTTTTTATTAGAAGTATGCCTGACACGTGGCATTGCGTCACTTGCTTTTGATAAAATTTAAGGAATGCGGCAGATTTATTGGCCTAATTTTGAGTTTAAGGTAGAGCGAACCATTTCCTACACCGGGCCATTTAGCGGAAACCGAACTGTTCTACGTTCTTGCCATTGTAAGCGCGCACTCGCGGGCACATTTATTAAACAGATGCAGTCGAATCGCGCCTATATTTTGCGCAAGATAACATTCTACAGGCCAATCAAACTTATTATTGTCATGCGCGTGTTATCTCACACAGCTTACGTGAAAAAAGAAAAAAGACGTACATCAGTAAGCTAATAATGCAGTTGAGTTACTCATGCCTCACTTCTTTCTAAGCTTTCCATCCTGGACTTCCTCGTGCATCATCGGTGTGCCCTAAACACAAGGAGAGCGACCGTTTATTTAAACTTCTCCCCCGTCGCCTTCGTTTTCTTCAAGGCCTCTCTTATGAAACAACAAGCTCTCTAGAACTAACGTCTCTTTTAAAAGGCCGGCGGCGGCATGTCCTTTTTTTTTTTTTTTTGCTTCTGTTTGTTTGTCTCATTTCCTTATCCTTACCGTTTCCAAGGACGTTTAAAGAGCGAGCTTCCGAAAATACTCTCCCGTCTCCTGAGATCATCGCGTCCCGTCTCTTGTCTCGCGTCTTTTGTTGCGCGAAGCGCATAAAGAAAGCTAGCTGCTCTTCAATTTCTTTTTTTTCTTCTTTTTTGTGAGTCATCACGGCTGCTTGATGACAGGCGTCGTGTGCAAGGTTGCCGAGACGGCGCAATGGCGTCTGATTTATCTTACTTAAATTGAAAATTTTGCTTCCTCTGGCCTTCGATTTTAGGAAGTCCGATCCTGGTCTCCTAAAATGCCTGCGCTCAGTACAAGATGAATCAAGTGAACCAATGGGTTTGATCTTCAGTAACAACCTTATGAAGCCAGCAGACAGTGAAACGCAGGAAACCTTAAAGGATCTTTAGTGTGTAATTGAAATGTAAGGTTGCGTATAGTTCAAACTTCTTTAGTTTCCGAATGATTTCCGTGGCTTACATTTTCTCTTGGCTTTAAGTTAGATGGGGTAGCATTGTCTCCGCTATACGGTGCTTAACGTGGGGTTCTAGAGCTTCTGTGTTTTCTTGTATTACATATTGCGAAACGCAGTACAATGAAAACTTTCTTGCTTTGTCTTCAGTTAAGGAGGTTCGAGGTCTGGCGGCCTATCAACGGCGGCTCTCAGCTAACGGAGGCGGTGGTTAGCGCTTTAGTTCCTTAAGGCGGGAGGTTAACGCCCTGTCTCTATAGCAAAGAGCTGGATGCAATTGCGTAAGGCCTTGCTTTGACTAGAGCTATAGTGCTGTTGGGCAACTATCGTCGTTCTGACATCAATAATAAGTTAATCGGGACGGCGTTGGCACTTCAAAAAAGAACCATCCAATCGCTCAGAATCCAGCCGAATTCCAACCATTTAACTAGCCGCAGGTAGACTTGCTACATCTATGACGTCACGAGGAGCTGGTGCGAAAATTTCAAGGTGGTGCCCCCGCCTGTCTTCCGTTTTTTGCGGTCTTTTTTACGGTGACTTAATTAAAAGGGACGCTAAAGGAAAATAATAAGCTGAGCTAGATCGATATATTTTTCGTCTAGACGTAGATCATCGCTTTGTGTGTGTGTGTGTGTGTGTGTGTGTGTGTGTGTGTGTGTGTGTGTGTGTGTGTGTGTGTGTGTGTGTGTGTGTGTGTGTGTGTGTGTGTGTGTGTGACTTCGCCGCGTAGAAAATCGCCTGTGAAGGGTCCCGCTGCTGCTCTTCAGTTCGAGCTGTCCGCGCCGAAACGAACGACTTGACGCAATCGCCACGTGACCTGCCTTTCTTCCGTTGTCTGTGAATTGAACAGTGCTGACGTCACGCCGGGATAGTTACCGTAATCCAAAATAAGTGGTCCCCTCCCGATTTTTCACATTCGTCATTTTCTCGCTTACAATAAAAAAAAAGCTCACGTTCTCGCCACGAATGACGAATTCGCTACATTACAGAAGCCTAATCTTTCAGTCTAGCTCGACCTAATATTTTGGTTTAGTGTCCCTTTAGCGTTCCAAACGGTGCAACCTTCGAATCCAGCTCAGATTATTACTTCCGTTCCGTGACTCAATCAAGTTGGGGACGGCGTTCGTGTCGGCGACGGCGCGTCACAGCGAAGGGGCCCGCGCATGTCTCGGCCCTACGAAAGAATTTTGATGGCTGCGTCCTTTACGTAAGCAGGCTCGCGGTACGGCAGCTGTGCAGAGAAAGGGGTAAGGGTGACGCATTGCAATCCTACGCGTAAGCGTTTCCCGGTGCGCCACAACAACAGCAATCACCGGATAAGAATGTAGCGCAATAAAAAGAAGAAGCGGTGTGTCCTCAAAGGCGGCGTCGGCGGCCGACCGCCGACCGAACCCCGGTGCCGAGGTTCTCCGAGGATGTAAATAGTCCCAGCGGCGACTCGGCGCCGAGACCGCGGTCGCCCCCGTGGTTTCGGACCTTGAGAGAGCGCGAGCAGAGCTAGCAGGAGCCGTGGTGGTGCACAAACAGTGAGGCACAGATGCAAGCGCGCGCGCGCGCGCGCGCGCACACACACACACACACACACACACACACTTGCAAGAACACAAACAGAAGCACACCTACGCCTTCGAATGAAAGCGCGACGCTCAGGCGCCTACAAAAGACCGACTCGGCGGGTGCAAGGATGTCTCCGAGGGCGTCGACTTGAAATAGGCTTCTTCCCCGGCGAAACCTCGACACATGTTTTGTTTCCCGCATTCTGTCGCGCCGAGAAGGACGCACGCGACAAGAAAGCTGCTCTGTGACGTCCCGTGTTACGCGCGTCGTCAAAGAAAAAAGGAAAAGAAGACGAAGAACGTCTTGGGATGTTTGTTTTAAGAATCAATTAGAAGCGAACGCCCGATTTGGCCCTAGCCGGTCACTTCGACGCAGTCGTTAGTTTCATCAGTCTAGAAAACCGGTGACTGTTGAAATTCGCAATAGGGGTGATGTAAGGTGACGTAGTGTGTGACGTAATGAATGTCAGCGGTGGTAAGAAGGAAGACGGTGCACGTAGTCGTATCTGCCATGCACATGGGGCTAATAATGTACAGAGCGTGCGGTTTACTCAAGTGGTCCACTCTTGAAAGCAAGACTTAATTACCACTTTTTGATTTTTGAGCTATTGCAGCCGGCAAGTGACGTGGGAGCCTGATGGTTAAGTTTGTTGGTCTCATAAATGTGCCCCCAACTATCGTATTGGAGTTTTTTTTTTTCTCCCGAACAGCTGAAGCAGAGCTGAACGACTGTGACACTTATGTTCGTGTCATACTTTAAAGGTGTTCCCTTCGAGAATGAACTACAGTGCACCTAGTATCTACTGCCCATACTTTGACGTTGCCTAAGCGTCGACTACTGCGCCTTCAACGAAACGTTTAATATTGCGGTTCGCTTTAGGGTCCGCTTGTGTTTCTGTGATCGTAGCGGAGATATTGATGTTACGATGTGATTTCCACAATGGTGTGTTTCAGCACAGCGCGCTTCATGGACGACTCGTTGCGACTAAATAAAGGACATGCGGGGAAGGTCCCATTCGCGTAATCCAGTTAACCTGGCTAAATTGTATATTAAGTTGAACTTTAGCTCTCAGGAGCACCTATCTAAATACATGGGAACAGAAAATTCGTTTTGCTCGTAATTCACTGCAGCGATTTCGATAAGGTTTGTTGAACATGAAAGCAAAAGCTTAAATATACAGACTGAAAGCAGATTTGTTTTTAGGTACATGGTTTGCTTACAAAAGTATTAAAAGCTGCAAAAGTAAAAAAAAAAAAGAAATATTGCAATTCGAACTGCAGTAATTAAAATAACATATCACATTTCTACGAACTGCAGCTGTTGAGACCCCTAAGGCGTACAAATTCGACGTATTATATATGTATACCGCTGTGATATATATGAATAATTTTTTTCGCAAAACTCTCGTAAACACTAACACTTTCACGTAGGCTTTAAAATGGTATATCAGATTTGTCCGCTTCAGATGCTCTAACGTATTCAGTTCACAGAAGTGCGACATCGTATTTATCTGCGTAGTCACCGATTCTTAAACTTCGTGGTTCAGTTCTACTAACCTGCCAATTTTCGGCAATTTTTGTACAAAAGAAAAATAATGTCTTAATCGAAAGTCTTGCTTCGCGCAACCGGTATAATTTTGCTTTCTCTCTTCAATGCAATGAATTCCATCCAAATCGGTTCAGCGGTTCTCTAATGAAAGTATTTTTCTGTTTTTCATGTACTTGAATATGGAAATCGAATTTGGCCCCATGCTAAAGCTTCCTCTTAAGTTTTGGTCTGGGGGCACACTGTAGAACAATGTATTCATTCGAGGGACAAGTCTGAAATGTTTTATTCTGCTTTGCTGGCCTCTAGGTGACTGGGAGGAGAGGGGGGGGGGGGGGGGCGAGTTAGGTTTAGCAAGGACTTCTCCAAGCAAGCAAGTGACAAGTTAGGCTTAGTAAGCGTCGTTCAAAAAAAAAAAAAAACGAGTACCGGTAACAAGCGTAGTAGCAGCGCTTTGCTTGACAGCCAACTCATTAAGCGGCTGAAATGGGCAGCTGAATGAGGTTGCGTAATTACGTATGTTACTAATTCTCTGATTACAGAACGAGGCATTTGAAGGTAACTTCGGCCAAGAATTTCAAACTGGAGCGTAATACGGAGGGTGTAAAGAGGAGTTGTAGACTTCGCGCGAAGAACAGTAGTTTAGAAGAACTTGTTGGGCAGTAGAACAGTAGCCAAGCCAAGTCGAGTACGGTGCAGAATAGTAAGGTTCCACAGTTGCGCATGCTTGCTAGCTAACTTGTTCGAAGAATGCGGTGGTACATGTAATTAGACACAACGTTGGACAAGAATTTAAAACAGGCTCGGGCTCCGTGAGAGGAGACTGCAGCGGAAGAAAATGTGGGCAGACGACTTAGCATGAATACGAAGGGGGGGGGGGGCTAGAAAGAAAGAAGGTGGAAGAAGGCGCTTAGCGCGAGCGCTGTTTCGTCTGGAAAGCGTTCAGAACGTCTGTCTGACAGCCGCTCTTGCAGACGATAATTGTCGCCAGAAGGCAAGCACGAAAACAAAAATTTTAACGGAGACCTTCCCAACTACCCGACAGCTGTCACGTTGACAAATTTGGACAGATTTAGCTCGAGGCAAAAGCCAAAACAATCAGGCGAAGGACTAGCCTTTTTGCAATCGCGCGGAGGCGCACACGACAGTGAATGTAATTGGGAAATGGGATGGTTGTGAAATTTAGGCGCTGGAACAAAACAAAGGAAATGCATTTCTGTCTGCGTTGTCATGATCGGTGCAGACGGGTGGGAAAATGACGAAGTTTGCATCAATGATACTTACTGCTGCGCGTGATTCGGCGACGTTCAATTTTAGTGTAACTATGTGCACGGTGGAGTTGCAAAGAAAGCCTGCTGACATTTTTCGAGCTCAAAGAGTCTCTTTTTTTTATATACTGAAGTGTTTGTAAAATACTTCAGAAGTGTGTAGAGAAGTTTTTTTGCGGAATTACGTTATCAATGGCACACCATTGGTGCAGAATATTTTTGTTTTAGCTTATTATGCGTTTGGTTTACTTGAATGCGTCGTCAACATGTTCAGTAGATTGAAGTATAGGGCATTCTGTTATCAAATTTGATTATGAGATAATGACTATCAAATTATCATACAATTCGTACGGTTTTTTTTTCTTCTTCTTTTTACGTAGCGGCTAGTCTGTGTAATCTAGTTGTCGCCGGAAAGCACCACTTGAAGCAGAAAGACAGTTTTGCCTGCCTTACTTATAATCTGGCGTCGAAAGTGGATGCTTCTGTTAAGTGCAGCCTGTGCTGTAGCTCACTAAAACGGTGCGCGCCGACAAAGCATATTCTCGGGAAGCAGAGGACGGAACAAAAATGGCTGACTGCGGAGATTGAAGCAGACGACACCGGTACGTACGGACGAAGCGCTACCGCCATTTGTAAAAAAAAAAAAAAAAAAAAAAAAAAAAAAAAAAAAAAAAAAAAAAAAAAACAAGACGCATCGCGACAACGAGCGAACACCAGCGGTGACAGGCTGTTAAGAAATCGCACGAAAACTTCTCCTACAAGTTAAAAAAAGACTATAATTAACGAAACGTTTCCCTAGAAGCAAGTAAATACAGCGGAACGCATGGTTAAGGCAACAGACGAAAAACCGTACGGAGCAGACGACGCTCGCGCGCAGACGACAAACCACGCAGACGCCGTTATACGGAAGAGGAAGCGAGAAAGGGAGATGGCCGTTTTCGAAAGAACAGGAAAGCAGGGGACGACAAACAAGGCGGGGGTGACAAACGTTTCCCCGGAGCGCACGACGCGCGAACGCCAATGCTCGCGTCGCGCGCTCGGCACGACGCCAAGAGATGCCGCCGCCGTCGCAAGGTTAGCGCCGAGTCTGCGTGACCTCATCAGCGCTTTCCGAATCCGGGGCAAGGCAACCGACGCCGTTGATCCGGGGCGCGCGCTCGGCTACACGTCCCTGTACAGCGGGGAGGCCGGAACCATTTTTAAATAGTGCCGCGCTCGCGGCCACAAACACTCTGGCCATACGCGCTGCGTCCTCCGGGAGACCCTTTTTTTTTTTATATAGACGAGAGAGCGTGTTTGTGCTCGTGTTCCGCGGAGCTTCGCAAGCTGGGAGCATTGTGGTTGCGGTGCGCCCTTCTTGCGTCATCGCTCGGGAACATTCCAGACGGCGATGAGGAGTTTCGTCTACTGGTTAGCATGCAGACGACGCCGCGCGCGATATTTGGGGTTCTTGTTATGGAAAGTGCTGACGGTTCGCTTGGCTGAAATAATGAACCAGCGGTGCCTGGCTAGCGTGACTGACGTCTGCAGGCTCCAAGGATAAGTTGCCAGGCTCTCGGGCGATTCTGGCAGCCCCGAATTTCCTAATACACCCAGGAATTCCAGAATATGCTGTTTTCTTGTTCTTTTACTTTTTCTTTTTTTTTTTGCTTTTTTTTTAACACAGGAACGTATCGTCTGTTCCAGCAACTAAAACCGCAGTGTAGTCCATCACGACCTTGCCATTAGTGGTGGTGGGGTTTGCTTCTGTTGTTGACACTGGCCTAGTCAATTTTTCATGATTTCTATTGAAAATGCAGGGTGGTAGGGTGTTTCTACGCTCCTAAAATCAAGCAAGTGGTTGAGTCTCCAGCAGGGGTGGAGACCGTATATAAAAACACGTTATGTAACGTAAACATAGACTTCTCTACTAAAGTATTTTGTATAGCGTAAGGGAAGCGGTCTGGAATCTTGCTTGGGTTCTCTTACTGCGAACATTTGACGTTCGTCATGCAATAATGCAAAGCTTACTTATCGGCGCCTATATTATCCTTATTCGGTAAATACGATTGAAGTGCTTCAGTTCGTAGAAACGTAGCTTAGTCAGGCGTACATTTTAATCAACGTGTTCGTAGTTATTCGTCGGCGATTTCTTCTTAAGGCGTCATCAGCAAGAAAAAAAAAAAAAAGAAAGAGCTTTGTAATTCACAGCATGCCAAATCTTTTCGGAGCTTCCTTCAGGACATCACCACACCTTCGGCGCAAGTCTGGAGCTTTAAGATAGCAAAAGGGACATACGGTAGCATTAGCACGTAGATAACAAAAAACATAAAAAAGCCTAATAAGAATAGCTTACATATTATAATGATCCGTATCGAAGGCAGGCCTTGCAGAGTAACTTTGTCTCCGTTTAGCAAAAAGCCGATTATCAGCAAAAGGAACTGAGCTCCTCTATTAGAAAATCAGCCTGTTCACACAGACCAAAGGCGATTCTAGAAGTGCTTCCACGCGATTCGCTCGCTTGCGGCTTCCTTTCATCGATTCACATCTATAGTGCTCTAAAAGGCGGAACGAATAGGCTGCACGAAGTGAGATATTCGCGCTGCCGCCGTCGCCTAATTGAAGCGCGCCCGCACGGCGATTCCCAAAACTCTAACCAAGCAGTGAAGGGGACGCACATGAGGGCAGTTATAGCGGACGATAATGACGGCCGGCCGGTCGGCAACGCGAGGCGTAGTCTTCGCGCTTCCGTGTTGCCAGGCGATACATTCTGTCACGCGAAGTTTTCGCGGCAGCAGACGATGTTACGCCGATTTCCATTGCGTTGCGAAGCAAGGTCCCACGCATCGAGCTCCGCAAACGGCATCAAAGGTAAGTGCCCGTGGTGTTTTAGAGGACGAATTATGCAGACGCACGGTCTGGCGAGGTCAGGAAGCAGGAAGGGGAGAAATCAACGAGCAAACAATAAGAAAAAAAAAAAGCATGGCCTGCAGGGAAGTGGTGGGGCCGCCGCTTGGTTCACTGACCTTAACTTGCGTACCGTCTCTCTCTTCCTGGTTTACCGCCCCAGTGTACACGGGAAGCAAACCTATACCTTGTTTCGTCATTAAGCTTGCTTGCCGTTAAGGCGTTACCGCGGGTTTTATATAAATCGGCGCTTGAAGCTCGCCCTATATAATCATTTTAACCACTCTGTAGTGCTAGAATCACAAGGTATCAAAACGAAGCCCTAAATGTTATTTTGCTATTGTGCAGTGATGGCAATGCAGCGAGACGGTCGCTTCCAAGCTTCTGTTTTTCCTCGGCCCGCTGCATCGAGGTCAATGACCTCCGACGCTGGATTGACCGTAGTGGACTATTAACGCTGCTTATTGCAAAAGAGTTCCTTTATCACTCCTACCAAGAGAAGAATCACTTGGCCGTACAGGAATATCCCTCAGCTGAACGGTAAAAACACAAAACGAATGTTGTTGCCAATGTATTCTGTGATACCTTGTGGCGGCAACATTATATACACTCCAGGGCCTAATTCGCAAAATTGTCTCGTACTGGACCCAAGTGATTAAACATTCCAAGCATGAAGCCACAGTTCAACTGTTTTGTTGACTCCCACCACCTCATAATTTACCACTGACCATCCACGATAACACGATCTCCCCTTCCTCACGCATTTACGTATTAGCGTAAGTAAGAACTAGGCGACATTGCAGTCGATTGTTTTCGATCGCTCGCTAGACGCCACGCCAACAACGCGAATGCGCACTTACTTATCCTTATCGCTTCTCTTCCCTTCAGGCTACCGGTGAGAACAACGTGCGCTATTTAAACGCACGCCCCCTACGGAGGCTTGCCAAGTGCACGAACGAACGCGGGGGCCAATTTCCATTTCAAAAGCCGGGTGGGTGCTCATTTCAGTAAGACACAAAAGGGGCGACGGACAAAGCGCAAACGAGAGCATGCTCTCGGAGCTCCCTGTCAGTGGAGGTAACTGACCGACAGCCTCCTGCCAGAGAGCAGGGTGAATCACGAGGCACGGACGCGGGCTCGCACACACGCATGCACGGCGCAACAGCAACAAGCGCCACCGGTCATCACAGTGGGCGGCTGAAGAACTAAAGAAAGGGAGAAGCAGTGCCGAAACAACGTACCAGGCGTGAAGCTAAGACAACAGCGGCAACAACAAAAACAAAGAAACGACCGCGGAGACAAAAGAAGCAGGGCAGTGGGGGAGAAAATGGGTTTGCGCGTACATCGACCCGCCTTCTCGTGAAGTACTACCACGCGTATAGCGGTTCACGCGCGCTTTTTTTCCCCGTTTTGCATCCAGTGACGCAACCTGCTCACCCCTCCTCCTCCCCCAACGCCGCCGTCGTCTGCATTCGCCGCGCGAAAAAGCAGACGACGACGCGGTTCAACGACCGCTCGCTGCTGACTGTGGCTTCGGCTCGCAGCGGCTCCGTTTATGTGGGCGGGCTGCGAAAAGAAGGTTACGCGGCGCGTGCACCTTCATCTCTTGACTTCCCTTTCCCCTTCTCTACCGCTGGGCATCAACGGTGCGTCCGTGTGATGAGGCAGAAGGCCGAAGGAGGGGGGGGGGGGGGGGGGTCGCACAACTGGTTGGCAGCAGTGGAAAAGCGGGACAGGCAACGACGATAACGCGGTGTACGCTGCCGGCCGTCAAATGTGGACCACTGCCGCGTTGCGACGCGGCCTTCCCTTCCGCGAGTCAAGGAACCCTGTATGGAAGAGGCGATTCGGGGGCGTTGACCGCGCGCCGTGTGTGTGCGCCGACCGGCAACAGCCGAACCGTCACAGCGTTGCGCTGCCGAGCGCGACGTTTCTTTGGCGGGATCGCTTATAGAGAGAGATGACAAATTGTGAACAGCTTTGGCATAACGTGTACGAAGCATTACCTTTATCGCACTTGCAGAAGTCCCGGAAACGCGGGCGGAAACAAATTCGCAGGTTGCGACACCTGCTGACCGCACCAGTCGTCCCCATAGCGCGGATGACTCTTCTCGCCGCAAATAACTTTTCTACGTGTCCGGCGGTGCGGACTTGTGGGATAAGTCATAATTTTCATAACGTATTTGTGACTCAGGAATGGAGAGATGAAAAGAAAAGTCATTATTTGTTTCTGATGTCATCCGTGCTTCCAGAAATATTAAAGAAATCTCAATATTACGGTAAAGAAGTCATGTACCCTGTGAATAGAATGCATGCTTTCAATTTTACTTTACGATGTGTCGCTCTTGCGCAACAAAAAATACTTGATGGAATCTCACGGCCCAAAGCTTCACGGTTGACTGATGTGTCCCGAAATAAGTTTTACACACCCTGGGTGTTTCGACGCGCGTCTTCATTTTCTTCTTTTCTTTCTTTGTATTCTGCCAGTTGAGAACACTGTCGCGGCTGCAAGGAATCGAACCGGCGACATCGCGCTCGACAGCAGCATGTCATAGCCCTTAAGCCACCGCATTGGGTATGAAAGATTTGAGCCTACGAAATGACCTCGTTTAATATGCTGGGCTCGAGCGGCAGTCCAGTACGGAGACAAGCGTAACCTGTTCGCACACTCAACGTGTACACGCCCGAAGAATTACGCGTGTTGCGGGCGCATCGAACGCACCCATTTCTTTAGAATATCAGGGTGGGGAGGTCGCGCGCTGAGGGAGGTCGGGTGGGATGGTGTCGTGTGTGGCGGGGACTTATTATGCGGCGACCCTGACGCGTCAGAGCTGTGCATCCATTTTGCGTCCCAGTGGGGCGGCGTAATAACAACGGCTTCGGCGCTCTGCTCCAATTGTTATTCGCCGCACGCGTGTACACCCCGCCTGAGCAAGTGACATCGCCCACTGCTTCTTTTGTAGTTCATTTTGTTTTCGCGGGGAACACGTGCAGCACAAAAGCTTCCTCGTGCGATTACCGACGTACGACTCGAAGCAGGAGTGTACAGCGTCAGCACCATTCAACTGCAACAAACTTCGACCCCGAAAGTTTACAAGACTTGAATAATTAAGACAGGAATGATTGAGCTCTTGTGTGTCAGCTAAGAAGGTCGGTGGGATGTGCTGAGTTGTAAGGCTCGCAACATTGTAAAAGAACCGGCCGTCTGAAGTTAGTCACTCTACCTGGGGGATTAGAAAAACAAAGAAAGAAAAAAAAACATGTCTGTATGCAAATAAGGTGCAAGGTCTTGCTCGCGTACGCACGTTCATGTACGTAACGTTCGTCTCTGTGCACGAGCGTTCGGGTTCGGTCAGCCGTAAAACGCAAAAGAAGTAGCACCTTTAAGGGGACATTAAACAAGCGAAGGTCGCGCTTTGAGGGCGTCTAGTAGAGAAGTAAAAAGAAAATAGAGACTCATTCATGTGCGAATTACAAAACAGACCTGTAACCTTTCTTGCCCTGCCCGGCGTAAGGAATTATATTCGTCTGCAAATAAAGAAAGGGCGTCGTCTGCCCGCGCAGCAGCAGACGCCTACGTGTGTTGGAATAATGGTTTCGACTCAGCGTGTTGAAGTTCAGTGGAAAAAGTAAAAAAAAAAAGCCTTTTAATTTTAGCAATGCAAAGACAGAATAAGGTCGCGTTCAGTGGGTGCGTGAAAGAAAAATTAGCATCGTGTGAGCTGCAACACAGATGAGAACGTGGCCCCCTTTGTTACCTTCCTGATGTAACAGACGAGTATCGTCTGCGAACAAAAAGAAAGGAGAACATGGGCGTCGTCTGCGTGCACTATAACAGACGATCGACTTGTGCAGTTTATAGGGCACGCTCATTTCCAAGCGGTACAAAAAGTGCTAAAGATGGCGGTGGGCGGTTGGTAAACCGTGTTCCGTCAGTGTCTGAAAGTCGGGCGTATACATATATATAGATACAGGTTTCTTGAGGAAACGGTTAGCTTCTCGTTGCACTTTCTTTAGCTGTATGCTTTGCCTATTTGTATTGCCTATTTGTAGGAGTTGTGTACGCTGAATAAATTAAAAAGCAGTGCCGAGTTGATTGTATAGAAGCAACCCCAAGGATTCCTTCATGAAGTGGGCGAACCGATTGTTTGTAGCGTTCGTAGTTAGTAATTCTGTCATCAATTGTCGTTGATATATGGCGTGCAAGACTACACTAGATGTATATCTATCCCTCTAATTTCAGTCAACTTTCTGCCTAAAAGTTGAAATTGTATGTCATAGTGGAATTATTCCCAGTTTAGTGTAAGACTATGCTTTACAGTCGTCATTTGACGCATTGGTCAGTGTGCTAGCCAGCAGGTTATTGAACCTTTGATCTGGCAGTCTAGCAAAGACACGTGGATGTATGTAGTACCTTTATGGTACCCACTTGTTCCAACAAATCGCCGCGTACCGGTCAATCCGAGCAATTAGTCCATCTAGCAGGCAATCTCGAAGTAGGCTTCAGAACACGATTGAGAGACGCAATTGTTCGTGGGTGCACCTAACAACTCGTGACCGATCATCAAACACCATCGAAGATGGAAGGAAAGCATGGCTGGGATCCGGAAAATGTATAACAAAGGACAGATCCGTAATCACCGGGAAACAAGTAAGCCGTTAAGCCGAAATAGAAGTAAGCGCAAGGTTTACGCGTAGAGAGTTAGCTTGCAGAAACCATCCGTCCGTGGAAGCAATCGCGACTACGCAACTGGCTTCCAGCTTGGCCCAAAGTCCGACTTGATTACTTGAAAGCCGTACAGGCGTCCATTTAAAGCAGAAGTGAATGGGATGCAAAAGAAAGGGGAGAAAAAAAAAAAGAAACGGACCACTAGCTCAAACGCGTCTGGAAATAGACTCGTCGTTGCAGACGGCAAGAGAAGATAACCGTGCAGAGAAACGAAAGACACCGTTTGCCTGTACCAAGTAAGTCAACAACACGTCGAGGAACGAACACCTCGCAGAAAATGTTTCTTTTTTCCTTTCCTCTTCTATAGCTCTGACGGAGCGAGCGAGAGCGAAAATCAAGAACGTGGCGATGGCATTGCGGTGAGCAGTGACGCGAGGCCAGTGACCGTGCTCTCTTCCCCACCCACTTTCGGTTTCAAGGCTTCGGGCAAGGCTTGACTTGGCTCTCTCTCCTCTCTCGACCGCTAGAGAGATAGCAAGCACACGGGCAAGAGCAACGCGGAAAGGGGAGGCGACCGAAGGAAGGAGGCATAAAGAAAAGAGAGAAAGAAAGAAAGGAACAAAAACAAAGAGAAGAAACGGAGAGGTAGGAGGAACGCACCGTTGGATTTTGCAAAGGTCGTCGAACCAGCGCCGGCCGCAACGGGACTTGCCGTTGAGCGCGCCGGCACCAAGTACAACGACCTCCGAGGGAGCGGTAGCAGACGACGCGCGCCTGTAGAAGCAGACGACGCGCAGACGACGGCGCGTCGGATGCTGAGAAGAAGCCCTGTGCGCTCTGTGAAGCAGACGATGTTGCCGTCTGCACGCGCCTGTTGCAGACGACGCGCTCCCGTGGGATGACCAGTCTGAGAAACTCCTGGAAATTTTAAAAACTGAGTCAATCAATATTTCATTTAAAGCGATTTTTCCCGTGCCTTTTTTTTCTTCTTTCCAGCAACCTGCATGAGGAGCGTTATGAGAAATTTGAAAATGGAGTGAATCGATAACTGCCGCCGCTATAACCACCGACTTCCAGACGGAGAAAACGAAAATATAGTGGCACTCGGGCACTTGTTGCGCGCTTTGGAGCTCTTGCTGATGAAACGTGGCGCAACATGTTGGACACATTCTGCAATATATTATTTTCCTTTTTTGCGCAGCTGCAGTGAAGTGTTCAACGGCATATTTCTTTTTGTGCTTTTTGCTTCACAAGCATGGCATGTCTGCTATCTTATAAATCAGAAAATAGCGCTTTTACGCAGTTATCTCCCTCCGAAAATTGAGATATTCTACAGTGATTTAGCAATGTATCATTTCCCCAAGCTTTTAACGGGGTAACGGTTTAAGAGCGCGCGCTATTACATACCCATAAAATGCACTATACCAGATAAAATATGACGGCGACTGAGTCATTCCTCGCCACAACGGCAAAGCACATAGTGAATGCGAAGAAGATTTCGCAAGGCGACAGTGTAACAGACAGAAAAACATCTCACCAATACGTGCATGCGTCTGGAAACTCGACGAAGGGGTGAACGTACGTTTGCGCAATAACCAGAATTCGCAAAGAAACAAGAGGTATATACATGTGGGGCAATATGAACTAACGTCGGAATAAGGACGCCATGATCTTTATAAGGCACTCTGTAGGCATATAAGTGACGACGGTAAAAGCGGGCGTGTAAATTCAGGACAGCGGGCAGTCTCTTACACAATGGTCACCAGACGGTAGTCAACAGCACATGGAATTCTGCAGTTCGTCTGCAACTTTCTTTTGGACGTCGCTTTGCATGGACAGACGAAACGGTTGCTACACATCTGCGCAGACGAACGAAAGTCGAGGCTCTGAGTTGCTACACACGGATCGTCGGAGTGCAGACGACGCGTTCTACTTCTGCTTTTTGTGGGACACAGAGTCCGAGTGACTTCATTGCGAATAACCTTCAGGATAAGAACGACCGAAGTAACGCCTGTACAGGCCATTTATACACCTATTGCGTCAACCTGTCTGAGCCAGATGGACAGCAATATAATCTAATAGGTGCCGTTTTTAAAAGAGCAGTGACGGTGAAACAAGGGTGGGCGGGTTTGAAAGCAAAGGACAGGTGCGACGAGAGCGGCAGTTTTTATGAAGCCAGTTTATTGATACGCAGACGAGAGAGGTGCCCAATTCAACTGCGATATAAGCTTGTTGACTACTTTGGAAGTCGTGGTGAAATGAACACGGCTGTCAGTGTCCTTCAAATTAATTTTCGCTCCTCTCCAGAATAAAAAAAAATGTAATTAATAAACGCTTGCGTATACTAAACCATATTTGACTAAGTTTCGGATTTGAACAGACGGCATTTTGACGGCATTACTGGTAGGTCTGGGTCGTTTCACTCCGACATAAGTCATCGCGAAGAAGCATGAGGTTTCAGCCATGCGCGCACTGGCGGACACAGAAGTGACAGGTTGAAAAAAGAGAGAGAGAATGAAAGAGAGTGAACGCATGGTGGCAGACGAGGAGTGATGGAGCCGCAAAACCCGGTGACCCAGTGGCGTTACAAAACCAGTAACAGCGCGCAGCGGAATGGAGGGGGAGAGACAACCACCGCACGACGGCCCGCTCAGCCCAGACAATAATAATACCGCCACAAGACCGCAAACGTCAGAAGTTACAAAAGCAAAAATACCTTACAGCGAAACGGGGAGAGAACGGAAGACAAAAGAGCTCCTTCTCTTTCACTTCGGTTCTACGAACCCCCAAAAAACTGCGAGGGAGAAAGCTGGAGAGATATGAAAGAAGGAAGTGGAGAGACGGAGTTCAATGTGGCGAGGGTGGAAATCACTTTCGCCTACGCGTTTTGTGCCAGCATGCCTTGTCGCCGGCGCTTCCTCAACTCGCTCTCTCCGCAGAGCTCAACAGGTGCTTGTGTGCGCTGCAAAACCGCGCCGTTCCCCGCACCGTGCCTCCTCTCTTCTCACCCGCCCTTTCTCGTTCCCGTTGGCGTCCGTTACGGTAGGAGCGGGAACGTCGTCGGCCGCGTTCAACGGCACCGTTGCGCGGGCTGCGGCGGCCCTGTCAATGACCTCGACGCCGAGTGCGTTGACCTTCGCGCGGGGGTCCCTGGCGTGTTGCACCTATCGCGGTGAGCGGTAGACGGCCCGCCGCGAGCCTGTTGGTTGGTGGTAGGCGGAGGGCTTCTCGTCGGGACTGTGAGCTTCGTGGCAACTGGTTGCAGGCTTCCACGATTGTTACTGCTGTTGCGCGTGGTAAACTGCTGCGCGAATAACTATTCTCTAATCACGAAGAGGCCTCAGATAAGGCACTCGGTTAGCTGCTGGCATTAACGGCCAATTTATTTCTTTAGTTGAGGATGCATCCTAAGCAGACTCTTTTAAAGCACGGTTTACCTGCGTTGGGAAACAGTACTTGATAGGTGCGTTTGAAATGCTGGAATGTCGAACGGATTAATGACTTCTTTCTATAATGTCGCCGAAGTGAAGCCGGAATGTTGCATTTGTAGTGTCACCTGTAACTAATCGCGATGTATGCATCAAAAACACACAAGTTCGCGCCTAATCTCGCGGTAGAGTGAATGTTGCCACGCGGATATTGATAGGCCATTTAAGAGATTCGTGGAATGGTCATAGACTGATTTAGGTGATCTATAAGCTGAAATACCTTTCACGTCAGTTAAGTGTCGCCAAGGAGCCTCCTTCTTGGAGGTTACTGTCTACCACACGAAAACATGTCTATCAAGCGACAATATAAAGGTAATTCGGTTTGTGTGAGCATCGTTAAAATTTCTTTCGTGTGGGCTTGAGTGTGCCAAGAGAGGAGTAATAAATTATTGCGCTAATTGGGGGGCAGTTGGTTAGACCCATTCAAGAGCTAAGGAGTAGCCGGCGCCTTATTTGTGCGTCAACATCTCCTTATATAATATTTAAAAAAATGGAAGCAGGCTGTCAACAAGTACCGCGGGGGCCTCGACACGATGATAAATGGGATGAATGAAAA
Organism: Dermacentor silvarum; assembly: GCF_013339745.2. Lineage (NCBI taxonomy): Eukaryota > Metazoa > Arthropoda > Arachnida > Ixodida > Ixodidae > Dermacentor > Dermacentor silvarum. Next base: position 95,006,210 of record NC_051164.1, read on the forward strand.
GGACGGCACTAAGTCAAAATAAGTACGGCAATTTACCCTTGCTGTAATAAATACTCTGCCCTTGTGAGGTTCATGGATCATTGCGTAGGTAAACAAAGGTATACTACATATCGAAACATTCAATTTGAAGCTCTTAAGCTTCTCAGCAATTGAGTTTTTTTTTTTTTTATTCTCGCCTATCTTCATTGGCTCATACATCGCTGCACCGCTCTTATCTTCCAGGTCGGTTACTCTGTACGACCTGGGATTAGCAAAGCAAAGAAGAGTGGCAATTGAAATGGATTGTTACAAAATACGGCCGCTACACTGTTACAAGTCGCCGCTACACTTCAGTCCGCTTAGTGTGTCCGCTCTGAATAGTATATGCCCTTTCTGAGAGAAAAAAATAATTGGAGGACGCTTAAGCTTCGCCTTTAAGAGTGGAACGCGATAGAATTTAAAGATCCCTGGCTGCTTATTAGGCTTTTTTTTCACGCATATTCAAATTACAATCCGACACTATCACGTCTGTATAGGTTATGGTTAAGTCGTCCTTTACGATTTTTCTGACGGATTTTACATTGAGTGATTAATTTTTTGTTCACTAACGCCTTGCGCCACTCAAAGGGCCTGCCCGGTCGGTGTGGTTCGGGATGATGTGGTTCGGCGTGATTATTTCCGCCAACGACGTGCCGACGTCGGATTTTCTGCGACACGGGGCCCTTTGCGCTATCGCGTTAAAAAGCGAACAAGGAAGCGGCAACAGAAGGAACGGTACGCGCGTCTTGAGCGAGCGACATCTGGAAGCCGGAAAGTGAAACCGAAGCCGTTCGCGGCGGAACAACATCTGGAAAGCGAGTGACGGCGGGGGGTAGGGTCTAGCGCGGAGCGAGGGAGTGAAGCGGTGGCGGAAAAGAAAAGAAAAATGGATCCAAGGTCGCTTTACACTCGCGCTTTCGTTTGGGCTCGCCGCGCTTGATGCCGGCGCTACGAGGCATACGCCAAGGACACTCAAGGCCGCTCACCGCGGCGCGCACTAAAGCAGCGTAAGCCGAAGATGCTGCGGAATGGCGTTGGCGCGTATCCTGCGGTGTCCGTGAAGCTCATGCCGTGCGCGCAGTTAGGGATATTGCGAGCGTATGTACCATGTACCCCGCCAATCTTCTTCGAGCTTCGCTGACAGGCTCGCTTGCCTGCTTGAATAGGCAGTGGCCGCCCGCAGTAGTATAGTAGTCTTCTGTTCAGCGCGTAGCAGACGACGTACGCTAGAGTTTTGCTTCTGCACGCACTATTCAATGTCCAGACGACTTTTTTTTTTTTCTTTTTTCATCTTGTTGGGAGTTGCGATTCAAATATTTATTTTTAGGCGCTTCTCATTTCTTCATCTGCAACGATTAAAGTAACAGTTTTTGTTGAATTGGGCATGTGCAGACGACGGCCACGCTTGCTTTGTTTAATGTCTTGTTTATATTTATTTAAAACGTCTGTTTCGATAAACAAAAATTTTTCGTTCTGTATTTGGCAGCTGGTGGACGTAAGAGCGTAATCAACCTCTGTGACGTGCTAATGCGCAGCCATTTGGCATTTGGCGACGTGGATCTGCGAAACGTATTCGTTGTAGCATGGGTGTTGCGAGGAGTCGCTGATCTCCAACTTTCGAGTCACATACGCTCATTTTTTTTTAAACATGGGGTCTCCAAGGATTTCTTCAACTATAGCATAACCGTAAAGACGAGGATCTGTATGCTCAACCGGCTGTAAACAACGCGCTCGCGCTCGTCTGCATGCCCTGCCGAGTTTTGGCAGACGATCTTTCTTATCTGACTTCTCTCTCATCTTTCAGAAGTGAAGAGTGTTAGCTTGTCGCGTGTTATCTGTAGATTGCAGTTTAAATATGGGAACAAGCGTGTAAACAGAAGCGGACAGAAGTGAATGAGAAACGAAAGAGAAACGCGCGTAAAAGCCGTGCTGAAGCTTCGTCTTCTTCTTCTGCTGCTGCTGCTGCTGCTGCTGCTGCGGATGGCTTTTTTTTTTTTATGCGAAGTGTCAGCGGTAGACGGCCGGGAACACCGTATGCGCAGCGAAAGGTAATGAAGGAGCGAAGGATTGAACGAAGAGAGAAAGCGAAGCGAACGCTCGAAAGGCAGCTATAGGCATCGGCATTTTAGGCCAAGGTGAGGACGCGTCAAACGTCTCTCTCGCTCTTTTTTCTTTCTTTTTCTATCGTTGTCATGCAACAGCCTCGTTGCCGTGTACTAGCTGTAATCGTCGTAACATACGACGTAAGCTTCGCGCCCTAATTGCAAGAAGGGGGAGGTTGTCGAAGGTGCGCTCGTGTTTCGAAAACCGTGCTTGCAGACGATGAGCAGACGTCAGGCATGCGAGATTTGATTCTTTTCCAGTCTTTCTCCTATAAAACCGCATATTTCTCCTGTTGTACCCTTGTCGAAGGGAAGTGGTGCATCGACGGGAAGGGGATCTGAAGCAAACCCAGGGTTTACTAATTGCTATAGGCTTAACGTTCTAAACCACCACAGGGGACATGCGCCGTAGTTGCGGGACTCCAGATTAACTTTTACCAAATGGTGTTCTTTTGTTGTGCACATAAATCGAAGTACACGAGCGCGTTTCAACTCTGCTCCCAGGGGAATGCGGCCGCGACTGTTGGGAATCGAATCGAAGATCTCTTCCCACTTTTGTTTTTTCTGTCAAGTCGTTCTATATACGATGTGCGAGAGCAAAGAAAAATGGAAAAGATTTACGTTGTCGTTGCGCATAGGTTGCATTTTGAGCGCCTCGTGTTTGTCTCTGCAATAACTTTCTCAAATAATAAAGCGGAAAAACAAAATGCATTCGTTCCCGCTAATCAAAAATAGTAGTTGCTAAAGATCAACCTGCCAGTTTTCGCCCATTTATTGTTTGTCTCTGGAGCAGTGGAATCATCATCAGGCACTGGAATAAGTGATACTCGTTAGATCGTTGTGAGGCCTTGATGTGACCAAGTGATACCGATCGGGAGTAAAATTCCTGGCACCAAACACAATATTGGCATAGTTTTCTTGCCCTGTAAGGGAAATAGAGCAATTTAGTCACGCGGGTTTCACGAAACGAGCCAAAACAACCGCCTGCCATCTAACGCGTTCTTGCTATAGCTCTAGAAAGATAAATCTACTGCCAGAGAGTTAAACGAAACACGCACAACATAAGGCAGATGAAACTTGACGCTGGGCCATTGGATACGACCGGCCAATATACTCATTGCAAAAGGGGGCGGTTACGCCAATGCCATATCCAGCAGCGCAGCCTTCGATGACTTCGGGAAGGTGGGGGGTTATTACGCAATAGCACACCCCTCCCCCTATAGGTCGCCGCGGTTCACGAGAAAGCCAAAGTGTTGTGCCAAAAAGGAAAGCGTAATCGGTAGTCACAATCGGCCTTTTCTACGCGGTAATACCTGGATCGAAGCCGTATCGGCGATTACGGCACCTTGCCTTGCGCGCGCTCCCTGGACGGAGCTCTAAAAGATAAGACGAAAAAGCGACAACAGGGCAGCCACTCGCGTTCTCTTTTCGTTGCCCGTGAAGTCTTGATCGCTTTCGTGTTTGAAAAAAAAAAAAGAAAGATTTCGATGTCAAGGCAAACGTGCCCTGCAGCACGCGGCGTGAGTGCCAGGCGACGGGTGGGAGGGCTATAGCACACAAGTCGTGCGCTTGCGAAAATAACGGGACCATGACGTCGCACGTACGAATACTCGTTTTAGCTGGAGGTCGGCGTTTGCTACTAAGTAGAGAACGCGTACGACTTTAGCTGAGAGGTTTTGATGACGCCATCTTACACTGTTGATGCATAACGTTTGAAGCTGTGCCGTTCAACGCGTGCGCTGCTGCAACCAGTTGACAAACAAACGAGCGAGGAAAGAAACGCAAGGACGTGGTTGGCTCTGTAGCACCATCGCTTGCAACAGCGGCTATATGTTCGTATTAATAGTTCAGAATTTTCAAGACCACCCCGTACATAAACCGAAACTAAAATGGTTGGTTATACATTAAGCGATACGCTGTAAAACAGGTCGTTCCTGCTCACGAAACACAACAACGCGATGAGCTATATATATGCATATACGAGGCCTCGCTTAGGCTTAGGTTTGTCGTCTGCTATTAGGCACAAAATGGCAGAAGTCGAAGACGAAAAGATGACGGACTCGCAAAACCTGGAGCATGGCGTCTCAATGGCGAAACTTAACTTTAGCGATGCCGTTTTGGACTGTCGTCAATTTTTATCCCAGTCGTTTGAAACCATTTTGTGCTATAGTGTTTACTCAGTTGCCTATGTACAGCAGTACTCATCGTAAACCCCCGTGAGTTCATTTTGTTCACATATGTTTAAATGTACACCTCATGCATTTTTTTATAAAGTATCGCTTTTCTTTCTTTCTATTTCATTTTTTTTTCTGCCTCTGACCGATGTTTTTAAACAGCTATACAACCCATAACGTATTTTCGTACGACATTGGTCAAATTAATCTGGCATGTATTTGTAATTTTTTCACGAGGTATTTTTATTTCAAGAAATTTAGCGACTCTCACGATGTAGATAAATCAGTGGGCCCATTTTAAGCGTGCACGTAGATAACGTCTTTTAGCGACAAGTTAATTTAGCTTGTTTCTAGTAGAAACTGCTGTGTGGCCCAAATCAACGGCTAAACAGATTAGGGTGTGTACTGAAAGCGTATTGAAGATAATTCATAACGCATAAGGGTATCTACATGAACAATGCAAGCTACATGGTGTAGAAATACAAGAACTGAAGCTTTTTCTATCAAAATAAGGACGACATCTGAACCTTGGCGAAGCCAACTTGAATTCCTTTGTAAAATTTATTGTTATATGTGGAGGGGTTGGGAGGTGGTTGAATATTTGGCAAATGATGCTAAATGACGTCAAGTATAAATACTCGCAAACGGAAAAAACAAGCAGATTACAGGTTGAAAGGAAACACCCGGCCCCATCACCGCGAATGACAGAACAATCACGCGTAATGTGCTTTGGCATTAAACATCATGTCGTTAGCAGACGACATCAATCAGAGGAACATTAGCAGATGGCCTCGGGAAGTGGATGGATGGGACAGACGTGTTCGACATGTTGACCAAGCGGAGTATCGTAATGGCCGCTGAAAAGCGCGCTTGATAAGGTCACCGCGACAGAATAACACGCTGTTACAAATTCGCCATGCTTAAATTGAAATGATGGAACAGCAGTGCACTTTCGGCAGCGTCACTGTTGAAGGTCTGGCCGCGGTGGCGCAGGTGTGGCGTTCTACTGCCGAACTCGAGTTCGCTGGTTCGACTTCCCACCGCATTCCGGTGGACGCGAAATGCAGTAACTCTAGTGTGATGAGATTTAGGTGCTCTTTAGAAAACCCCAATTACTCGAAATTAATGCAGAACTCTCCATTACGGTTGTTACACAGGCCTCAAACAAGCCATGATTAAATAAATAATCCCCACGATTATATATACAGTGGAATCTCGTTGATACGATCTTCACGGGAACCGCAAAATAAAACGTATCATCCGAAATCGTATTATCCGAACATTATCGTATATAAGAAAAAAAATTCATTATCCCGAAAAATGTATTATGCAGAATCGTATCAACGAGATTCCACTGTATATGTTAGTTAGAAGAAAGTTATGAAGCCACTCGGACGATTCGACTTCCCAAGATCTTAGTGTTAAGGGAAAGAAAGAAAAGTTATGTGTCACACTAGAATATTAGAGGATATATACGACACAGAAAGGTTTCGACACGTCCCGTCTACTATGGAGTCAATATGGAGACCACAGTGGCGCTTAGCATTTTTTTTAGAGCAAGCGATATTTGAACGAACCAGCTGGTAATTAAGCAATGCTTGTGGGCGATCGTTCGAGTCATATAATTTAACAACCGATGTCTCACATCTATAGAAGTAATATCAGATATGCAAAATGTGCTATCGTCGAAAAAGCTCTGGTACTAAAATCCGCCGCTGAAACTCTTTACTTAGTAGCAACGTATTCGTATGCAACGCAGCCATTACGCCTAAATAAGCAAGGATGCGTGGCGCTAAGCCTAAAGAGAGCAATGGAGCTTCTGTCACATGGTCGGATTGAAGCGAGTGAGGAAAACAAGCAAACGAGTAATACAACGATGTGACTACGTTGGAAAGATTAAAAAAAAGAAGAGAAAAACGAAAGTGTCAGTAAATAGAACGAAATCGTGAGCAAACAGGCCAAGCAGCGCATTCGGGATTTCGAAGGTCATTCAACTGGGAAGCAACCATGACGTCACGGCGGCTCGCCGGGCAATCTCGTGGTCGAGAAAGCGAAACGAGCGCCCTCTCCCTTACCATAGCTGTGACTTTTGTTTTTGGTCATGTTATTTTTTTTTCTCGTTAGCAGGTTCTCGGAAAATGATGTCAAGCCTAATCAGAAGTTGTCAGGGTCGCAACTGTCAGTGCAATTCACCGCCACTTGCAGGAATAGACAGAAGTGCGAATTTCAGTGACCATAACTTACACCTTGTGTTGAGAAAAGAATTGTGTGAAATAACGAGTAAAACCCAGGGTATTCAACGTTGAGGAAGTTGTCCGCTGACATTCAGCTGGCAGTACCACTAGCCTGTTTAAGTGAGTTTGGTTACGGTTCAGAAAAATATACTCACGAGGCAAGGCGGCTTAACTATACCATCTAGATGAGAAGTATGTTATTTGTCTATCTGCGCCTTATCGCTGTAGATAATCTTGTTTGTGTGTTGACGCGTCAACCGGCGCAGTTAAGCGAATACAATTTTAACAGGTTAGTTATTTTTGTATTTGCGGAAATCAGTGTGCGCTCGCTGTCCAGTTTACGATGACAGAAAAAAAAAAACACTATTCTGGTTAGTGATACCACTTGCTGAAATACGGCTGTGTCGTCTATCTGCAAAGTTCTGGAATCTTCATGTGTCAACTGGTTCTAATTGTGTATGATACGCATGAAATAAATTTTGACTATATATAGCCTGCACATTGTGTCTGAAAAGCTTATATTGCATAAGAATGCGCGTAGCAAATCCAGCGCGTGGCAATCCAACTCACCTTAAATAAGAAGAGTCGATGAACACACGAAGAGGATAACAAAGGGAAAAAAGTACTGGTGCTCAAATCCTCAGAGAAGCACCACGATGCAAATCGAAAATGGTAGCCACGAAGTGTATATCGCTACGACGACTAGGTGCTGTCGGTTCTGTTCCCTGTCTTTAGCACTTCACATGTTTCGCGAGTACCACAGACACACTTTCGGAGTACATTCAGTTTTCTCCTCCGGCTTTCAACCGTTAACATCGAAGTGTTCACTTTCGAAACGGTACCTTAAGTACATCTCTTCACCGAACGCCACGTGCCAAACGCCGACAAAACTATTCGTTTTCTGACGCTTCAACCACAGCGGGATCACGATCTTCGGAAGATTCTCGAAGCAGACATGCGGGTGCGGACCACCTTGCGGCAGCAGACGAACTTCCTTTAGTTCCACGGACGGACGATGACGACGTCGTTGCTGCACAAAGTATGGTTTTTAGTAAAATTCCGCACAGATTCTCGTCAGGAAAAACACGTTGCGGCGTTGAAGATTGCAGACGATCACAGGTGCAAGCACACGCTGCTAGCAGACGACACACACACACGCCGGCGTCGTAGCAGACGACACACGCTCGCCGCTTTGCCGACGGACGCACGCCGGCAAGAGTTTTAGCAGACGACGGGGCAGTTGCTTTAGCACGAAAATTCACTCCGGTGCTTGAAGACTCGCGTTCGACGACGGCGGAATTACCGGGGAAAAAATCAAATTTGCCGAACGATCTCGCGGTCCCGATTGAATGGAGACGCGCACGTTCACGTAACGATCAGGGGTGGGCCAAAGCCGGCCGCCATCGAAGAAGCGGTGAGGCGCGCGGCAGATCTTTTTCTGGCAGCAGCCGGGCCGTTTCGCGAGCAGCCGCCAGGCACCCAGAGAGAGCGAGAGCGCACTTGGGGAGCGTGCGCGCGCGTGTGTGTGTGCGTGCTCCATGACCCAGTTTCGGGTGGCGGGGAGAAGGGAAGCAGGTCAGGGGAACCGGCGCTCGCCCCCCGCTCGCAAGCGGGCCAAGGCCCTCGCTCGTTGGTTGTTGCCGCTGGCGGCAGCACACAACGCCACGCCGCTCCTCCGCGGCGCGAGCGAGAGCGCAAACCAGAGAGAGAGAAACGCCGTGAACGAGAAGGGCTCGGCAAGTGAAAGCTTTTTCTTCGTAGAGGTCACTGGTCGCTCTAACCGGCGTCGGCGCTTCGCGCTGCTGGCTGCTTCGCGCCGCGGGCCTGAGCTGGTGCGGCGGCGTGGTGGTGATGATGCCGTCCGTTGTTGCCGCCGTTGTAGGCATCCTCCTTTCACTTCTGGTCGTCTGCTCTCGATGATCACGCAATTTCCCGCCTCCGGGGCGTCGTCGTCTGCTTGTTCGTTTTAGTTTGCTTTGTTCCTGTTTATCGCGGAAACAAGGAGGGGAGAGATTCTCGCTCTTTATTTATTTCAGTCTGTTTCCTATATCGAAAGAGTCGTCCTCGACCTGTAAGGATGGTGACCTGTTTCGCACCGCTCTTAAGGAAGAGCGGTTCAGCCCCAGATGAACCGGAAGTGGGAGCGTCTTTCGATTTGGTCGTCGCGTAGGAGCCATGTTTTTGTCGCGATCGCTACTGTCTGGTTCCGGCGACAAGCGGACGAACACGTGCGAATAGTCGAGTAACGACTGCGTAATAGACGTTTATTAGACGGAAATTTGTCTAGTGTCTTGTAGACGTCTAATAGACGTGTATATTTGGGTAGCATCTATCTTATTTGTTAGATGTTATGATTATTTGTCTATTTGACGTCTCATAAATAGCAGACCTTGAATTTGTAATACAAGTCTATTAGGCGTTTATTAGATACTACAGGAGTCAACATCGAATTGACGTCTAGTAAACATTTATTTGATACACGTCCTAAACGACATTTTCCCCCGTTATCCTGCATTTCAAAAGGAAACTCTTGTATGGCCCCGAACTAATTTTTTTTTTCTTTCGCTCAAGGAAAACGAAGGTAACGCTGCCATAACGTTGCATTATTATCGCTTTTTTATCAATAAGCAGGATACTAAAATACCAATATTGCCTAATTTTAGACTGCACAGCATTATTATTTTAAAACAACATTTTCAGTAATCTGGCGGAAAATTGTACATTACTGGGAAACTTAATAATTAACCCTTGTAGTTTTAAACTTAATACCCTTGTAATTCCATCCCTTTGAAGTTCCCGCCGAAACACCAGCGCCCATACGTCAGCGTGACGTAGTTTATTTCAGTGTAACTTCCCGCGTAAGGGCCGTTTATGCGCCAGTTATCGCTTCGTCTGTTATCGCTGTGTTATAAGACAACGTGGTCCGTACCCGATAGTGACTTTTATGGACATGTTCTCGCATTATAGAAACAACTACACACACACACAAACAAAAAGAACGGAACTTAAGAACTGTCAAGGGTGATCACCAGCGAGATTGAGTCGAAGACTGAAGATCGTTTAAAGACGACAAAGAAATGATATAAAAAATGAAACGACGATTGCCTTCACTCAATTTCTTTCTTTCTTTGTTGTTGTTGTTGCTGCAAGTCTGTCAAAAGAGAGAGAGAGAGAGAAAAAAAGAGAAAAATTGCGCCGTCTATTCATATAAATACCGCGAAATAAACACCCCGAGAAGCTGTTTTCCGCCCTCCCCGCGAAGTCTCTTTGGGATGAGTCGATGACCCAGATTCGGGGAGAAAGTTCAGTGTGTCATTTTGTGCCTGCGTCATCGTTATTGGCTTTCCTTGCTTTTGTTTCGTCTGTGGCCGGCTCCCCCGTATTCGTCTGCTTACTCGTTATCTCACTCCCTCTACCTCGCTGTTCGTAAATACCCACATCGGAAGCAAACGATACGCAACAAAAAACGAAATATCACGCGAGCGCGTCTGCTGCGATGTTTCATCTCTCGGCTCTGATAACGACGGAGTAAGCAGACGATATAACGCGTAAGGCCAGATTACGCACAGGGGTAGCAGTGTTTCCTTATCTTATTCGGGGATTTCCCTCTCACAGTGTTTGCCTCACGTTTGGAGGGTGAACTACTTTTGGCTTCGCGTACACCGGAGATAAGTGCCTGTAGAAGGTGGCACACCTTCCCTTATCTCAGGCATGTCAAAGGATGTCTGACACAATTTTTGAGCTATCCGATGTCGTGCGTGGGGGCAACTCCCATTTCAGTATCAGCGCGATAGCTGAATTGAGAGCTGATTTTTCCAAGGACCCCACAGCTTTCCTGACATCCAAATGACAGGTAACACATGTTAGGAAGGTTTCCATTAACTCTCCAACCGGCACCGTGGCCCTGATTAATTGCTCGATTCTTTTGAAACGTTGCGTTCGATTCGGTCGTGTCCACTGCTTCTTATAGATTGGTAAACTTTTGTAACATAAGACATTTTGATACTGTGACTCTTTGTGAACTCTTGCGACAACACAGTATAACCAATTCATTCCTTTTTCTAAGGAATTGGACTGAATAGGAAAGCTAAATGTGCATTCCGCGAAGGTGCCAGTCGCTCTTAGATCTTTCTAAAATAGGATTCTATTAGATTGCACAAAAGCTTTATTGTAACGTGTAGTAATTGTTATTGAAATCTCGTGGGACTCATTCGATGATTTCGGAACGTTAACAATCGCGGATGAATGAAAATTAACGCATTTTGCTACGCGTAGAGATTGTAGGACTTAGGCATTGCTTCTTATAGTTGCAACGCAAGGGTAAGTAGTCCCAGGGCTGTCGCTTTTTTTTTTTGTCATTCTCTTTGAAGAGGGCGGTAGGTAAGTTGTAAATTGTTGCTATGAATGACCGAAGAAATTAATTAATCGAAAAGGTAACAGCTGTACAAACAAAATTAGTCACTCATCAGTTGATTACTGGCAGGATCGCTCATTCCTTCGCTGGGATACGCAATGATTTGTTGATATATTATACTCGGTAACATTATGTTTCAAACACGATATGATCACAAATGACATCAGCCAGGTTTTAACCAAACATTCCCAGTCTTGCAACCTCCCGGCCTCGCCTGTAAAGCCAATTGGCACTCAGAAGGAGGTCGTCGGACATCTGTCCGTGAAGTCTGCTTCTGTCAAGAATTTCTATACGCTCCCTGCAATAAAGTAGTGTCCATTTTTAAAGAAAACACCTAGTTTGTAACAAACCCAATATAGCTGCATCATTTATTTTTTAACTTCATCGGGGAATGGTGACTAATGTAACGCGTCCGACCACACATCAGTACTTAAAGAGTATATAGTGTGCGGCTTTCATATCTTAATCACCTATAGTTGAAGGCGGAACACTAACATAGTGCGCCGTTTATTGATGTATCGCACCGTATATGGGTAACCGTGTGCTGTACAGGCAGCATAAACAATCACACATGTCCTAGAAATATTCCTCAAAAGGTCATTAGTGTATCGTGCTTACTTAACGAGTTTACTGGTCATCATCACATAAGTGCCGAAGTCCGCTGGAATGAAGAATGTTTTTACGGCGCATGTCGCCGTCCAGTAAACGTTCGCCCCTCGTTAACATGCACATAATGCGCGTCTGAACTCTGCTGTCTGACGTCGTGGCCTTTCTACGGCGCTGATAATTTTTTACAGCGAAGCTATGTATGACTAGGATCCCGGGATTTCTTCGTCTCCGTCGACAGAAAGCTCAACCGATCACAGCGGAAGGCGCGTGCCGCGTGCGCCGCTGGGTTCCTTGCAGCACCGCCAGATGGCGCCCGCCTCCGCGGCAACGGCGGCGCCGGCCGTGCGGGGGAAATGAAAAAAAAAATAACCACAATACTCGCTCATAGCGTTTGCCGCAAGCGTTTGCCGGTAGATGTCGGGAAGCAGCAACTGTAGCATACGAAGCAGGGAGTGACGTCACTACACTTTCTTATGTAAAAGAAGAACCCGCCTAGTAACTGATTTCAATTGTGTTGTGATAGCGCTATGGAAAGAGCAGCGTGAAAACGGTGAGCGGCGGCGGGAACAGCAACGCCAATGTGCACAGTGGTGTCGTGGTCAGGCTCGTCAGGGCTCAGTTTAAGGCCACGTCACATTGGTCTATCCGATCAGGGGATTACCACAGCTTATTACATATTTATTTATTTATTTATTTCAGTTTCGCAGCAGACAGCACATAAAGCCTGATGCCGGGACAGAAGCTAAAGACAGTTTATGCCTGACGAGGCCTCAGCCCAAACAGTTCAGAGTGATGCACTTACAAAACATGGGAAAAAAAATGTGCTGAACCAAACATTGACAATAAAATTACGTTGACCAAGAAAAGTTATAAACACGACATTTTGCACCGTCCTATAACAACGAGAACGTGTCGCTTGTTCAGTAGTAAACACAACAGATCATACATTGCATGACATTATCCAAATTTACATACAATTAAATAAAAAAAAAACATAGTTACAGAAATCCGTGCATACCTTGTAATAATATGCATAAGTAGCTTGTGGATTATACATATGGTCAGTAATCACCTGCCTGTACAGACTAAGTTGTTTTATGTCGTAGTTGTTTGTTTGTGCTGATTGATTTCTGAATGCCTGGTGCATAATTAGCGCATCTTCACGTAACCGCTTCGCAACAACCTTATCGGCACAGTTACCCCATATCTCTTCCGACTCGTTTTCATGTTCCATGATCAACAAAAAAGAGAAGACAATAAAAATTTGCCACCTGTCACGAAAAAAAAAATACCTGCTGTCATCTCCCACTACAGAAGACGCAGGAAATCCATTTTGCAGAAGTTTCTCGTCGACAACGATTTGTTCCTACTGTAAAGGCCGCTTCACTGCCAAGCGGCGTAGGGCCAGCCGGCAAGCGGTCTCAGCAGTGAAATGCCGGAAGCGGTAGGAGTCAGAGGACGGCCGCCATCTTTGTCCGCGACACACACGTGGGCCTTCGGAAGGCGTTGGCGCCACATCGAGATCGACAGGTCTAAACTGGAACGCTGACGTGTTTTCGCTTTCTTCTGCTACGCTCGCGCGCGCGCGCTTTCGCGCAAAAGACGTGAGCCGGCGTGGGCGGCGAGCCGATCGTCTGCTACACATGACGAAGTGCGTAGGCAGCCGGTATATACGCGCGAAAGGTGCAGCAGACAACATCACTGCGGTTTTCCCATTGCTTATGCGGCGTTTGTGCTTGGCTTCTATGGGGGTAGTCAAAACCGGTCAGATTTACTTGAGAGTAATGATTTCGATAAATTTGCTGCAAGATTAATTTACTGCACTTTGAGTTTGGAAGACTTGCTCGGGCCATAATGCGATGGAATTCCTGCAACAAGATTATTAATATTGTTTATAAGATTTTATTTTATTTTAATATCCAGCACAATGTGTAGCCTCTTAAGATTGGAGCTATTGAAGTAGCCTCGGGTTTTGTAGTTGTAATGACGGTCGTCGGTTGCAATGCAAGAAGTTACGTTCCTGAACACTTCTGAACCTGGAAGTTCCTGAACCGAAAGTTCAGTGAGCTTGCCGGCGAAAGTTGTGTCATTTCTTTTAAGCAGCAAGACAATTACCTTGCCACTTCCTACTTTTCTTACAGATGTAATCATCTCTTCATCTGGCCTGACTTCTCAATTAGACACCATTGTTTCCTTTCCAGTTTTACTTTTCCCAGTTTTTCATTCGCCCCTGCATCTGTGCTTACTTACAACCACTCGATTCATGGCCTTGCCTCCACAGTGAATGCGTTCCACGTTTTGAAACTTCACCACCATCCTCATCATAATGAGAACTCTGGCCGAGGCGACGTTGTCGTCTTTTGCATCTTCAGTGCAGACGGCACAAAACGCACACATTTTAGTGCAGGGGCGCGCAACGCACAAGGGCCGATGTTGCTCTTGACGCCGCCAAACGTTGTCATCTTTGGCCCTTTTCGTGTATGTGAGCAGTGTACGCTCTCGTCATGCATAGCAGACGATAGCCCGAACTGAGTCCGTATATACAGACGGCAACCCTGAGCAGGCGGTAACCCGGCAGGCGGTAACCATGCGAACGGTACCGCGAACCAAAAAGTTTCCTACTAAAATTCACGTAGGAAACTATGCTCCGAGCATACGGGTAACGTCTGCTCGCTCGCGCTCGCTCGCGTTTCTTTGCTGCTGCTGAACGTTGTCGTCTGTTACCCTTTTCGTGCATGTGTGCAGCCAAACGCTTTTTGGATAGCAGACGAAAGACCTAACTAAGGCCATGCATGCAGACGGCAACCCAGAGTACACGGCAACCCTGAGCAGACCGTATCCCGAGCAGACGGGTAACGTCTGCTCGCTCGTGCTCGCTCGCGTTTCTTCGCCGCTGCCGATCGGTTGCTAAAAAGCGAGAGTGGCCCTCAGGGGTGAGGTGATATTGGCTGGGCGCGAGGGAGGCGAAAGTGTCCCTCGGAACGAGCCACGCGGTGCGGGTGAAAGCTGTCCTCGGCCCGGCACCGGCGCTGCAGAAGTCACCTTGCCTGCAGTAAACAACGCACCGGCGCGCAGCCGCTTGCAGCCACAGAAATGGGGTCATACGTCGTAGTCGGAGCGCGCGCTCTCCCCCTCTTCGACTCTTCGGACGGTGCGACCGGCGAGGCGGCTGCTGCGTTTTTTTTTTTTTTTTTCGTCCCCGCCTCTATATGCACACACCTCTCGGCGTACTCAGCCTCCGAGCTATAACTGCACGCGAGACTTTTATCACGCGCGCACCCCGGCGCGATGACGCAAGCCGCACCACGTTTCGAAGAGGGAGGTACATACTTGGCAGTGGTAGCGCATTCTCGGGCGCGTGGGCGTGCCACGTACTCTGTGTACTACGTTGGGATCGGAAGTTCGTGCTTTAATTTCTTTCACTGTCGGAGGAGTAAAATGCGCGACAGCGGAATGTAGCTTGCTGAGGGAACTAATGAACGAAAGATGTAACTATCGAATGAACGAGCTACTGAACGACGAAACAGACAGACAAACAAACAAACAAAGATTAATGCGTGAACGAACAGATTATGCAGAGATAACTTCCGCGTGCTTCGGTTCGAAGTCAAATGTATAGTATGTGCGTAGATGCTATAACGCACCGAGTGTTCGGTGGTCACAGGGTCTACGGTGGCGCCACCTCGGATGCTTGGAGTCCGAGCCCAAAAAGCTTTACATTCTTGAATGACGTTGGTGTATTTAGAGAAGGCGCAGGCTGGTACCAGAGCTCGCCGGTCACTTACCTCCAACAAATTTGCACTGCGCTGTTTTCTGCTTGATAAGTTTAGAAACATGTGATGACGTAATAGTTAGATTTATCAGAACGCACTGAAGATTTCTCCTAGAAGACAGCATGTGATGTAACCAAATCACGTGTGGCTTATACAGTATGATCTACTGTTAAACGGTAGAGCGAAATATTATGCTAACATTACTACAGCGTTTCTTCAACTTCCTAGGTGCAAATTGCTTGATTAGATGTGTTACGAAGTCATATGTTGACAAAAATATATATATTTTCCTTGCTTTCAAAAAATGAACTGTACTAGTACTGGAATGTAAATCAGGCGTTCTCGTTCATATTGTTCACCACTGTATGACCGGTATACATAAGCGATGATGTAACAGGAAGCAGCCCTTCCAGGTTGTTTGAGTGCAAAGACGTTTACTTTCATATTGTTCTTCGTATTGTACCCCCACTATATGTAGACGATGCTTTCGTGGTGGACACCGTTAGCAAAATAGCTAATATACTTTTGGTGATGATCAAATCCGCGAGGTTCGGACGTGAGCTTTCCTGCACTTGCAGGCTGGCAGAGAACGCTGCTGGTTGAACATTGCGGAGAAGCTCGCTTCAACGTTTTGAAGAAAGAGAGAATGGCATTAGTTACGGTGAGGTTCCTCTGTACGTTATCACCCATATTTGCCTGCCTTGTGTTTATGTATTCTTAGCATAGGTTATAAGTGAACAAAGTACTGTCATGGATGGTATATAAGAGAAAAAAAAAACATCGTCACGGAATGAATAGATCATCTGTTTGCTGTTAACACATTGTGTTGGGCTAGTTGGCTGTATCGCGTTGGTTCTGTGTCCCGCTCCCTGGATTTGGTATCGCGTAAAGCGGTTAATTAAAAATTTCTTTAAAGTGCGAATACATAGAACCAGGTTTAGGGTAAAATATATTTTTACTGTGTTTATATTAAAGACATATGTCGTACTTTTATAGTTAGCATTTCTTTTAAAACTGAGCGACACTGTAGGCGATTCACGCGAGAAGCCTGATAGTAGGCTTTTTTGCAAAGCAGAACCTACTTGCGCAGCGCATTGTGGTGAAGCTAGACGCTGCATGTTTGTTTATACAAGCGGGTAGTATACTTCCGGCCGGTTTTATAACGTCTACACCTACACTACGTTTTCTTTTTATTGCGATAGCACTTATATGGGCACTCCAGGCGCATTTATGCAGTCGCCGTCGCCGTGATATTCATTATACCGTCCAAGGTCGATGACATCGTCGCCGCGTGCTGTAAAATGTATGTGCGAGTGCAAGCGTGCAAGGGTGAGCCGACGCTGGCGGCAGAATCTCGCGCGCGCAAGGGAGGAAAACGGGGAGGAAGCGCGTCGTCGTCCGTCGCGCGCAAGGCACCGGGGAGGGGGCTTCTGCTTCTGCGTCTTCTGCTTCTTCTACTTCTTCTGCGCCTTCAGCACCTTCTGCTTCTGCGTATGGCGCGGCCGCGCCGGCCCTAGCTATCATCCGAGCGATCTACGACCTGGACAGAGTCCGCCGTACGCAGTGTTTTCGCTGTTTAGTTCGCGTTGAAGCGAGAGGCAGCACGAAGGTCCAATTCGCTTGCTGCTGTTGCTGCCCCGCTTCCTCACTCCAGCGTTTTGATAGCGAGTTTCCGTGGTCATCGAATGAGATGTATTCATGCTTGCTTGTGCGCGCGTGACACATGCTTGTTAATCTAGTTGGTAAGCGAATGTTTACAAGTTTGTACGGCCGATAAAACTACAATCCTTACTTCGTATAGCTGTCTGCTAATTTGCTATCGCAATCGATGCTTCGTATTTCGGCCGAAACTGCGACTTTCCAATATCGTTTTCCCATCTTTCCTCTAAATGACGACTGGAGAATGTTCAATCGGAAGCTTCAAACAAGTCACTAAGGGTACGGCCAGCTGAGTTCCCATCTTTGTTTCCGTTTAGGGGCCACTACTACTAATACTACTACTACTACTGGTATTGATATCGATTGCTGCTGTTACTGATTCTATTATTATTCCTCCCGATACCACCCCACCACTACTAATTCCACTTCTACTCCGACGGACCAGCTCGACCTGGTCGACCGAGCGAGAAGGGCAGCTAAGGCCGCTGGACTCCTGGACTGAGGGGACCACCCACTGCTGAGCGGAGGAGCCACCTACGCTCGCGTGCTCTTCTGTATAAACTTTATTCTCTCTCTCTCTCTCTACTGCTGCTGCTGCCAATAATAAGACTTACAACATAATGGAGAAGCAGACGAAGAATAACACCAGCGACATCCAACATCAACGCTGGTAACTCAGCTTTGTCAGCTGCAAACTGAACGTCGCCCCCCCCCCCCCCCCCCCTTTCGTTTTTTCGATCCCCTAGTGGTGACAGGAACGCTAATGCATGGGTTACAGTTGGCAGGGAACCTTAATATATATTTCATTCCTATTACAATCGCAATGACGGAGAAGAGACATCTGCGCCGTGGCACCACCAGAGCTATTTTGATCTTAAACAAAAGCAATAAAGACATAAATACAAAAGCCGAAAAGGAATTTGGTGTTGCCTATGCGAACAGCATCACGCTGACCGATATGTCTGGGCCATTAAATGCCTTACATTTCTAAACGAAGCACGTATAGCCGCCGTCGGCAGTTACGAAGGTGTCTGGAGCCATGTCTCGGGCCGAGCCATTTTCAGGCCTCGGCGAGGTGCAATTATGCGGCGCGTTTTACACTTGCAAGCTGTGCGAGCACTCGCAGCAGCTTTTAACCGACGGAGAGAGTACGCGTATTACAAATGCCCTTGTCCCATAAACGAGTTCCTCTTTCGCACACGCAAGGACTGCAGTGTTATCGAGGACCTCGTGACGCTAGCGCATCTCCCCAAAGAGGATGTGTACAGCTGATTAAGCATGCGAGGCCCGGATGTTTGACAGACTCGCTCGTTGTTTAGTGTGCAAGATGTGTTTACGTAATGTGAGAGGCGTCGCATAGAATCCGAAAATTCGATTGACAACGTGAGCGACAGAGGCTCGTATCACGGTATCAGTAGCGCCCTCTATAGCGTACATACTGTATACCGTTTTACGTTTACCTATACCGTTTGCTGCCGACTGTGTATGCGCAGGCTTTACCGCGTGTTAAAAATTAATCCGAAGCCCTTCGCTACTATGGCCCTCATAGTTATATCGGGTGCCCCCGCTAACATTAGACAAGCTATAAAATATATGAATATATATGAAATATGAAGAGAAAAACACGGTGGCAAGATATAAGACCTACGGTGTTCGTTCCTTGCAGGTATGACAAACGAACACCCGAGGCTTTATAATTGTACCTTGCACCGTGTTTGTCTCTTCATATTTTTTTTCTTTTAACAGCTTGGCTAACGTTAGCTGGGACACACGGTATAGTGCGTTTCTTTGAGCTGTTAGACGCCACCAAACAACGTGTTGATGCTGTGTCACCGAGAGCTATCAGTTAATTACTGGAGTACTGATGTAGTGTTGTAATCTACAGATGGGATCGTTATCTTTAGTAGAGCCTGAATATATCAGTCCTGAGAAGTATGAGGGATATAGTATTGGAAATGTATAGCAATAATGCAGGGCCTCCTGTGTATTTTGTTCTTCGTAATTTCGTCCTGTTTGCGCTTGCTAACGTTAATCAACTCGCCAAACGGTCTACCTTGCTGCGATGCAACCAAGTTTCGACAGGATAATTACAGGGATAATGCGTTGGGATTGGTGCATTCAACCAGTGATACAGTGTATAGTACGTGTTTAGCATCTCAGATGCGACCATGTACTGTAAGGTTATGCTGTGTTTTTGACAGGCTTTGATTCATTGATGGACTAGCGACACAGTACAGTGAAGTGCACTTTACGTTGCATCTAGGCTGTGGTACAGTGGTGTGGATGCATGTAGGGGAAGATACTATTGCGTTCTGTATACGCTACACTTGCGCAAAACTTCCTCGTTACACCACCGTGTCGATGCTACGCGTAATACCGAGGCCAAAGGTGCCACAGCATCGATAATTTGCACGGTATATTGTGGGAAATTACAGATACCACAATACCTCGGAACGTCCGCACTCTACCGAACAGCCACGTCAGTACAGTTAATCATCTGTGTTGAATAGGCCAAGACTTGGTATCATTGCTAGTCTAATATTGCTTTAACGACGCGACGCATTTGACGCATCTCCTTTCGACCTACGCCAGCCGCTGTAAGTCACGTACAAGTTGTAGTGCGTGGTATCGAAAGTTCGTTGTTACCTCAAGTTATCATCACTGCACTGAAGCACCGCCACAACGCTATCATAAATCTTTAGAAATATCGTCAGCTGCTCTTTTAGAGCAGCTCTTAGGCGCCCTGTCTTGCGTTTCGAGTCGGCGTCCCTTGGCGTAACCGAGCTAACGAGCACAGTGAAGGATGAAAGAGAGAACGTCGAGCGCAGCGGGGGATCAAGGACGGCGATAGCGAAGAGCGCGATGGAGGAATGCGGTTGAGGAGGGTATGGCGAAAGCGTGAGAAGAAAAATGTCACAGTTTCGCCCTAAGGGCGAAGCAATGAATGCGATAGCAACACAGCAATGTCATACGAAGTAAGGTGAGCGGCTTTGGTAGCAATATGAATTGTAGTAAACATGAGCTGATTAAGTAAGCAGGTGTGCTGCGGCGTAAGTAGACCGACATGAAGAGAGACTCGATGACCACGAGAAGGCGCGTGTGAAACGGTGGTGTTGATGAGAAGCGCTTCCCGTGGGCAGCGCGTGCGAAGGGACACACCTGTAGCGCTGCACTGCCGATCCGGGCAGCATTGCGTGTGTAGCGTGCGTTGGAAAATGTGGCCCGACTATTACGAACTGAATGAACAAGCGTGGTGTGAGCGCGCACAAACACGAAGAGATCACACTGAATGACAGCAGACAACGACTGTCAAAACGCTGGCAGCAAGCATACGCCGCAGCGGGCGAAGGTACGTGCGGTCTATCGCTTCAACGGAAACTGAGCGGCGAATGCACTTAAAGGTCAGAGCCGTGTGGAGATAAGAGATGGTGCGAGCGAGCGACGAGCGCGGTTGTTGGCAGAGAAGTGCCCCCCCCCCCCTTGCTCCCTCCGGCGCTGGCTTCCTGCTTCCTTGCTTACGCGTGGGAGATTGAGTGCGTTCGCTCTCCGTGATAGCGCGCGTCTCCGCACGCTTCCTCTCGGGCATACGGCGCGCGGCGAAGATTTTATCTATAGGGAACCTCACGGCGACGGCGACGACGACGCCGACGGCAGAAATCCGGTTCAAGTGTCCATATAATTGCTATCGCAATAAAAGGGTAGTGCCGCGCGAGATGGGCTCTGGGGCGACCACCGCTACGAGATGACGCCAGAGTAGCGCGCCGTCGTCTGTTCACCGATGGCATGCGGCTAGCGCGTTCACCGATACCCATATATGGAAACAAAGCGCTGCATGAGCGGAGGCCCGTCTGCGGCGGCTGCTGTACCCGCCGTGGTTGCTCAGTGGCTATGGTGTTGGGCTGCTGAGCACGAGGGCGCGGGATCGAATCCCGGCCACGGCGGCCGCATTTCGGTGGGGGCGAAATGCGAAAACACCCGTGTACTTAGATTTAGGTGCGCGTTAAAGAACCCCAGGTGGTCGAAATTTCCGGAGTCCCCCACTACGGCGTGCCTCATAATCAGAACTGGTTTTGGCACGTAAAACCCCATAATTTTTTTTTTTTGCGGCGGCTGCTGTGAATGGCGCCCACGCGTCACCCACGCGCTGCCACTCGCGATCTCCCGATTAGCGAGGCAGTCGCGCCACTTTCCTCCGTTTGTAATGTGCGGCACGAGACATTGTCCGCGCCAACCAACATATCGCGAAATAAAAACACGTATAGAGCTGCGCTCAAGTTTAACATTAGATATCGTAATCGTCGGTGAAAGTTTTGAACACTCAATCTTAATTACAAGTTTTCACCGATCCCTACACGACACACCTATTCGTCTATCCATTCACCCCCACCCCTATGTCTGTCTAGGCGCCCGTAGATATGCACTAGAAATACGTACTGCTACTGCACATCCTTAATTTGCGCTGCATATCGCACCTCCCTGCGACGCTTCCCTCAGAGTAAGGGAAACAGTATCTCGAAGGCCTTGCTGTTGCCGTACTGGGAGTGCCGGAAGCTATTGGTGACGTCATGGTCGCTATCATTTTGAACATCACATATTGCAACCTATTATGATGCCATACCACTCTTTAATCCGATTTGCCCATTGTATAAGCCGGGCATATTTCAAGATAGTCAAGCGTGTGGCCGAAACGCTGTGCAAACCCTCATTCTGGCGTGAAGTCTGCTTTTGAGGGCGAGAGGGACAGGTGGTGTCCACATCGCACCCCACCCGCTGTAGCCTCGAGTTAAGAAACACGAATCTCGAAGGCCATGTTTTTTTGCGTACCGCAAGTGCCAGAAGCTATTGCAGGCGCCGGAAGCGAGGTCACTGCCAAAAGTGGCCACACGTATTGAAAATCGCTTATGCGCCTCGGTTTAGTCAACATTGGAATGATGACGTGGCTTAGTGCTGCGGAGGACAACGCGATCCGCATACGAAAGCAGGGTGGACCACGCTTGTTCGAGAGACACACTACACCGCAATCTACCACCGATGAAAAAATTGCGAATTATCGATAGCACTGATACTCTATAATGACGCTTTGCCGCCGCGTCCTACTCAACGCCGTCCGGCCCTGCAGCACCGTCAACCTCCCCCTTCCTACAAACGCACGTGTGGCTATATACAGAGTGTGTGTGTTGTGCGTCGATGCAAATCGAGCGTTGTCAGCTCGAACGGCAGCGGCTCACACGCATGCAGGCAGGCATTTTAGGGTCAAGGCGCTCCGGCGCCGTTGCGTCGGCCAGGGTCCCTCTGACCTAGGCCTAGTCAGCGCCGCCTACCAGCGCCATCGCAGCAGCAGCAGCAGCGGCCCTGGGCCCACTGTGTGCTGGTTGCGGGTGTGACCTTCCGCTTTCCGCAACAAACACTCCTCCCCCTCCTCTGAGCTTTCTGTTCTTCCTGGTGATGATGGTCGTCCCTGTGGCGGTGGCGTCGTCGGTGTTGCAAGAAGATTGTTTTTTCCGTCGCCGCGAGCAACCGGGGTGGCGGAGGTATGCAGCGCGCGGCATCCGGATCGTCTTCTTTACAGAGTCGAGTCGAGTCGAAATCGACGGACTTGAGGCCAAGCGTCTTCGTGTCTTGTCGACGTTGATCCTTCGGTGACGATAAGTTAGCGCGAGTGCCGTGGCCAGATTTGTTTTCCCGTCCCGAAATTATTTTTTTTCCTTGCTCTGTATCATGACCCCATGAGAACGTCAATGGTGTCAGGTCCGGTATTTCGAAACGACTTTATAGCATAAAATTAAATAAGTTGTGTGCAAAACCCGACGTCTATGACGTGTTTCCGGCTCTCGAAAATCGCTTCCGTCGCGTTCAACCACCAGCAGCAAAGCCTTTAAGATCCGCGTTTTAAATCCAGAGGGCGCCACCCTATAGGGCTGTAAATTTGGACCCCACCTATTATTTTATAAGCGTTTCCGAACCTTCATACTTTGTAAGCATGATACTAGCACTAGCAAGAACTGTGGTACAGCTTAATCAAACATAAGAATTTATGTCTCGTTCAAAGTTACTCACTTTGTCAAAATGAATCCGCAGTCTTCCACTACGTCAGATCGCTTTTAAAAGAAACATAGTCGCAGTAGTGATGGTGGTAATGATGTGCGCAGGCATTGCAAGACGTCGCTGAAGTGAACTGCGGTCTGTCTCGATAAAGAAGAGGAATACCGAACGCAAGACGTGGAGGGATATATACTAACATGTACTAGTATATACTAACATGTATTAATCAGTCTATGAAGGTTTCACGTCGCAGAGAAGCACATATGGCTGCAGGTGCCGCCGTAGTGAAGAACTCCGCAATAATTTTTGGCCGCCTATGGTTTCATGGGCAAGAATTTGTTCAGTATTTCGAACTTTTCAGAGTGGCGACCCCCGTGGGAATGCGACCGCCTTCGCTGGGACTCGAACCGGCGACTTCGCGCTTGTATTACGTGGATAGCGATTTGCGCCATTTGGTCTAGAAGTTCGTGACGCGAATACAGCTTAAAGTACCGAAGTGCGGGTAAGTGGGTGTGCGGTTAGCGGGAAGATGTACAAACACAGGCGCTATAACTAACAACTGAATTTTGTTAATCAAAGAACGTATGTATAGTAATGTAGAACTTGAGAGCGTTATCGAACACGGTGTCGCAAACACGTGGCAATATATGGCGTGGGCCATGCGCTGGCCCTGGGCTGGACTTGCGTAGGACCAATGTGATTGAAAAGTGTATAAAAGAAAAAAAAGTGTTTGTGTTTTTTTTTTCTTTTTTGTTTGCTGCGGTCATCGCGTGACCTTCGATTATCATGAATTTGCATTTCAAAGTGCATGGGTGTTACGCGCTATAAGCAGGAAAACATGACTCAGAAGGGTTTGGGTGCGAGCTAGTTGGTACTGATCATACATATTTAAAACAGCGTCAAAAACACGGACAAGAAAGAACACAGGACGAGCGCTGACTGCCAACAACCAATGACCGCTGACTGACAACTACCAACAAGTAAAGGTTGTTGGCAGTCAGCGCTCGTCCTGTGTTCTTTCTTGTCCGTGTTTTTGGCGCTGTTTTAAATATGTATGATCAGGAAAACGTGCCCTTCTGCCCTTTTCCTGCATAAAAAAAGAGAAACAAAAGATAGAAAGAAAAGCAGGAAGAAAGAAAGTAAAAAGGAGAAGAAGCGCGCATTCTTCGAAGTGTTAGCGAAAGTCCTAATGCGGCCAATAAACGAGCAGCTCGCACGGGGTAGTATGCTGCAGTACTACTTTCAGATAATAAGTGCGTAGAGTGGTGTAATGAACTCCAAAAGGGTTGAATCCGAGACACCATATTATAAGAGACACCAAGTTAGGCCAGACTGACAGCTTGGGTAAGTATTTAAAGAACGCCAAATAAACGACGTTGCCTCGATCTTAGGCCATGTGCTGGAGAACGACACAAATACTTTCACTGCACTCCCCTCTGTAATGCGCCCTCTGTAATGCGCCTGGGATTTGGTAGTGACGTGAATGAACAAATGAATGAATCAATCAATCAAGATGGAGGAACAGCAGGTAACGCGTAATCAGCAAATCAGAATTTATGTGCCAGGTCACTGTGACGGTCATAGATCGTAAGAATGTCTGGCCAAGTCTAGTAACTGTTTAGTTATTGATAATTACATGTCACCACTCGGATAATATTAAAAACCAAGCTCTACAACTTCTGTCGATTTTACTGCGCGATAATTACCTGGGCGCGCCGAAAATACAGCGAAATCGGAAACCTAAATGTTAACGTCATGAGCATCGCGGAATTGGCGCGAAATTCAAGAAAGGGGTAAGTTTGCTTCGTGTGCTTCGATAATAAGCAACCAATGTCGTACCGAAGGAAATGTTCAGAGATAGAAAGGGAAAATTGCAATCTACCACTCTTTGGTGTAGTTATGTTCCCGCTTAGGGCAGACTCTTATCTCAAAATTTCGTAATCGTTCAGGACTCATTTTCGTCTTGTCGCGACGTTCTCACGCCGAATTTCCAGCCACACATTCAGAGGAAAACAGTCGTACCTGCTCTTCTATCCAGCTGCACACGAGGAATATTTGTATATTTAGTTAAACAGGCAATATTTAGTGTGTTCCGCTAAGACAAAAGGAATCGCGCTTTCGTCATACATATCGAAGCGCTCAAACACATTCGCAGGAGACGACGTTCTGATACGGTTAAAACGCATTGCCGATTCCAGTAGTGCTTTCGCCGAAGCCGCGCAACCGCTGCGGCCAAGGGCACTTTCTCCGCCCGAACAATCGCCACTGCGAATGCCACCGCACGAACCGACGAAGCCTGGCAAAACGACCGGTTAGAGGGCTGCCCCTTTCCAAGCTCTCGCTACCGCTACAAAACGACCTGACCGACCAAACCAACCGCGCAATCTGGGTCAAACAAGACTACTAGCGACGCCTGTCGACGGCGCGACAAAGCGTTTTGCCCGTCGTAACGTAGCCTCGAAGACTCTCTGCAAGAGCAAGCTGTTTCGGATTTTGACGCGGCCTCTTCAGACATCATTCATAGCGAGCTGTAATCTCTGAGGCAACGCCTTCAAATCGTTGTTTGAGGCGCGGGACGCCGCGCTGTGGCGCAGTGGTCGCTGCGGCTTCGTCTGCGATGGAAAAGAGCGCGCAGTGAAAGCAAGGACGTTGTTTCGGTTTTGATTTTACTTTCTGTTCGGCTTCGTGCGCTCTACGGCGCGCTTCGATTAGTAAAAGCTGACCTAGCCACGTCGCAAACGCGCCGAGATAAGGGAGAGAAAAAAAGAAAAACAAGCAAGCACGTAGTTGCAAGGTCAAAAGCAGACGACGGTTTAAACGACCTCGCCCGAATGGCGCAT
Organism: Dermacentor silvarum; assembly: GCF_013339745.2. Taxonomy (NCBI): domain Eukaryota; kingdom Metazoa; phylum Arthropoda; class Arachnida; order Ixodida; family Ixodidae; genus Dermacentor; species Dermacentor silvarum. The sequence continues at coordinate 95,032,075 of NC_051164.1, forward strand.
GTCGTCTGCGAAACGATCGCGTCGGCAGCGCAGTGTCTGTTTTGTAAACAGTGTTTCAACACTGACGTACGCCGCGAGGCGAGGCTTAGCGACCGGCTTTTGTTTCCCGTTAGGCCGGCTATACACGCGTAATCCGCATTTATGGTGTCGTCAGCTTGCGGGCGATATCGGCTGCCCCCTGCCGGAAGGATTTAGAAGCCAGTTGGTTTCCGCATACCGCCGAAGGTCGGCAAATATTTCGACTGCATTTTTTTTTTTTCTCTTAAAGCGTGGCTGCTGGCGTCCTTGAATAGTGTTGCAGCGGACATACGTACTCACAGAGCGATAAAGCTAGAAACGAAAGAGCTCACTGATACTTGGCCATACCCTGTGAAATTACCTTCTCGGCGTATACAAGATAGAGAAGATGCGGCGTGGAAGCAGGCTTTCTGTTTTGATGCATTGAAATTACTGAGTCTAATACACGCTAATCCATACAGTGGCTAGGTGCAAGCCACGAACGGTGTTTATTATTTTTTTTCTTTTTATTGGCCAGTCGTTCACCAACACAGCATGTTTTGATCGCACAAATTCGACAAATATAAACAAGTGATGTTGTCAGAAAAAAAAATAAAAAACACAGAAACATTGATACGGCTCCTTCCGTCCATGTAAGTGAATGTCAAGTATTTTTTGTAAAGGTGATTGGGCAACGCCTCAAATTAAATATGGTTAAAAGAGCATGGCGACCAAAGCGCGTACTTATACGGTTACTCAAGTTCTGTTACAAACATCACCGGAAAAGTTTGTGGGAGACCCCACGATAAAATGGCTCTGTGCTTCTTGCAAAGCTCATCACAACACAATACACTACGAAGCAGCGAAGTTAAAGGATTGTAGAGAAAATGATCCTCATACTCTGACAGTTCTTATAAGGTCGATATTGTAAACCTTTAGCCAATGGTAGGTGGTAGCCTCTACACTTCTTCTATGCAGCTCATAATATTAAAATCTTGCCTCTCTTATTTACGATTTTCTGCAGGGTACTCGTTTGCAATAATTATCCCCCAACGTCTGGCTATGCACGTGGAGTTCCGCAAGTACTGAAAGCACAATTAATCAATTAGAATGCGTTGGCAGAAGATGCTCTTCGGATCATGTCGATCATTCTGAATGCTTGTACTTCACAGATCTAGCTTTTCTGACGGAGTTGCGGTGATACCGTCATCCACGCTCCGTCAAATTAGAGTCGGTGGAAAAACAGCTACATCTCAATTCATCACAGCTTGATGGACTCTCAGCAAAATTTCAGCCATGAAGTTTCAGCGCCACCGAATAGAAACGTCATAAGAAGCAATTTCAGCTGGGTTTGCTGGAGTGCGAGCGGATTCTTTTGTAAGGGGAGTGTTGGTTCATATTCAAGCGCACGATGTGGGAAGAAATGATGCATTTATGCATTTATCACTTGAAAATCTGATGCGGTCGGGATTCTGTTGTGCTTAGAATCGTGTGCGAAATTGCCGTGTTTCGAAACTTCTTGCACTTAGAATTAAGCATGTCCCGTGTGGAATTGTTTTGAGCTTTGAATTCTGTTTAATGTGGAACTAGGTTGGCATTTGGATGTATGTTACATTTGCAACTCTGTTGCACGTCGAATATTGTTGCTTTTTTTAATGTTGTTGCAATTTGACATTCCGTAGTATGTATGACTGTGTTGCACTCCGAATGAGGTTGCATCGAGGATCGTGTTTCATTTGAAATTTTGGTGCATTTGTAGTTGTTTTTATTTGGAACTTGTTGGGTTTGTTAATCTGTTCCAAGTGCGAATCATGCTGCACGTGGAAACTTATTGCACTTAGAATTCTGCGTCACGGGGAATTGTGTTGCACTTGGAAACTTGTTTCACGCCTAATTATGTTGCATGCGTCATTCCATTCTGCAGTTCCGTTGCACTCAGAAACTTGCTGTATTTGCATTTCTGTTGCATGTGAGTGTGTTGCATTCGGAAACTTGCCTCATTTGAAATTCTTCAGTATGTGGAATTGTGTTTCAATTGTAAACTCGTTGCGTATGTAGTTGTCGTGGTCGCTGTAAGTGGAATGTCGGCTTTGACGTTACGTGAATATTCGAGCCGCTGTTTTTGCAACACTAATACTGCAAGAATACACCAGTCAGAATGGTTTGAAAGTTGAAACGTTCGAAACGAAAGGCAACGAGCCGTGTTGCGTTTTACGTCTGCTAGAATGAACTTCGTGCGTTCAGCGAAGTTCATTAAAGCACTTCGTGATTTAATCTTCCTCTTGACATACTGCTGCGTATCCAGTATGAAGCATTCATCTTGCCATGAAAAGGTGACCCTTCATAGCATGAGCGATAAATATTGCCATGATCGTTAGGGCGAATGCGTAGACTATAATGTGAGGCCGTTTCTCTGGTGAACTTGCCTTTGAACGAAGATGTAGAAAATAACGCAATTCCTTTCCAAGTAGAAGTTGGATCCTTCGAAGTTCTGGCTCCGAGCCCTGTCAGCCTGCGTTCTGAACAATCTTGCCCGTCAGCGGTAGTTTCGCAACTTCCACAATGATCGGGCAGTGCATACACGGATGGCATATCTAATTGGAAAGCGACCTCTCTGTTCATGATCATTGCGAAAGTAACGACCATTGCGAAAGCTTCTCTTGGACAACAGTGACGTTGCTTTATTATTGGCGATCTTAGGCTTCTGGACATCAGTGAGACATAGGAAAGGCTCGCGCTTACAATTACGGGGTGTTACACATGAGCTCCGACAGAATAAGCAAAAGAAAACCACAGCCACGTTAGCGTAATCGGACTGTTTTATTTCGAAGAAAAAATAATAAAAGTAACAACCCTACATAAGTGCATACCTGCCAAGTCTCCCGAATTTTCGGTAAAGTTTAGGAATCTGGCTCGTTCTACTATTTTAAGGATGTTTCGTCAAGTTTTACGAAACGTAGGTTCTGTTCTCGAAAAAGCTGCACCCGACTGCACCCTTGGAAGTCTTCTTAATGTAAGAGGACGTGTGCCCACCTCACTACGCTAGTACCCGAACATGGTGGCCTCGATAACATTCAGCGCGCCATATCGCGCGTACATTGTTTTTCTTTTTTTTTCTTTCACGGTGACCGTTTTTCACGAGATTATCAGTGTTCTCTATTGGTGGTTTGGCGGAAGACGCACCTGTCGTATGCTATCGTGTTCTCACATTTCCTGCGCACACAGATTCTCGGCATGCTGGTATCTCAAAAAGGCGGCCACGGTGACGTCAATGCAAACCATCTATACCTGTTGCAAGGACCGTTTCTAAGTAACTCAGTCTCTTAAAATGTAAAGTCCAAGCAAAATAACTGCTATGCATCAAAAGAAAGAGTGACACAGAGGTTGCGTACTGCAAGAAAAAGTATTGCAAGGAAAGCTATAATGTGTTGAGCAATAATAGAAATTTCTGGTCCGTGCGATCGAATATGCAGCGACATATTCGGACTAAATGAAGACAAACACGTACTGTTGCACTAGTACATGGCAACGTACCCAATCACTGACATATGGAAACATATAACCAATCACTCTCGTATGCAAACACACACGCACACACACACAAGAAGACGCCAACGCAAACACACGTGAGCGCGCGTATGTTTGGAGATACTTTTTAAGGTTTTTAACCGATGCTTGCGACACCGCCATCACTTTTCTGCCCCGTTCACCGGTAGCAGACGAAACACAATTCTGAGGATTTTGAGCAGGCGAGTCTTGTCGCCCGCATTTTATTCAGTTTTTTTTTTCTTTAATCTTGCAGACGAAACAGACTGCGCTCGAAAGACCGATGCACTCTCGATTGCAGACGCAACACGTCGAGAGCTCACGCTGCTACGTTTCCAGCTGGTGGAAGGTTCTGTCAAGTCGATACGCGCACTAGGCAAGTACACGTGCGCGTTACGTAAACGAAAAAAAGGCAGAACGAAACTTCGCATTATACGCCGAGAAGACGTCATCGCGTGGGCTAGGCGGCGGGGGGCGTTTTCTTCTAGCTCTCCGCCGCGTAGTATAAGTCGAGCAGAGAGTCGCAGCGCCCGCCCAACGGCCGCTCTGGCCACGTGAGTTCTCACCGGCGCTATTGCGAAACGCCCGACGCGGATGAACACGCCGGGGAAAAAAAAGAAAAGAAAAAGAAAACAGAAAAAGTAAATCAGTAGCGGCGAGCAAGTGAAAAGAAAGGGGTGCAGGAGTGCAAAAGAGCCCAGAAACGAAAAAGAAAAAAAAAAAAAAGCAAGAAGAAAGGGCATGCTATAGGACGTGGAAGAGAAAGAAATAAAAGAACGGCGTCAACAACAAAAGTATAACGGAAGAAAAAAAAGAGAGAGAGAGAGAAAGTAGGGGTGACCATTCTCACGCCAGCAGCCACGTGACTGTCACCACACACCTTCCCTTCACCCGTAATTCCTTTCTTTCGATCGTCTCCTCTTTGTATGCCACCTTTATTCAGCGGTGTATAGTTCGCCGGCTCTTTCACTACTATCTGCCATTCTCCTTCGTCGCCGGTATTCTCTCTCTCTCGTTGATAACCGTTTTATAAGAGTCATATCGCGGCGCGATATTTCCTTTTCGTCAGTTCCGCGGCTGCAAACGGCACGGGGAAGAAAGAAGGAAACGGCGTCAGATGACAGCATTGCGCAACAAATATTGAACGCAGCGGGATCTTTTGTAAGGCTTTTGGCACATTGAAGGCGCGAACAAGAGCAGTAATGAAAACCAACGACCCGTTACACCCCCCCTTATTTTCTAGAGCACTGATTAAACGCTAACCTCTGTAATGCTCAGCAAGAAGTACCGGGGACAGTTAAAACAGCCAGTTATAATAACAGCCTGTGATAAGTTTCCGGGTTATCGCTGTCGGCCATGCGCACATTTCGCTTAGGCTAGGCGAAGCGGACGATGACTGGGTAGATTAGTGGGGCGGCTGCTCCACGCATGGACGTCACTTTTCGCTTCGCGATATATAACCGCCGAAGTACGTTGACACTATAGCCAGGAGCAGCGTCGTGATGACGTCAACGTATGCCGTCCGATCGAAGGCGGCAGCTAATTGTGTCTCTGACGTTACGGGAAAATGAAAGTGTTTGTGAAAGGAGGGGGGGGGGGGCGGTTATTCTGGGTTTGGGCAACAGAGATACTGAAAGCGCAAGCGGCGGACACGTTGGTATCGTCGTCACGACTTTGTGGAAGGCTTTGGGAACTTTCTGAAGTGTACTCGAGCAACAGAGGCAACTTGTCGGTAAACCTCTTTTTTTTATTGAAATGAAAATAAATGAAAAAGATTTTGTCACCTATAATAGTGACGGCTATTCCTTTTCACGCAATAGTACTAATAATAAGAAAAATATTGTAAAATGAGAAGTAACGTCACAAGTTCGAAAAATCTAGACTGGAGTTAGATGAGAGAGCAGATTAGGTCGACATAGAGTCCTAGACCCACTGTAAAATACAAAGACAAAAGGTGAGGACATGTTGCATCACACTACATGGAGTCCCGACACGCACGCATAGACGGAGATTCGAACACGTACGCAAGGCATGACATATGTATTGCAGTTTAGGGAACACCGGGTTACGGGAACAGTAGAGTTGGTGGCGCCGTCTCGTGGCGCACAGTTTACCCAGACAGGACACAGAGCTACTATTGCATGACCAGCCGCATTCCACTTAACTGCTGGTGCAAAGCGTTGCCAGCGACGCAACCGTTAACATGCAGTCCTTCCGCTGTTTTCCTTCGACGTAAACACGCAACGCGGAAATGTTTCGAACGCACGTAATTTGGCAAAGCGACACAAGGTGTCGCTACCGGCGTGGCCACTGCCGTCCACGTGTGCGGTGAGAAGGTAGTCCGTAAAGGGTAATGCGTTAACAGACAAGCTAAATGTCTCAAATATATCTGCATAGCGTTCCTTAAGGACAAATTGGGATATCAAGACTACATAGAGAGGAAGTACGTGATGACTCGTAGCGGTAGCTTAGTGGATATGGCGTTTTTCCGCTGAGCGCGAGGTCGATTCCGTGCCGTGGCGGTCTCATTCCGACGGTCGTGTTCGTAGACGGTGCGCACCTAAATCTACCAACGGTCGGGTTCGTAGATTTAGGTGCGCACGGAAGAACTCCAGGCGTTCAAAATTAATTCGGAGCCGTTTTGTCTTACATTTCGTCTTAAAAATCTTTAGCGAACATTTTTCTCTTCAGAAATTTAAGTAAGCTCTTGGGTTTTTACGTCCCCAAACCACGATCTGATTATCAGTCACGCAGTAGCGGGGGACTCCGGATATCGCTGACCACATAGGATTCTTAAAGTTGACCTAAATATACGTACACGAGCGTTATTTTCATGTCGCCCCCGTGGGAGCGTCGACGCCTAGGCCGAGATTCGAACCCATGACCTCCTGCTCAGGCCCCGAACGCCCTGGGCACCGATCCACCTCGCGAGATACAGTCGTGCAGCGTTACGTAACGTCGTTACCGAAACTTGGGTAACGAGAGACTATTCTCTTTCCATCATCAGCTTAACGGGGCGCGAAAAAAAAAAAAAAAAGTGCCAAAGGGTTAACGAGAAGCAACGGCGCTGAGGACCGCAAAGGGTTCGAGTCGACCATTTGCGACATAATATTACGACGAAACGGATTTCGTAATGATCATCCGATCAAATAGTTGTCCCAGCTGTCCCGCGACCGAACACAAAGAAAGAAAAAATAAGATATAAAGTCGCAAGAGCACTGGTTCGTCGTGTAGCCGCATATTAGAAAGTGATACACGTTTTTTTTTTTTCTACGTCGTTAATCTTCTTCCAAAAGCGTGCATTTCAGGTGGGATGCTACAGTGCATTATCTTTTTGAGGACGTCACTGGCCCGGAATAACTGTAACCCGTTTAGGACCACCGCCGGAAAAGCGGGCTCGGCAGAACTCAGTCTCGCTGATCCTGACACGGCATTGCGCAGCGCCAGCGAGCGTAGGCTCTCTAATTCTGCAACCGTTGTCTGCCTGGTTTGTCCGCTTAAGTGCAAAGATCGACAGGTCTATAAACTTTTCTTGTATAGGCCGTAGTAAACCGTTGTGGACCGTTTATATATTAAGGGTGATATACAACAACAGGTGGCAAGATCTTCGACCAAAGGAGGAGCTGGCGCTCGAGTACATTTGTACCACATTGGTTCCGCTCAGTAATTGGAACAGTTTAGCAAATATGTTCCGCTCAGTGAAACGTTGTGGAACGAGATTAACTCCCGTATTCTCAAACGATAATCGACGCGAAGCTATTCCTTCTCTCCATGGATGGATGGATGGATGAATGCTATGAGCGTGCCTTTGAAACGGGGCGGTGGGTTGCTCCACCAAGCTCTAGTTCTTATTGATGCGAAAGCCTGCAATGGCCCACTGAGCGAAAATGCCGGGGTCTGTCGTCTGGAGTAGCGAAGCGCCACCTAAATTCCTATTGGCTGCAATGCCACGGTACGAGCGTGCTTCGACGGAGCAGAGCGGTCTAAAGGGAACACCTACTGCCGAGCTAGCGCGCCAAGAGTGTCGTGAGGGGAGAGGGCATCTGCGCGACGCCACGTCACCCTCGCTCTCGGAAGCCGGCGCGCGGTCCGTATCTCTCTCTCTCTCACCCCCACTGGGCTTAGCTGCTGCGCGCGCCTGCCGGCCTTGGTGGCCGCTGCTGCTTCCTCAGTCTCCCGTTGCGCAGTACGTCGCTGGCATGCGGTGTTGGCACCGCGGGCTGCTGCTGCTTGCTGGCTCGGGCAGCACGTACCAATGTGGTACATCACTCGCAGCGCAAAACTCGAAGGACTGCTCAGCGGCCTTCAATCGGACAATAATGTTTTCACATTCACAACTCATAAGAAGTGCTTAGTTGTCCTCGATTTTTTTCCGTAATGTCCTACCTATTTCAACCCCCCCCCCCCCCCCCCCACCCACACACACAAAGAATTCCCAGCATCAAACTTTCTGAACCACTATTGGGAACATTGTTTTTGTACGCCTCCGTTGTTTGTGGTCTCCCTACTTTTCTGCTACGAAACCTCCAATCGCCTTTTACTATCTCTATTGCGCATATGTCTAATTTTTCCCTGCTACCCCTAAACCCAAGAGCTTCAAGGAGGCCAGAGGAGCCTAAACCGACAGCTGGGTAGATATCTTCACATTCTAATAAATCATGTTCCATAGTTGCCCTAGCTTTACCGCAGCAAGCGCATGCTTCTTCTTCCTTGGTGTATCTCCGTGGAGTACCTGCACCGAGTTTAGCCCAGCGCCGCTCCGCGACTGATGAAGATGCCATGCTTCTCAAGGATTTCCGTGGGGTGCAATGAAGCATAGTGACCACTTCTGTCGAGGGGTGGCGCTGTCATCTATTTTCTTGAGTCGAGCTGACGAGTTGAGGGGAGCAGCGTTCTAGAATAGGGTATAAGAGTGTACCCGCGGAGTTTAAGAGGGCGGGGGTCAGACCGAAAAGGGGAGAGCATACCAGAGAGAGGAAACGATAAATAATGGAAGGCGAGAAGGTTAGCCATTTTAGAAAGGTTAACCGTGTAGAGTAGCCCGGTTGGCTACCCTACGCATGGGAAGGGGGAAATAATGATAAGGCGAGTTCTACCCGGCATTGGGGAGGGCTTATGGAGGCGAAAATAGAGAAAGGAGTGAGAGTAAAGAGCACTTGATGCGTGCACACATAATAATGAGCAGCAAGTCTAATAACGGTCGCCGATACTTGTCGACTTTAGGGCCGTGGTCCGAACATCTGGACGCACAAATAGTACGAACAGTATGGTAAGCCGAAAGACAAAAACTCGTCTCGTGTGCACATACTAACATTGCGTTTCGTTCTTTTCCTGACCTCATTTGTTTCCCCTCTCTCAGTTTAGGGTAACAAACTCTGACTACCTTTCCTGCATTTCCTGACGTGACATTTCCTGAAGTGCGATAAGCTATAAGTCACTGGGCATTTTTTTCTTTTAAGAGTGAGCAGTAGAGAGTTCCAGCTGGACCGTATACTGTACATAATGCATTTTGGGCACACCGGAAACATAGACAGAAGCAGCAGCGATCTTAGCGACATCTAGGGCTGTCTCGTTGAACCACAAGACGCCAGGAACGTTGTTGCGTTTGATGCTGTAGTCAAAGAAAACGAAAATAAAATGCCCGTCTACATTCGTGATTATCTTGCTGTTGATACGTTTTTCGTCCGCCTGCTAAACAATTTGCAAATAGCTTGTCATTTCAGCATTAGCGTTATGCGCTGTGGTTCAACTCATGTTCGCAAGATGGCGTAACCAGCCCTGTCGTTGACGTCGACGTGTCCAGTACTGCGTAACTTGCAATACTTACACGAACAAATAAGCTGAAACTCCCTATTAAGTTTCCGGGCAAAGTGCCGGAATTCTAGGCCTGTGATCTGGTTTAGCTAATCGCCGTAAGACGGCGCAACTGGCGTTGCTGTTGACGTCGACGTCCCCGGTATTCCGTGAATGGTAGTAGGTATAATTACAAGCTTCTCATATAACTGTCTCGCCGGGACTTTGGGAATATAGCTGCGACGCGACATGCGCACGCATGACGTAGGTCCTGGTTTCCAGGAAATGGGTTATCGTGTTGTAAATGTTACGAAATGCGCCTGTTACGAAAATAATCCCAAGATCGTCTCACGCAGTCGCGCATGACCTGCGCGAAGAGCTCCTATTTAGTAATGACGCTGCCCACAGCGCGTCACTCTTTAAGAAGTACCGGCACGTAACCGAGAACAAACTCCCGCACACGTGCATCGGCCACAACCGCAATGCGACCATGTTATGCATATCGGGCCCCTGTTCCAGCGACAGGAAGTCATTTGGTGAGCTTCGGGTTTCGTAAGGACCTTTGCTCGTTGCGTATGACGAATGGGACCCCAGTTGCGTCAGGATGCGTTCGCACTTCCGGTCAAAGCTTCTGGTAAACGTAGTTCCTTTGTTATAATTTTTTTCATAGTTTTTTTAACCTTTAAATCGTCTCATCCTTCGGCGATGGCGTATATAAGCTACTGTGTTTCGAAACTAACGTTAGGAGCGTTGGATTCACCAGACGAAAATCGCTGTCATTTGAGCAGCCGATACAAACCACCAAAAGGGCTGAGCAGACGACAGAACAGATAACCAGAATCATCATTAACCCCTGACGAAACCCGCTTTTCGTTCGTGTTTTGCGTTCAGTGGTTTGTTAACGCGAGTCTTGCGCAAGTCAATCGCGAGGCGCGCAGACAGGTTTCTCGAAGCAAATATCCGCGAAAAGCTCCCTAAGGCATGGTTCTCAACGAAAAATTCACTTCCCGTGTAAGAGGGTTCGGCATCGAAAACATGACTTGGGTTAAGATGACGCAAGGCGCCCGCAAAATGTTGGTGCCGTCAGTCGTAATTTTCTGTCCTTCGCAAACGTGAGCGCAATGTTTCACAACACATTGAAACAGTGTTATGTTTCATACTGTTGCATTGATGAACTTTCTTCAGAAGTCGTTAGTCGCACAGTTCGACAGATGTGGAACCGAAGCAACAATTTGTGGAAAGCTAATTGTTACACGCTGTTCGCTATAGTTACGAAATAAAAAAAATAACTAGGAATCCGAATTATGGTTCTGCGCATGCGGAATGCCGTCACCTTGATGTTTCTGTAGTTCTCCGTGATCCCTTAGGCCATAGTTTCCTACAGAAATCACTAGGGGAACCTCTGGCGTTCCGGTCGTGGCTGCGAAGCAAGCAGGCTAGGTGACTATTTGTCCCCGCCCCGTTTCAAAGAGGATTCCAATAAACATCATCATCATCATCATCATCATCATCATCATCATCGTCGTCGTCGTCGTCGTTCAGCTATGATGGTTATTACACGGATGTGTCTTATCTTCGTGCATGCGGCTTCATTTACTATCTGCCGTTATTGACCTAAAATTTCGAAGCGAACATGCTTTTTGAAAACTTGACGCAGAAGACAATAGAGACTTTTAGTATTGCGGAAAATGCTTGCGTTAGCGTTAGCGTGTTACGCACGCTAAATCTTTGCGGAATGCTGTTCGATAGAGTTTTAGTATAGCGTAAGACAACGATGCGGCACTATGCGCAAAACCATCTAGCTGCGAATAGTCAAAGCTGCAAACTGAGCAGCTTGACAACCAAACCAGCCGTGTGGATCCACGCCAAGCCTTGAAACGAGCCTGCATGTCAAGCACTCGGGCCGAGGGTGCCACCATGTTTGCAACGCTAAAAACTTAGCGAGCGCTTAGCGTCTCCGCTATATTTGAAAAAATAGCGGACGCACGCTACCCGCAAAACTGAATTAGCGTTCTGAGCATGCGCAGTCTGACCCCGCTATTTTATTGCGTTTAGCGTGGTGCCATTTCCGCAATACTAAAACTGTCTAATAAGACTCGGCGCGCATGCATAATCATTGTGAGTTATTCTGTTTATGACTCAATATTTTCTTGAAAGTGATTAACCTTCGAAGTCGCAATGCCGTAAAAAGCCAGAAGTACGATGCTTAGGCAAAATCCATGCACTGACCTACACTAATCATCATTTACCCGCTGGTTGTACCGCCATGCGTCAAGTTGCTCTAGACACTATAGCACCCTGTATAGCAATTGCCTCTAGTCACTTTTGCATAGCCTTCTACCCCATGAAAGTAGTCAAGCTGTTCGCCTCCGCTATTTGTTAAACTCGGCATTGTAACGAATCAAATTTATGTATTAGTGTGTTTTTTTACAGCGTGGGCGCCGCGAACCGCCACCCTCTCTTAGATAGAATTACAGTTGCAGATGCCTCGTTTCAGGCTCGGGAACCAGACGCATGGTCGCGATCGGGCGACATTTACGTTGGGTTTAAGACACGACAAAGCTTCATGCTCTCCCTGGGAGTAGTTGGCATGGCGAAATTGTATGGATTAACTGGGGCTGTTAACGAAGGCTGGAATAAAAGAAAAACGAAATAAGGGGACAAAAGAACGCTGAACTCCTCGTGTCATGCCCTTGCGCGGTCCTGTTATCCTCCGGGCTATTACCGAGCGGCGTTTAGTTAATCTAACCAGCGGGTAATGGCGTACACGAGCGGCCAATCGATGGTCAACGTCCGGATGTTTTGCAACTTTGGCCCGCCTAAACGAGACGAACGGAAGACGCGAAAGCAGCGTGGGGGAGACGTGATATCGGCGCCGGATTGGAAGAAGGAGAGCGGCATTGTATACAAGAAGTTTTTATTATTGGTTACTGTAAAAAAGTATTCACGTGACGTCACATGCGCCATATTGTTGTAGTGCGTGGCGTTACACAAGCATGAGATCGTTTCGTCCAAAAATAACTAGGGCAAAACTGGCGCTAGGGTTTCTGGGAGCTAAACATTTATTGTAGATCTGTAATGTTTTAGTGCTTACCACTGCCGTTTAATTTCACATTATCCCCGATTTTTTTATCTTTTTGTTCTTGCCAATTATGTTACATATGTGCATTTGTTAAATACATTTTTTTCTTAAGGAAATTTTGTGTGAAATTTATGTAAATGCGATTCTTTCCCACCTTACTGAAATTCCGACCAGGAATGATAGTATCGGTAAATAAACGATTATTCATTATTAAATAATAATCACGGCCTAACCTAATGTACATATTCAGTATCTCGTTATCTTTAGCCCATGACGAACTCTTGGTGACGTTCAGTCAAAAGCGAAGTTGCATTAGCTTGCGCTACTTTGTTCTAACGTCGTTACCGAACCACACACGTCCCGGCTTAGCAGCTGGGTGAAGTTCTCTTTCCGTCATTGCGTAAGTGTGTCGAACGGATTAAAAGCGATTAACGTTGCCGAATAGCAAACGACGTTACTAGGTAAAGAGCTTTTAGTACTCTTTTTTTTTAAATTCTAAATTGTTGCTCAACGCGCAGTTAAGCTCTCTTTTCAACGCACGCACGTGTTGCAGGGGGGGGGGGGGATGCGTAACATGTTTGGGACGTAACCGGTGCTGTCAGATGAGCGGACACTAAAGCAGCAGGCCGGCAACGAATTATGGAAGCGAACCTTGTGTATTAACCCGTTCTGGGTGTCCATATGAGCAACTGTTACTCTTTTGTCTAGTCTTTTGAGTACTGTTCTCCATAAAGAAGTATGCGACATCAAGTTTTTGGCGTCTAATAAATAGAGCCATTTGCAAAGCGTAGTCTTCAAATCTTTAAACAGTATGGTACTGATAGTTTGTGAGGAGGAAGGCTAACAGATTTGTGAGAGCATCGCTTCTAGCTTCGACTGTAGAAACTGCTGCAAACTCGACCGCTATAGTAACTAACGGTTACTAAAGACCCAACATTGCTGGTGACGAGTTTTTATAACTACCGCTAGTAAGTAGCATGAAGTTTTCTATATCTACACCAGTGCAGCTGGTGTTCGAACCGAGAGGACGCTACGAACGCTCTCATTTACCACCCCAGAGTCGCAGACGCCGGCCGCTAGGAATGCAAAGAAACTGAGACGACAGTGTGTGAACAGTGACGACCCCCGTTTCATCGCTCGCTTGAGCGTTACGCACAGTGCTTTGCGGAACTAAAGTCACGAATGCTCACGCTTCTAATCTCGTTCGTGAAGCACGCCGAATCGTGTAGGGCTTGCGTACTTGGACATTCTTCGCATCTCGGACAATCTTGCCTCGTGAAATGTGTTCGCAGATGTCACGGCGAACGCCTGTTGCGTCCTTCCCATTTTTGCTTCCACCGCTCACTAGGCGGCGTGTTTTGGCGCTGCAGTCGATGCGCGACAGCTTTGGGAAGTCTGAAGGTTTATGGGCTTTGGCGGAGCGTTCCGGAAGGACAGCCCTCCTCTCCCTGCGGCGGTGTCAGGAGAGGAGGCTTGGCAGTAGCCTTATGCATAGCCGCCTATACTCAACTGCGAACTATTTCGATTTGTCCGGGAGGCGTCCGAATACCAACCAATCCTGCTGATTGTCCGGACACGGCCGTAAATCTCGCAATAAACCGCCCCAACCCCACCGCGAAAAAAAAAAAACACATACACACACAAAAACCACGTCATGCAGCACAGCAGCGTCGTAATTGCCATTATGCGCAACGTAGGTAACTAAAGTCAAATTTTAATCGAAGCCATTTGTATGTAGGCAGTGTAGGCCTAACTCAGTTCACTTTATATCAAGAAATGAGTTCAGGAGTGCGTGTGAGGCAAATGTCTATTGTGCGGTCTTTAAAAGTTGGTTCCCTGAAGTGAGCTTTTCCGCAATACAGTCGCGTTCTGCAGTGAGACGTACGCAAAATATTTTGGTATTTTGGACATCCGGCCACACTTACGGTCGCCGAGATGTCTAATAACCGTACTGGCATCCACTCAGAGATGCTACAGATGTTGCTGTGCCCCCCCCCCCCCCCCCCAAAAAAAAAAAAAAGTTAGAACTAAAATGCACTTTTTTTCCTCGTGGGTGTTCTTTTCTCCCGTTGTCATATATAAAAGGCAACAACAACAACCTCTAGATGATGTGCACAACGTTGTCGTCATCTGCTGCAGTACTGCTTGCTGTGTACTCCGAAATACGTGCACGAATGCCCCCACTCTCGGAGTCTACGTGACGCACGAAAACCTGCACAAATTACCGAAATTCAAAACTGCACGAAAACGCAGTGGAGGCTCTTGCTCTGGAGCTCCCTAGAGTAGCTAGAATGTTACTTTGTTTCTGAAATGCAACAGATGCAATTCAAATCAGTCCGGTGGTTGTCTCGCAGAACAAAATCTGCGTTTTACAAGTACTCGAATAGGGAAATTTCCCTATTCCAATTTTCCCTATTTCCCGAGCTAAAGCTTAAACTTAAGGACAAGGGTTTGAGTTCGGCTCTTAGTGGCAGTGGTGGGCAGAGCTTTGTTTTTCCTCGAACTATTGCGAGGGCGAAGCTGAGAATGAGGAGGCGCCATGATGAGGACGAGAACATCGCGATGGCGTCGACGTATTGCCCGAAAGGTCGGATTGGCATAGCAAAATAAGTTACAAGCTTTCAACTGTTGTAGCATCAAAAAGTGTAAAAACAAAGCCTCTCCACGTCGTAGTTCAGCTGTTCACCCTTAGCGACACACTTATAGTGTCCGTGGCAGTAGCTTATAGTGTCAGCTATTGTCACTCATGACGATTGGATGATCGCTTGACGGTGTGACGACCTTAAGTACTACCAACATAAATTCAGACGCAAATAATTCCGAAACTATGCAGTATGTGTTTCCGTTTCCAAGTTCACCGGCGTTTGTAATGGTGGCTTAATTCTGACTCTAAAATGTACACAATCGGGACTGCATTATGCTTAGTAACGAGGGCGGTGATTTTGTGACGATGCCATTGCCGATGCTATTCCGTTTCACGCTCTTCGCGCTTCGTCAGTGGCTATAGTGACGCTCTGCCAGCATTATCAACGGGATCAGCCGATCGGGAACGCTGGATGATAAGAGTAGCATAGAATCGAGTGGAAGTAATCGCTTCATTACGCCGGCCAAGCTACGGAGTGATTACACGTCGCCCTTATATATATATATATTTACGCGTAACAGGCGCTCTGATCAGTTATTTGCTGTTTGCATTTCAATTTACGCTGATGGTACCTTTGTGCCGGTAAGCAGACGTTATTTTTGCACTGCGGGAGCTGATTGTCGCACAAGCTACCTCGTTACACGTCATTAATTTAATTTATTCATACTGTCAGCCGCGTGCAGGAGGCCGTTGACACGTAGTCGACGCAGCGTAAAAAGAACAACTAGTGTTTTTACCAAGTACGAATAAATGCATTTAGATTTTCACAAATAGGAAAACACTGGCATTGCTATTCTTATGGGGCCTCCTCTGTCGAGAAGAACTCGCAATAAATTTCAAGAATGCGACTTCTTTTTTTTTTGGCACTACAGTCTGCTCATAGATTATCATGAAACCGAATTTGCAAGGCAGGGACGGTCCACATGAGTGACTGCCAGGCAGTCATGATAGCCACTGACGTGACAGCTAAACACGCCGGCCAATGATGCGATCGAGAATTTATATCTATAAACTCGGCGACACTTAATTTATTCCGAGCTTACGTTTGTGGAGTCTAGGCTGGAAAGTAAGACTTTGCAAAGAAGAAAAAAGAAACACACATTTAGTACTCACCGAAGCGAGGGAATTAGAAATCTCGTTGTAGACGGCCACTTTTTTTTTTTTTTTTCGACGAAGAAACAGGAGCGCGGCTTCACTGAGTTCGACGACCGCGGAGTCGAGCCAAGCCAAGTCGAGACTGTCGACGACGTCCTCTGAGCAACGACGACGGCACCAGAAAGTGTTTCTCCTCGCGCCGACGCGAGAACGGATGCCGCGGAGGGTTTGGGGGAGAGCTTGTTTATCCGTGAGGAGCGGAGCAGCAGTGCACGGACGTCGAGCGGCGAAGCGCTCTCACCGGGTGAATGCCGGCGCACTCAATGGGCGGGAAAGCCGAACGTCCGCGGGGCCGGGAGCGCCCGCTCCCGGCGGCGGCGGCGGCGGCGGGGGGAGGGGTCTAGTTCCGGCGGCTGCCGCCAGGGTCTGGAGGTGGCGCAACTGCGCTTGCCGTCGCCGCTCAACTTGGCGAGGTAAACAACCCGCCCTCCCTAACACGCTCTCCCTTTTATTCCCTTCGTCTCAGTGTTTCGCTTGTTCTGCGCCTCGTTCGCTTCGGTTCCCCGCGAATTTCGCTCGCCAGGCTGTCGAAACGCTGCCCGCGTCATGTGAAAGGAATTCATTTCAACATATGGACTTAAGGCTTATATGAAATAATTTGCAACAAGGGACGTTACCACAAACAAAGTAAACGGAACGACTTGGATCTACGTGGTACGAGAATAAACGATAAAAAAAGTTATTTCTTTCTTAATGTCGCCCTCTACTAAAGCATCATGATATAACTGAAAAATAAAGTTTTTACAAATGACAAAAAGCGCGCTTACGGCAATTATATGAAAATAACTAATGAACAATTGGGTTAGTATGCATGAGGCTTTAAGAGAACCTCTCTGTTCAATACAGTCAAGATTATCGTTGACCAACGACCTATAGAAAGGTTCCTGCTTTGCTACCACTGAAATAATTAACTGAGAAGCGGGCTTTCTAGTGTATGTAATGCTGCGAGGTTTTGATATTACCGCAGTAGTGAATACATACCAACTACGCAGCTGCTATGAGCAATTTCGTTAGTGGATCGCTTATGAGCATGAAGATTATGTCTACAAAGATCGTGGTGTACTAAGAACTAGTGTACACAGTCTTCCATATTAGCAGCTCCGGTTTGAATTTCCCTGTTTGCGTGTCATTTGTTCAGCAATAGTGCATGCTCCCACAGGTAGCAATGCAGTAACTGCTTGTTAGTCGTCGTGACCGAGTAACATAGTAGAGGTTAGAACAAAGCAGGGGTACCTGCCTAAAGGGAAATCATCGTTAAAGAAGTGCGTATGTATACCGCAAAAATATGTGCTCAGGGCAATTTTTCAAAACAAATATGCGTGTTATTTAGCTCTCCCCCATTTTGGCGTTGTGTCCGCGGGGTATTTTCGAATTTTAAGTTTGACAGGTTGGTGGATATGCAGCGATAATGAAGATCGCTGGAATAAGACATAGTCCTGCAGTAAACGTAAATTAGGCTGATGGTGATGACTCGTTACTCTATAGAAGTGCTACGGACATAAAGATTTGCTGCGGCAGAACTTTAGAAGCGGATTTGCATGCAGACGTCAATAAGAACACGTAGCGAGTGCAGCACTTTGTACATATATCATCAGCCTATTTTTTATGTCCACTGCAGGACGATTGCTTCTCCCAGCGATCTCCAATTACCCCTGTCTTGCGCTAGCTGATTGCAAGTTACGTGTGCAAATTTCCTGATTTCATTACCCAACCTAGTTTTCTGCCGTCCCCGACTGCGCTTCCCTTTCCTTGGCACCCATTCTGTAACTAAAGGTCCACCGGTTACCGTCCGTATGCATTACATGGCCTGCCCAGCTCCAATTTTTTTCTCTTAATCTGAACTAGAATATCGGATATCCCAATTTGCTCTCTAATCTACAGCGCTCTCTTCCTGCCTCTTGACGTTACGCCTAACATTTTTCGTTCCATAGCTCTTTGTGAGGTCCTTAACTTGTTCTCGGGGTTCTTTGTCAACCTCCAAGTTTCTGCCTCATATATTAGCACCGGTAGAATGCAATGATTGTGCACTTTTCTTTTCAACGACAGTGGTAAGCTCCCAGTCAGGATTTGGTAATGCCTGCCGTATGCACTCCAACCCAATTTTATTCTTCTGTAAATTTCTTTCTCGTGATCAGGGTCCCCTTTGAGTAATTGACCTAGATAAACGTACTCCTTTACAGACTAGAGGCTGACTGGCGATCCTGAATTCTTGTTCCCTTGCCAGGCTATTGAACATCATCTTTGTCTTCTGCATATTCATCTTTAACCAAATTCTTACACTTTCTCGATTAAGGTCCTCAATCATTTGTTGTAATTCGTCTCCATTGTTGCTGAATAGGACAATGTCATCTGCAAACCGAAGGTTGCTTAGATATTCGCCGTTGATCCTCACTCCTAAGCCTTCCCAGTCTAAGAGCTTGAATACTTCTTCTAAGCATGCAGTGAATAGCATTGGAGAAATTGTGTCTCCTTGTCTCACCCCTTTCTTGATAGGTATCTTTCTACTTTTCTTGTGGAGAACCAAAATAGCTGTGGAATATTTGTATATATTTCCCAAGATATTAAGGTAGGCCTCCTGTACTTCTTTATTACGCAATGCCTTCATCACTGCTGGTATCTCTACTAAAACAAATGCATTTTCATAATCTATGAAAGCCATATAGAGAGGTTGATTGTACTCCGCAGATTTCTCGATTACCTGATTGATGACGTGGATATGATCCATCGTAGAATATCCCTTCCTGAAGCCAGCCTGTTCTCTTGGTTGATTGAATTCAAGTGTTGCCCTGAATCTATTGGAAATTATCTTGGTGAATATTTTATAGAATAATGTAACAAGCTAATGAGCCTATAATTTTTCAATTCTTCAACGTCTACCTTCTTACGGTTTAGCATAATGTTGACACCCTTCCAGCTCTTTGGTGCACTTCAAGTCTTGAGGCATTGTATACAAAGGGCCGCAAGCGTTTCAGGCATAATATCTTCTCCATCTTTGATTAAATCGAATGTTATTCAATGTTCTCCTGGCCGGCCTTTTCCCCTAGATAGGTCTTGCAGCGCCATTATAACTTAATCACTAGTTATATAAGGAGTCTCTATATCGATTTCATCGCTACTTCAAATGAAGGTAGAGTGGCTGTTCTGGAACTGTACAGGTCAGTATAGAATTCTTCCTCTACGTTTACTGTATCATCGAAATTGCTGATCACATTACCCGGCTTATCTTTCAGTGCATACATCTTGCCTTGTCCTATGCCAAGTTTTCTTCGCACTGATTTCATGCTGCGACCACATTTTACTCCTTGCTCAATCTTCCCCACGTTATAATTTCGAAGCTCTCTTACTTTCTTCTTGTTGACCACTTTTGACAGTTCAGCGAATTCCACCTGATCTGTTGAATTTTGAGTCCGTTTATCGCTGTTACTTTTCAAAACAAGAGTTACCACAGACTCGCCCAAGTTTCCCTTCTAGTTGAGTTGGACATTTTCATGCTTTGTCGTTTCTTTATTAGATCCTTTGTTACTTGGGAGAGCTTACCTACTGGTTGCCTTGGTGCCTTGCCTCCCACTTCAATTGTTGCTTTTGAAATCAGCCTAGTTACGATTTCATTCATCGCCTCTATGTATCTACATCTGTTCTAAAGCTGCATATTTGTTTGAGAGCACGAACCTGAATTCGTCTGCTTTTACCCTTACTGCGTCTAGGTTGACCTGCTTCTTCTTGAGAAATTTTACTCTTTCTGTCTTCATATTGAGAGAAATCCTAGATCTCACGAACCTATGGTCACTGCACTTTACCCTACCTAACACTTCTACATGGAGGAGCTTGATGCGGCCCTGGCGACTTGCAGGCGCTCTTCGTCACCTGGGCCAGACGGCGTTACCTATACGGCGCTCGGCAATCTTGGCCAGAAGGCGCAACTCGTGCTGCTAAACCATTACAACGAGTCTTGGCGCAATGGTGTGGTTCCACGTGAATGGAAATGCAGCCGCTTGGTACCACTTCTCAAACCAGGTAAATCACCGTTAGATTTGTCATCGTACCGCCCCATCGCTCTGGCCAGCTGCATCGGAAAAATAATGGAAAGAATGGTTTTGACGCGCCTGGAATGGTACCTGGAGAAATACAATGTGTACCCAGATGCTATGGCTGGCTTCCGGCGTGGGCGCTCATCCATAGACAATGTCATCGATTTGGTCACATTTGTTCAACATCAAAAACGTCTGAAACGACTCACTGCGGCATTGTTCCTTGACATAAAAGGCGCCTACGATAACGTAGCACATTATGCCATTATAGAGGCTCTGATTGAAGCCGGAATTGGTGGCCGCACTTTTCAGTGGCTATGCAGCTATCTGACCGACAGACATTTCTTCGGGATGACCGAGGATGGCGCCACGACTCACTACCAAACATTCCGTGGAGTACCACAAGGTGGGGTGTTGAGCCCGACACTATTCAACTTAGTGCTCGTTGGCCTAGTCAGATGCTTGCCCAACACCGTTGGAATATCAATCTATGCTGACGATATCTGCATCTGGGCGTCTGCTGTAACACGACTGCAGGTACGAGCAAGGCTACAAAAGGCAGCTACGTTAACATCACTGTACTTACGAAAACAGAACTTGTAGCTGTCTTCAGAGAAATGCTGCCTTGTTACATTCACTCGGAAGGCAATGAGGCCTTACTCTGTAAGTGTCAATGGGCAAACAATTGCAAACGCACGGAAACACCGCTTTTTAGGGGTAATTATCGACCGCGACCTTTCATGGAGCCCGCACGTTTCATACCTAAAGAAGAGGTTAACGACCATAACACACCTCCTTAAATTCCTCGGTGGAAAATCATGGGGCACATCGGTGCGGTCAATGCTGCAGCTTTATTGTGCCTTATTCCTCGGTTTCGCAAGATACAGCCTCCCGGTGCTAGGCAACACCTGCAAAACAAACCTGCGTGTACTCCAGGGACTACAAGCTCAAGCCCTAAGGACGTGTCTCGGTCTTCCGAAGTGTGCGTCTACGGCGGCAACGATTGTCATTGCGCGAGACCACCCAATAACAACGTACTTAGCCACCGACGCCCTCAGGGTGCATATTCGGCACGTTGCCCTACTACCTTCCCACCATCTTGCATCTTTACTTACAGAAAGGCCACACACAACTTTCAGTCGTATAATTGCAGCCAATCATACCTCGTTGCCATCGAACTACATGCCTGC
Organism: Dermacentor silvarum; assembly: GCF_013339745.2. Taxonomy (NCBI): domain Eukaryota; kingdom Metazoa; phylum Arthropoda; class Arachnida; order Ixodida; family Ixodidae; genus Dermacentor; species Dermacentor silvarum. The sequence goes on from NC_051164.1 coordinate 95,053,510, forward strand.
AGCAAGACCATCCTCACCGTTATGGTGCCTGCACAAACCTGACATACGCCTCACCATCCCAGGAATCACAAAGAAAGCTCACATGCCGTCATCTGCCCTGAAACAGGCCACGTTAGGACTTTTACATGAGGTTCACAGTGCCCGCGTACATGTTTATGTCGATGGCTCAGTCACACCTACAAGTTCAGCTGCCGCAGTGGTGATTCCAGCAAGATCCGTCAAGATGCAGCTAAAGACGTCACATGTCTCATCAACAACAGCTGCTGAACTGGTAGCCCTCCGTGCGGCTCTTCATTTCATTCTGGAGGAACCACCCCATCCATGGTCAATCTTCTGTGACTCCAAGGCAGCCCTACAGAGTTTACTCTCAGTACTGCGCCATGGATCACATGAGCAGCTCGTCGCAGAGATAAGACAAGTACACCATCGCATAATTGATGAAGGGCACAATATAATATATCAGTGGTTGCCTAGTCACTGTGGCATACATGGCAATGATCGAGCGGACGCAGCGGCCCGATCTGCTCATGACGGTGTCAACTGCGTTGCCATTCCTCTTTCGAGAGCCGACGCAGCGAAAAAACTTTCCGCGCTTGCGCGTGAACTAACATTGATGCAATGGAATTCCTCCGATTTCACAAGTGCACGCCTTCATGCCCTGGACCCTAATTTACAGCTTCGTATTCCATTCGACCTTCCACGACGGGACTGCACACTTCTAATCCGTCTATGGCTTGGAGTAGCATTTTCAAATGCGTACTCCTTTCGTATCGGAATGGCCAATAGCCCACTTTGTGAATCCTGCGGGTGTAACGAAACAATCGCACACCTTCTTTGTGAGTGCCCTCGTTTCAACCCGCAGAGAGCAGCTCTCTCAGCGACAATAGATCAACTGGACAAACGCCCAATAACAGAAAAGAACATCCTTGGAAACTGGCCTACACAAACAACGGCGCGAGCCGCCCTGAAGGCACTGCTGCGTTACTTGAAAGACACCGGACTCAATGACAAATTGTGACTCTGCATTGTGTTACTTAGGACGGAACGTTCAGACAATGCAACACGCGAACGCCTTCGCGGACTTCATGACAGTGCCCACAGAAACAGTTCTGTTTTGTGTGCGTGTGTGATTTTCTTGTTTCCTTCCTTTTTGTTTATTCTTTATTTTCACTTATTTTTCTCTCTCTCTCCTTTCGCATCCCTTTACCCCTCCCCCGGTACAGGGTAGCCAACCGGAGATAACCTCTGGTTAACCTCCCTGTCTTTCCTTTACCTTTTTCTCTCTCTCTCTGCACTATGCTGGGATCGGCAGAGAGTATGAAATCTTTTTCATTCCTTGTTTCTGCATTAGGGCTTTTCCAGGTCCCCTTACTGTTACTGTGCTTCCTGAAAAAGGTATTCATTATTCGGAGCCTATTCATTTCCGCGATTTCTACCATCTCTCCTCTAGTGTTCCTATAATCGATGCCGTAGTTGCGAATTGCTTGCTCACCAGCCTGCTTTTCCCCCACTTTTGCATTGAAGTGGCCCATGGCTACAGTATACTCAGTTTTCACCTTCCTCATCGCTAAATCAACATCTTCATAACACTGTTCTAATTATAGTCATGACTGGAGGTTGGGGCGTAGGCTTGTACTACCTTAATTATATACCTCCTATTCAGCTTTATTACCACAACTGCTACCCTTTCATTAATGCTTTAGAATTCATCGATGTTGCCCGCTATGTCCTTATGGACTAGAAATCCTACCCCGTATTCTCTGTTATGTGCAAGACCTCTGTAGCAGAGGACGTGGCCGTTAGTCAGCACTCTATAAACCTCACCTGTTCTTCTAACCTCACTAAGGCCAATAATATCCCAGGCAAGCCGTTCTGAACCAAGCCGTTCGTTTCAAAAGGGGCAGGAAATGTGCAGGACCGATTCACGATTTTGCTGCACCCTCTCTACTGTCGGCGCCGACTTGGTGCAGATGTTCAGGTGCAAATCTTCAGCGCAGCAGACGACACGGCACACATGAGCAAGCGCCGTTAAAACTCCGTTTACGTGCGTCTGCCACGTTTTCGCAAGCGCGGGTGTATTTACGCCGTGGAAGCCGATCATAACAGCAGTTCAGGACCACATCAAACTTCCGCGCTTCGTGAACATTAGTCGGACCAAACATAGCACCTGCATCGCGTCTGCGCTCCTTGTCATTCGTTTCGGGTGTCGCGCTGTGTCTGCACAGCAGAAATAGAGCTGCATAATTTCTGAACTTCTCGTGAACCTCCGTGAATTGGTTCACAGTGGTTCAAGCGAATCGAATGGACCTACTGGCCCGAGGCAGCACGCAAAGCAACTCCTGCTGGGTAGAAGGAAGATCACTCTGGCATCTACCAAACGTCTCACGTGCGCGAGTAATTGTTTAACGTGTTCTATTCCGTTTGCTGAGGCAAACGTCCGTGACCTGATGGTTAGAGTATCGTCCTTCTGTTCTAGAGGTCCTTTGTTCGAATCCGGCAATGGGAGAAACGTATGTTTGTTTATATACATAAGGCTTGAAGTTCTCGCATCAGTTCCACCCTTTGACGTCATCGATATTGGCAGCGTCTGCTTGAGGCCATTATTACGATACAAATTATATGGACACTCAAGGGAAATTGTCGGCGTCGCCGTGATGTCCCGAATATGTTCAAGTGCACACGCACAAATCTTATATATGTATGCGTGCGTGTACTTAAACATATTCGCGACATCACGGCGACGCCGACGGCGAGAATTTCCCTTTTGTGTCCATATACGAAGTGCTACCCAAAAGTTCCGCGACATTGAAAAGCGCGGGCAAACTGAGTGTGGTACAGATTTCCGCCGCTAAATGAAGCTAGCAGTATGCTTTGCGGATCAGTGCGCTGAACGACTTGCATGTGAGAAGTACTGTTTTGCGAAGTGTTGTTTTGCAACCCAATGTTTCACTAATTTGGCGCATTTCTTAGCAACCATTATGGCAAACTTCAAGGAGCAAAGGATATGGATCAAGTTTTGTTTTAAATTTGGCAAAACTGCGGCAGAAACTCATCGTATGCTAGAAGACTCATTTGGAGTCGACGCCGTGAGATAAAGTAGGACGTTTTTATGGCACAAACGCTCCAAAGAGGGTCGAATGCGTGTTGACGACGTTGAACGTTCTGGACGGCCGTCAACGAGCACAACCCCGGAAACGTTAGCGGAAGTTCGTAAGACTACCCTTGCAAATCACAGGCTAACTATAAAGGATGTCTGCGACATTGTATAACAATCGTACGGCACAGTTCAGCGAATTTTGTCGCATGTTTTGAACATCAGGCGCATTTCTGCAAAATTCGTGCCAGGACTGCTCAGTGACGAACGGAAACTGCACCGTGTTTCTGTCTGTACAGAAGTGAAGCAGCAAGTCGGAGACAATCCCACATTCCTCTCCAGTGTTATAACCGGGGATGAGACATGGGTTTATGGCTACGATCCTGAAACCAAACAGCAGTCGTCGCAATGGAAGTCACCAAATTCTCCGCGGCCGACAAAGGCACGTCAAGCTCATGGCAATGCGAATCCATGCTCATTGTTTTTTTTTCTTTAGCTACATGGAATTGTCCACAAAGATTTCGTGCCCCCTGGGCAAACCGTGTATAGCATGCTTTACTGTGATGTTTTGAGGCGCTTAAGAGAGAAAATTCGTCGCAAACGTCCGGAGAAGTGAAAGAACAACAACTGACTTCCTCATCACGACAACTCGCCCGCTCACACATCACTCTTTGTTCGACACTTCCGGCTTCCAAGCAAATCAAAGTACTGCCGCACCCACCCTTTTCACCTGACCTCGTCCCCTGTGACTTTTTATTCTTCTCAAAGTTGAAGTTCAGGCTGAAAGGACGTCGGTTTGGCACTGTTTAAGAGATCCATGTCGGAATCGCAGGCGAAAATTGAAAAAGAAAGAAATTAATACTGAAGAAACAAGTTTACAACTCTATAACTCAGCAATCAAAAACGATATTACAATTCTGTAGAGTGCACCCTATTGAGACATCAAAAGTGGACAAAACGATATGTGGTACAGCGCTCTGAAATGTATTACTAATTTAAGAGTAGGACGTACTCTTGCAAAACCCTTGTTAACATTGTTTCTCAATTAAACTGTAAACTCGTAGATCATGTTTGTCCGCTTTAGGTGATCTAAAATATGCGAAGTTTACAAAGCTGAGCTATCCGCTTTTGGAGCAGAATTACGGATTCGTAAAATGTGCTTCAGCCTTTTATTTTTTAAACTTGTCTATCTTCCACAACTTAAGTAAGCTATTTGAGGCCCCAAATCAAAATCATGCCTTCTGCATCCGGCACAATTCAGCTTTCTGTTTGAAATGCAACAGATTTCATTCAAATCGGTGCAGCTTTTCTGTAATGTGCGCATTCATGCCTTTGACAGGTGCTGTATTCCAATAAATAAATTATTGTTGATTCCGAGATGAATCTTCCTCCTAACTCAATACTTGTATAAAAGGCTCCGCCTTTGTCAGTGCATTTTTTGACAGGTTGCTGCTTTTCGCCTTCGTTGAGAGACGTCTGCTCGCTTGTTGCCCTGAGTCTATGGGCTCACTTTGATCATTGCCCTAATTGCATTCCAGAGCGTATTAGTGGGCGCGGTGCCAATAAACACGCTGCGTTTTCCAACCATGCCAAAAGAAAACGAATTGGGAGATATTTACCGCATTTTCACCGCCTTATTCATTTGGGAATGACTTCCAACTATCATAGAATCATGTGTCCGTCTCAATTTTTTTACAGTATTCCCCTACAGCTTTATTTACTTCATTTGCGTCTGAAACGCTGCACACACTTTGTATTACATTATATTGGGCTTTCTTGTTATGAAACTGAATCGGTCTCCCATTTCTTGTAATCGTTTATACTGGTGATTATACAAGTCCTTTAGCCGTTGTTATGTATACTGACGAGGCATTTTCAAAGTCATGCGCATTCTTGTTACGTATCTTAGAATGTTCCTTATATAGAAGAGGGCGCTCCGACAGTTTTACTTCGGCGCCTCGTTTGCTAACGTTCCACACGCCGTTTATTCTAAACGTGAAATCGACCAGCGCCACCGTTGCCGAGTGTTCGTAACAACGCGTTTTGCAACTCATCAATGTCCGATCAATTGCGGAGACTGTATGGGTTATCAAATGACCAGCGTGGCATCCTGCGGACGGCCCTGTGAAAAGAAACGACCAATCTATTTCCAACTGCTGTGTTACGCAACCATCACATGCCCCTTCTGTTATAGGGGGGCGGACAATCCTCCGGCAGTCGAGCTAAGCGCACGAGCATTCTATAAGACAACGTCAGTGCGATCAAGCGGACGCGGTAAACCCGGCGAGCGGCGTTCGAAGAAAAGATTTCACGCGTTCTCGGAAGGGTCAAGAATAGAAAGAGTTAAGGCGTTGACGATCTGGTGTGTTTCCTTCTGTTTCCTTATTCTCCTTTTTTTTTCTGAAGGGAAAGTCAAGCCCAGTCGTGATACTAAAATAATCCTTATGTGGCGGCGGCGCATCGCGTCCCGCGGAACGCCTCGAAAGCGATCGAAAAGAATAAGCGCTGAAGAGTCAACGTGTCGGCGATTGCACGTGCTAGTCGCGTCGATGCGATGGTATTTTCCTCAGGAGAAAACGCGTCATACTCGCTACGGGAGGCGAGAACAGAAAGCCAGTTGGGGAAGAATTTCTTTTTTTTTTCTTTTTTTCATTCGCGTAGTTGATCGGATGAACCTGCAGAAGCAAAGGGACCATTTTGGTTTCTCTTTAGACAGCGGAGAAATGGCAGTACTGCAGTAATGGTATTAATACGAGGTAGCGACAGGAAGCAGATAGATAGATAGATAGATAGATAGATAGATAGATAGATAGATAGATAGATAGATAGATAGATAGATAGATAGATAGATAGATAGATAGATAGATATACATAGAGACAGACAGACAGACAGTAGAATAAAATGATGGATGGATGATGGATTTCATTTTGGGAAAGCCAGTGAGGTTAACCTTTTTTCTTGTCTGCAACTCTACACAGCGGAAGACGGAGCAGTGTAAAAAGAATAAATATTGATGAAATATAAGAGGAAAGGAAGAAGGCGTGCGTATATACAGTAATCGAAACACATTAGTTTCACAAAAGCAAGTGTCTATAGGCCCGTGTTCTGCAAATAAGCAAGGAGATGTCTTCTTGCAAAAGAAGCAATCACGTTTATATCGGATAAAAAAAAAAGGATTTGAAAGAAAGTTGAGGAGGGGGAAACGTTTTACGGGGACGAAATTCAAAATAAGAATGGGTCAGAAAAGTGTCGACGCTATTGAAGACAAGATCGACGTACATGGTGGCTCAAATGATTCTATGAGTAAATGTTAATTATATATCTCCGTTTTGGGTCTTTGTGCCTCCATTTCATGTTCTTTATTCACTCATTTCGTATCTTATTCGTAACGTATTTCACGCACAATCACGTCGACACTTGGTTTACCCTTTCTTTCTTTTTGACCAAGAGGACAGGTGGGCCGGTCCCGCAGTTAGTGCAGTCTGCGCTGCAATGTGGGCAATTTTCGACCACATTGGCACCATTTATGTCCGTGCCAATAATTGTACCTACCCTACGACTGATTGTCGCTACTTGTGATCACCGGCGAAACCACCTTCCAGACACTATTGGCTCGCGCAAGCCATTTTTACTACAAGTGAACTCGCTCCATTTCCCTAAAGTGCGCCGTACGGCTGCTTTTCCTCAGCATGCCTATGTCTACGGCGGTGCACCCTTTACAAGCGTGTAACGTAATGTGGTTAAATGTTGACTATATTGATTCTAATTGCGCCCGTTATGATAGCTTTACCTTTTCTGTGACTAATTCTAGCTACTTGTCTTGTTTAGATCTACATTTTGGTGCCGTTTGCGACTCGTCGCGATGCTCTGGTGGCGCCATAGGGCCGTTTTTTATGGGAGTGGTTATAAGATACACAGATCCCAGATACGCTAAACCCGTCTGAAGTCACTCGAGACGACGTTGTATTCAAAACATTCGTGTACTTAGATCTAGGTGGACGTTAAGAATCACGGGTGGTCAAAATTAATCCGGAGTCCTCCACTACGGAGCGCCTCATAATCATATCGTGGTTTTTGTACATCCAACGTCACAATTTATTTTATTAATTTTAATTTAATTAACGCGCTTTTTTCATGTGGTTGATATTATTGTGGCACCACAATAATGTTGTTCTGGCCGACTACGTGGATTGGACTGAAAATAGAGCAATGAGTGGTAGCTGATAAAAATAAAGGAAAGTCCACCTGGATGAAGCCACGTTAAAATAACAAAGAAATGTGTAAGCTCGCATTCAGCCCTTGCAAGAAATGAATGGTCAATAAAAAAGAAATAAGGGAAATTGTAAACGGTGAGAAGTCAGATTTGATAAATTACAGCCATTCAAGCATCCTTCTGCCAGAAAAAAAAAAAAAAAAAACTGTCAGCCCTTTCACTGGGATGGAGATTGAAGAACAGCGAAGCTGTACTATGGTGGGAATTATGCATTTCCAATTGTGACTATTAAGATGTGATGATGTAATTGGTTATTTGAACTATTAACGAATGAGAAATATATATGATCCAGTGGTTTTCATTTATTTAGTGACCACAGGGACCATGGTCTTATGGTCGCCACGGTACACCGCCATAGGGTGTCCGACAAATGTTGGCACGTTCTTCATAAACACGTCACCAACGCCGCGCGCGTTTGGTGTGAACGCGGGCAAAACGCCGCCTCCGTCGACAACAGTTCTGCGTGTTGTTTGTGTGACTGAACACAACCGCTGTCAAAACGCTGGCGTGAGCAAGCGCGTTAGCAGCAGCGAGCGAAGGTTCGTGCGGTCTATCGCTTCAACGGAAACTGAGCGGCGAAAGAAGAGCGCATACAAAGGTAGGAGCCGTGTTGCAGATCGCTTTCAAGATACGGTGCGCGCGACCGCCGGGCGCCGCGCCAAGTACAAGTTGCTCGCAGAGCAGAAGCCGCAACCCCTCCTTCCCGCGCTGCCTTCCCGCTGTCCTCCTTTCGCGTGGGAGATTGAGTCGCCAGAATTCCCTTTGCACCCAGTCGCAAGATACGCATTTGGTGCCACAGCTAAACGTCGCCTCTTCTCCCTCCCCCCTCCCCCCACGGCCTTTCACGCGACGGAAGAAGTGGCGTTTGCTCTCCACCGTACGTTCGCTCCCCGTGAAAGCGCGCATCCCTCGGGCGCTTTGACTCGCACATACAGCGTACGGCCAATGAGAATATTTTTTCGACATCCGGAAGCGACCATCGAAGGCTGAGGCCTTAACAGATTCGATGTAAAACGAAAGAGAAAATGGCGCGTAGCAACAAAGCGAAGCGCCCAGAAGAATGGCATTTCAGAAAAGAAAGAAGGTGGCATTGAAGGAAACTGAGCGACGAGGATGTGAAAGCGTTCTTTTTTTTTTTTTTTGCTTTGAAAGCACAATTACTGTTAGGCCTATAGATGACGTAAGCAATATCTTTTTTTGCTGATATTTGTTTTCTTGTCAAATAAACCCAGGGAGGACTACGGTGCTGGCGACGCTGAGGTGATTTTTCTTGCGCTCATGTCGTGATTTCCAAATTTTAAAATGAAACCCCCAACTTTGCTTCATTTTGTGTTTTTTATCGTTCTAAATTCAGTAGTATTTAGGTGGTGTAGGCAAAGCAGAATTCACTTGTTGGTATTTCTTGGCCATTTGGCCATTCATAGTGTTTCGTCTTGCAAGTAAATTACCGTAATTGAGCGACTCCTTAGAGTAGTCACAAATGTGATCATTTTCTTTTACAGCGAAGCTGTTAAGGGCTCACTTTTCGATGGTCGCGTCCGGCAATAGAAAAAAAAAAACTCTCATTGGCCGCATGCTGTATGTGCGAATGAAAGCGTGCGAGGGCGAGGGACCTGCTATCACGGGGAGCGAACGCACGGCGGAGAGCAAACGCGACTTACGTGCGGGTGAATGCGCGCGAGGGTGAGGGACACGGGCTTTCACAGGGAGCGAACGCACGGCGGAGAGCAAACGCGACTTCCCAGTGGAAGGGGAGCGGTGGGCGAGGAGGGCATCGAGGTACCCTAGACTGTGCGTGTGCGTGCTCGCTCTCCCTCTGCGGCGCATGCGCGCCGCCCTGTTGGCTTCTGTGCGTGCTCGCTCTCCCACTGCGGCACATGCGCGCAGCCCTGCTGACTTCTGCCGCCTGTGACGCCGACTCGATCGCTCTGGGCTCTCGCCCGCCTCTCCCCTAATAGTGTCGACAACGGCGTTTAACCGTTCCATCACGTAGCCAGCGTTTTGACAACAGTTGTGTGCGGTCACACAAACGACGCGGACAACTGTTGTCGACGGCGGCGGCGTTTTGCCCGCGTTCGCACCGAACGCGCGTGGCGTTGGTGACGTGTTTATAGAACGTGCCAACCTTTGCCGTACACCCTATAGCTCTTATTTTCCAATTAGCCTGGCGTTTAGATTAGCAAAGCACAGTCATTAAGCTGTCAACGGACTCCAGCTATCCCGGCTCTCTTTCAGAGATGAAGGGTAGGTTTACTTGAATTTCTTGTGGGTGGAGCTTGAACTGAATTCTTAGGTGACACACCAACGAATACGAAACTCAGTGGTTGTCACCGACTATATTAGTCACGGACTTTCAAAGACAAGCTTCGGGCAACGAGATTCCGCGCGAGACCGGCAAGCACGCGCCGTCACTGTCGACGCAGGGCTGCGTGATCGCTAGGGACGAGGGTCGACCAGCGGGTTATATAAAGGTTACGCCGCGAGCATGAGCGAGCACTGTGCAATGCGGTGGGATCCCGAAGCGTTGTGCTTTTGTCGGTCACGTGTACAGCGAGCGAGGCCACCCGTCGACAAACACCGAGTGTGCGGTGAGAGGGTGCTAGCGTCGGAGGAGGAGGAGGAGGAGGAGGAGGGGGGTGTGGATGGTGTGATTCGCGTTCAGGTTTGGGAAGGGTTGTTCACGCTGTGATGACGTAGAGTTGCTTGGCCCCGAGAAACGCTGGTTTCACGTGGCACGTGTAGCACGTTGCGAGTAGGAAGATGCGGTTTCTTATAGCGTGAGTACGATTCTGTTTCGGACACCGCCACTGTCTCTCTCTCGAGGTGAACGTGCGAAGTACCGTAATATTGCGCAGATAACTCGAGGTTTTCATCCTGTTGTTCTTGTGGTTGTCGCCGTTGTTGTGGTTGTTTATGAAATGATCTGAGCCTTGGAAAATAGGGCACCGAATAGCGGGTTGTCCAAGATGCAAGGAATTTACTGCTGTGACTAACAAATATAATGAAAAAAGAAAATATCGATGGAATCACGGATCATATTAATCAAGCAGTCTACCATACTTTTGCATACCCAGGGAGCTCGATATATCGGAAACACGCGAACGTCCAATCACAGCACACATCACGGCAACATTTGTCCAGCCATCACATGTACAAAAAAAAACAAGAAAGGAAAAAAAAAACCCTGCATACAACACAATAAAACACATCACTATATATACGCCAAGTTATTAGCTCCTCGTATGGCAGTACGTCTTGATGGTTTCATCTCTTTCTCGCTCTTTTTTTTGTGTTCTTGATACTTTAGGTGATTTATGATTACGCATTTGTTCTCTGTTATTGTTCAACAAGCTAGCTCAAAAATAAAATATTGGGTATTACCTGCCAAAACCACGATCTGATTATGAGGCACGGTGTCCGGAATAATCTGGACCACCTGGGGTTCTTTGACGTGCACCTAAATCTAAGTACACGGGTGTTCTCGGATTTCGCGCCCATCGAAATGCGGCCGCCGTGGCCGGGATCTGATCCCGTGACATCGTGCTTAGCAGTCCAACAAACACCATAGCCACTAAGCAACCGCGGTGGGTAAGCGAGCTTAGGGCACACAACTGCACGCGCTCATGTGGACCAATAAATACATCATACAAGATGTCTTCGTTATGAAAAATGCAAGAAATACAAACAAGACACGAATCGGAAACGATGGAACCGTGATAAACAACAGATCACTCATCAATAGAGAGCGTATTTCGGCAAGCCAAAGCTGAAGTTTGAGTCGTATTTCGTACGAACAAATTTTTAAATCGGTCTATCCCGTAAAATCCAAAGTTACCCTTCGTAGTTAGATTGTTTACATACTACCCACTCTCAATTTCGTTCCAGTTAGGTTCCACCTATAAGTGGAACTTATAAGTGGAACCTATAAGTGGAACCTATAAGTATATCAGTGGCTTCATAACTGGAACGTGGTTACACATATTTGTCGTTATGCGAAATGAAAAGTACAAATTTAGAATATACGAAACGCCGTTACTCGTATTTTGTAATTTTATGTGGATCCACTTAAGCCGAAAAAATTCGCAAAAACCTATCATTTAATGCTGGAACCTAAGTGAAACGAGAGAGTGAGAACAACTTTATTGTGTGTCCGCGATGGGGTCAAGGAAAGGGGAAGAGATGGCAGATCCTCTTCTGACCTTGGACCCCGGACTGGGACCTTGGAGTCCTCGGACCCCGGCGGCGTTTTCAGCCATCCGGCTGAAACGCCGGATACCTGAAGACGAGATTATGCGTTATCCCACCCCCTGGAATCCTAGTCCGCGTAATGCTGCAGTATCCCGCATATATATATATATATATATATATATATATATATATGTGTGTGTGTGTGTGTGTGTGTGTGTGTGTGTGTGTGTGTGTGTGTGTGTGTGTGTGGAATAGTACAGGATCACGCAGACCAGGATTGGTTAAATGCGGGATATTGCAGCACTACGCGAACCAGGATTGGAGGGGGTGGTTTGAGCTGCGAGTGCAAGGAAATGTGGGTGATCGGAAATAGGGAAAATGTTAGCAAGAAAGCATTCGCGAGGCCGTTCCGAAACATCGTCGTAGTGAGATGGGAGGTCGTCGGGGTAGTTGGGAGAGTGGGCCTAGTATGTCGGTTTAGGGCCCGTTTTCAACCGAGGACACATGGAGTGCTCGCGCTCGTTGCCTGTCGTCGCTTGCTCTGCGGTTACGACGCTGGCTTGCGTGTTTCGAAAGCGATAACGCCTCCGCCACCGCTCGCCATAGTCACGTGGGGAAGGGGGGAGAGGGGGAGGGGTTAGACGACCTCGATACCCGCTGGCTCTGACTGCTTCTGGAATATACAGCGCCACGTGCGTTCGGCCTGACGGGAAAGCGCATTGCGTGGTCGTCGGACATAGCGATGGACTTTCTTTGTAGGCATATATACGTGTCCGTTGAAAGCGAACCTTTATGAGAGGAATCTTTACCTTAGAACCGAGTCACATTGGAATACTCAAAGACATGTTAAAAACAGGAATGTTTTCATCGGACAACCGCTGTACCTGCTTGAATCGATTTTGTCGTATTTGGAAGAAAAGATGAATGCTGCCTGCCAGTAGAAGGAAAATTTTAATTTTAGGTCTGAAATTTTCACAAAATGGTTGCCGGAAATTGATAAAAAGAAGACAAGCACAATTTGTACATATCCGTACGTCTGCGACAAAAACAGATATCGCAGTTCTGTAAAGGTCGCGCTTGTGAAGCGGGCGAATGCGACTTATAAGTTTACATTGCACGTGGAATTCTCACAATGCATATGATGCTTTTGCAGAAGTCCTACTCAGGACTTAGTCGTACATTTCTAAGTGCTGGTGCATTATGCAAATCCGGCTTAATTAAGTATCAGTAGGTGCAGTTTACAAAATTGTGATGCATTGTTTTACTGCTAAGTTACAGAGTTGCAAACAATATCGCCCAGCCTTTCTTTCTTCTTTTTTTTTTTCTATTTCTTAAGTTTTTCGAATCTCGAGCATTTTCATAGAATAAGTTTGTTTTCACTCGCAAGTTTAGTCCTTACTGTCCGTAGATTCAACACCGGTGCATTGGTTGCCGAGAAAAAAAGTATTCGCTTCAATGTATTTAAATAGAACACGCCTCCTGTGGTAATACGTCCCCATCACCAAGTTTGGACATTGCAAGCGGACGAGCGCGGCGCATTGATCACGCAGTGGTCATCCTGTTTGCGAAGTATGAAACGGCTGCACTTCGTAAAAACGGTTGAAAATATATAGAAAAGCCAGCGCGCCCTTCCTGTCACGCGGGAGCCTCGCTTCCTGCCAGATAATCAAGGCCGCAGGCACAAACGCCTCTACGTAAGACGCACTGCCTGCAACGTCACCGATTATGGCACGTGACTTACGTAGATCATCCAACGCTGAGCGCGCAACACCGCCAATGGCAGCACGCCGTGCGCCAAAAAAGATGAGCAAAAAGAAAAAAGGAGGGGGGGGGGGGGGCAGAGCTCATGACGTAAGCGTGACGCAGTCCTTCAGCTGTAGAAGGCCGGGAAGGAATCGTTGAGGCAAAGGGGGATAGTGTCTAAGTGGGCAGTGACGCTGGTCTCTTGGAAGTATGACAACTAGACATTTCAATTTCTTTTATTTCCTCTGATAATGAACTGAATATTAATTTTGTTTTGAGGCAGAATGCTCCCTCGCTTGAGAGCTCTTTCTCGATTCGGTGGGTGGTGGTGCATGGCCATTCTTAGTTGCTGGAGCGATTTGTTCGGTTGATTCCGATAACGAACGAGGCTTTAGCCTATCAAATAGTTACGGGGTTCCCAGCACCTAACGACCTTCTCAGAGGGACAAGTGGCCCCTATAGCCGCACGAAATAGAGCAATACCAGGTCTGTGATGCCCTTAGATGTCCAGGGCCGCACGTTCGCTACAAGGAAGGAAGCAGCGTGTTTTCATCCCTTTCTGAAAAGACCAGGTAACCCGTGAAATTTTTGGTGATCGGGATAGGGGCTTGCTGTTGTTTACCTTGAACGAGGAATTCCCACTTAGCGTGAGTCATAAGCTCGCGTTGATTACGTCGTAACCCTTTCTACACACCGCCCATCGCTATTACCGATTGAGTGATTTGGTGGGGTGATCTTTTTTTTTTTTTTACCCTAGTGACGAAATGCTCTCTTCATAACAAGCGGGCCCGCTAAGAATAGGGAGTGGGCACGATTAGACAATTAGACCGTAAGACTACCGTTGCGGCTCGGGGGAGTATTTAACTCTTTCCCTACCGCGCACATTGAGCATGGTTAGCCCTCTATCGATGTTTTGAAACGTCGCTTTCGAGACCTTCCGCGCCGCTCAAGGACACACTGCATCGCCGGACGTGAAAGAGGAGAAACTATAATTTTGTTTTCTAAGCACTTCGCTTTTTTTCCCGCCAAGCGGGGATTTTTTTAACGCGCTCCGAAGCTTCGCGATCGTCAAAGCAGAACGCAAAAATGTTCGGCTCCGGAAACGGCGCGAGCGCTTCGGAAGATCGCAGATATCGCGATTCCGCTGCCTCTGCGGCTATATCTATATGTCGAATAGCAGTGAGTCGGAGGACGCTGACTTTTCGTCGGACTTTGAGTCTGAAAGTGACGACGACGCAAACCAGCCCGGAACATCGGCGGCCGCAGCCCGGCACGCCGAACTAGTGTGCTTGCAGTAAAATTTTTGTAGCGAAATACCTGCTCAATGAAAAATTTTGATTTTTTTTCAGAGATAGTTCGTAATAGACGGCAATACATCTTGTATATCTCATAATGTTCCTAACCTTATTTTCTTAGTAGATACAAGCGTGTCTTTACAAACTTTGTTCAATTTTATCGCACAATCTTGATTTTAACAATTTATATCTTCTTATGACATGCATCTCGTTAATAAAACTTTTATGCGTGAAAAGTGCATTCATTGTGCTTTTTGTTTATGTATTACATTAAATATTGAGTGCAGTAGTTCCTCCAGAAAAAGACATCTGCCGTAACATACAAAAACACCTATTTTCCCTATGATAGGGAAAGAGTTAAGCCGGGGATCCTCCAGCCATGAGTACGTCCAGGAGTAGGAGCGAGAGAAAAAGTGTTGATTTGACAATAATAACAGTGGCTCCAGATATGGAGGCCCACTCCATGTAGGAGCACTTTGACGGTCTGACTCACTGCATGTCTCCGCACACATCAGATCATGTCGGGACACACCTCACTGCACCGAAAGTGTCCGCTTATAAAACAGCCGTCTTCCCTAGTTCCCCGCACAAGGGAATTCGATGACCTTGGTGCGGCCAATCAGAGGAGTCGTACTGTTCATTTAACTCCGCCACTGATATCCAACTTTCGAAGCAAGGACGAGGCACTCTGGAAACTGCGGGTTCTCACGCTGCTTCCACGAAAGTCGTCGAACTGCTTTCTCGGCTCTCCGTGACGATCATCTTCTCAGGGTCAGGAGAGTGGCCTTCACGCTGGTCACCGCTTCCACGGAAGGTGGTGGTCGGGTACTGTCGCCGTCTGGGCGCGACGCAACACTACCACTTTAGCTGTAACCTAAGTTAGACATGTAAAATTTCTAATGCGTGAATAGATATAACTTGTGTATTTGGTTACGTCATTTCTGTACCCAGTACCCATATACCGTCGGCAGCACGCACAAGACGTTTCACGTACCTCACTGCAACTGTGTCCCTGATAAAGCATCCCCGATTTTTTCTACAATAACCAGTTTTGAAGGAATACGTCACCAGTGGGAAGTTATTTAACACTTGGCCTTATTAGTCTCGGCGTCGGTGTTGACGTTGGCCCTCGAAAAAACCCAAGCCACGCAAAAATATAAACTGCGCGTCGGGCTGCGGAATTGAACCACCGACCTCCGGGTTGCGAGACCACCACGCTAGCTGATTTAGCCACTGTCGGTTCATCATACGCGCCATTTAAAGCGGGGTTTTGTATGCATGAAAAAGCAGACGCGGCGCCCGCCGTTGGCGTGCGCGATCACGCCATCATCATCATCATAATAATAATAATCATCATCAGCCTATATTTTATGTCCTCTGCAGGACGAAGGCCTCTCCCTGCGATCTCCAATATCTCTGTCTTGCACTAGCGTATTCCAACTTGCGCCTGCAAATTTCCTAACTTCATCATCCCATCTGGTTTTCTGCCGACCTCGACTGCGCTTCCCTTATCTTGGTATCCATTCTGTAACTCTAATGGTCCACCGGTTATCCATCCTACGCATTACATGGCCTGCCCAGCTCCATTTCTTCCGCTTAATGTCAACTAGAATATCGGCTATCCCCGTTTGTTCTCTGATCCACACCGCTCTCTTCGTGTCTCTTAACGTTAGTCCTAAGATTTTTCGTTCCATCGCTCTTGTGCGGTCCTTAACTTGATCACGCCATACCCCCAGCCAATCACAGGCGTACCCTCCCTCCGGAGGAGGGAAAGGGTGTGATCGCGTGTTCGCTCGCCTCGCGCCCGCCGTTTTCCGCCAGTTCAGGCCAGGCACTCAGACGGGGACGCCGCATTTGGTTCGTTCTGCCGAAGAGCAGGCTGCGTTGAAAGAACGGCAGCGGTAGCGGGCCCGTGAACGTCTCAAACGCTCAAAAAACTAGCCAACCCCTCCCATAGGGTTGGACAAGCTTCGTATGCACCCCTGTTCCCGGTAAGGGAGGAGTTTTAATTTTTCATCGCTTCCTTTTTCTGTTTTGCATCAGAAGCTGCAAATGATTTGGATTAATTGAACGTGTTGTGCAAACGCAGGGAACATAAGTAGCTGTTAGAGCAATGGACCCATCTAT
Organism: Dermacentor silvarum; assembly: GCF_013339745.2. Classification (NCBI taxonomy): domain Eukaryota; kingdom Metazoa; phylum Arthropoda; class Arachnida; order Ixodida; family Ixodidae; genus Dermacentor; species Dermacentor silvarum. The sequence goes on from NC_051164.1 coordinate 95,070,231, forward strand.
TCCTTGCATTCATTCCATGTATCCATCTATCCACCCATCTATCCATCTGCAGCCATCCACCCATCGCATCCATCAATCCACTGATTCCATCCATCCATCCATCCATCCATCCATCCATCCATCCGGGTAACCCTAAAATGGAAGTCCAAAGAGCAGGCCACCCGTCCCGTCGGCAGAAATCGAACCGGCGTACCGCGTCGCGTTTACGAATGCCGGCATTCACCTTCGGCCGTACTAAGTGCGGGGCACTTCCTCGAGCTTCCTGCCTCGATTCCGGAAAACCGCCCTCTGTGTTCACAGTTTCTCCCGGATTGTGTCAGGTTAAAAGAACAATACAAAATGCACTCGCGCCGCAAGGGCGACAGAAGAGCGAGCAGGACAGACGCTGCTCTCCGTCTTTCGGGAAACTGAAGAAACGTTTCGCCATCGCGAGCAGTATTTTGTTCTTTATTTATCTACCCGGAAATACTAGCCAATACAGAGCGAGATATGGCGATAGGCAACAGACCAAAGATGAATTTGCTCCACAAGCGTGGGCGCGCCGCGAAGACAGTGTGCGAGAGCAAAATGGGAGAGAGGCGAACGGAAATGCGGGAGAAAAGAGAGAGTGGGTTATGGTTCAGGGGGTGAAGAGTAAGAGATGCAACAGCATGTTTCGTCACGCCTCCGGATGGGAGGGTTGATAGGGAAAGGACCGGATCGTGGCGGGGCCTCCATATTGTCGCGAGCAAGGGTTGGAGACAGACGATGAAAGCGCGGAGTTAGGGAGAGTATGGACGAAGGTTAAGATGAAAGCTGTGGGTTTGGGGATAGCATACTGGGCCGGCTTGTTGTGAGCACCAAACTGAAGAACAGAAGAGGAAGGATGGTGTGGAAAGCAATGATAGAGTTTGTCGGAGGCCCTAGCTTTGTTGGAAAAAAAGAGGCAGAAGTTCTGTTGTGGGAAGCCCGGAAATAGGGAGGGGGTCCTCATCGGAGGCGCTTAAGTAGAAGTGATAGAGTAAACAGTGAAGCCTGTCTTCATTATGCGTACTTCTTGCTCGCGCTAATTGCGTCGGATTGGACAGGTTAGAGGGGTTACATTTAGGCAGAAGGTTGTACTGGTAGCTTTGTACTATAGGCAAACTGCGTGTAGAGGGCTGTGTTTAGCGAAAGCACACAGGTATGAGTTCTTGAATGCTTGGTGTTGGGTAAAATAGGGAGGAGAACGTTTTAGTCATTGTAAATCATTGTGGCATTAGAGAGAGCAATAAGCTGCTGGGAAAATCGAGAGCGAGGATATGGAGATGTGGAAGGAAACTGAAAGGCAGAAATTGCTCACTAGGGGAGAAATACAAAGGTGTGAAAGACGAAAAAAAAAAAAAACGGTACTATGGGAAACAGGGAAGTGACGAAACAGGTCGAGACAAATGAGGCTCACGAACTGGGCACCGTGTTTTCCACGTCTGGGCGATTCGGCTCCCATTATTCCCACGCGGAAGCTATAGTTCCTGTGATAGGTGAAACAGAAAAGGGAAGTAAGCCAGGATGAAGCACCCGAGAATTCGCAAAAGAAGAAGGAAGAAAGATACTTTATCGACCACTTTAGGGAAACGCAAAAGGAGAGCTCGTGAGAGAGCAAACAAGTCCGCGGAAATGCTTCACTGTTTCCCTTTTTTCCCTCTCTCTATCTCGCTCTAGAGAAAGAAATACAGCGGGAACGAGTGAGCAAGGAAAAGGAAAACAAAGCAAACAGCCCAGTCTTGAAACAGCAGACGAGTTAGCGGTAACTATAACGCAATACCGAGAAGAAGGGAAAAAAAAAGCAGGAGATGTAGGACCGCGGGTGAAAAAAAGGAGAGCTCGAAGGGACTCGAGGTTACAAAAACGGGAACCGACAGGAGAAAATGTGGAGGAGGAGTGGAGAGGGAGAGAGCATTCCACTTTTGTTCGTTTTCTCTCCGCGACGGTTGCCTAGGCAACAGACACGCGTCCGGGCCGAGGGCATTGCGACGGAGACGACGACGACGACGACCGGTCAAAACAAGCGCTGTTCGTTTTGTTGTTTTGTGGCCGGCGGTTCGGCGGAGAGGCAGCCGTGGTTGTGCAACCGGGTGCTTAGAGAGGAGCGGCTGGTACCCCGGTACCGCGTGTCTGAAAGAGGTTGTTGATTATAAACACACCTGCCAACATTTCCGGCTGTATTGTAAAATGCCGGATTTTAATGTTCATACAGATATATATTTTACATATACTATGGACACCAGAGCTGCCCAAACATGGGAGGATACATGGATAGGGGAGATTATCATGTGTGGATATGTAACGGTGTACAGATGGACCGTAGCTGCCGGTATGCGCATACCGGTATGGACCGGTACGCGCCACAGCCTCTCAGGACAGCGACAACTGCTGGAAGAGAAGGAAGACGACGAATAAAGCTAGTGCTCGGGCGACCATATTTGCCTACCAATGTTACGTCTATCCTTTACTGTATTTGTTGTGTTATTAAGTTCATATTACTATTCCTATCTAGGCAAGGCTGACTACCTTAGTATAGACTTTATTTATTTTATTATCGGTTTATTTCTCATCTTCATTCATTTATTCTTTTTTTTGATTATCTTAATTTTCAATCATATTACCCCCCGGTTCATGGCCTATCCCCCACAGTGGGTTTGTGCCATTAATTGAGGCATCATCATTTGAATGTTTGCCTACTACGCCCGCAACCTTCTGCTGGCGTCACACAAGTCGATAGGATAAAGACCTGGCAGCCACCTCATCAGCCTCACATCATCATGGAAGTATTGAACACCATGCCGTGAACTCAAGCGCCGCCATACATTGCCTGAACAGATCAGCGTCATGCCAGCATCATCAAAAGCCTTGGACATACGCAAGTACACCGGATCAGCGGACGATGGACCCGTGGTAGACTGGTTCAGCCTCTTTGAGCTCCACGCAACTGCTGCATCATGGTCAAAACAGGAAATGGTCGCCAACTTCAATGAATACGTCACCCATGAGGCATTTCGCTTCTACCTCACGCACATGTTTAAAAACAATGAATCGCGGGAGAAAATTAAAGAGACGACCAGTCGATTAAAAAAATGGCTGCGGCTTAGCTCAGCTAATCCTGGATATCTAAAGCGAAAGCTTTGGATATGCCTGGTTAAGTCTTGGTTTCACTTAGTTAACCTTTGATTTAGCTTGGCATTCCGGACCCTCTCCAGTTAAGCAGTTCGCTGGGCTATATCCGCGGGGTGGTCAGACGCCGGCGGAGCTCGGCGCGGCGAGTTACCTGATGCGTTGCCAAGGCTGCGGCGCAGCTGCGGTCAAATGAAGGTCAAATTGCTGGTGACGGCGAAACTCGGCTCGACTAGGTTAGTAAGGCGTTCGCTTTAATACACGTTGCAGACCACACTATTATGCAGCGGCTAGGTACACTTCAATCGGTTCGCCGCAGTCGAACGCAGCTTTTGCGTAGCAATGATAACCAGCGCCAAACATAGCCCCGTATTAGGAGATCGTCGCCAAGTTTCCCATGTAGTGATCCTCCCGAATGGACAAAGCAGGATCTCACTCCTAGCATGATTTCACCACTCGCAGTGGACAAAGTAAAGCCTCCGTTTGCCGAGCGATATCCGCGGCGCTTTCCTTCAAGACGAGACTTTCCACCAGGCTTCCTCTCCACGCAGAAATCGCCGTTATGCGCGTTTTCATCCCGCTATCCGACTCCTGTCATCGGAAGCATCGGATGCGCTCACTGCGTCTTGTACGAGAGGCCCGCCGATTATTTTCGAGTCACGCGACTCTTCTGTGAAGTTCATTCCGGAGCCCGTGCTTCACAGAATCGCTTCGCTCGTGCAGGACACCTCAAATTTTCCACACACAGTCCTATCACTGGAAGCATGTGGTGAAGCCATATTCACTGCGGCGTCGTCCAGTGATCGACCACTGGGGATTTCAGGCTGCATAGAGGCAATCAGTGGAACCAATCAAGTTAGACCAACTTACTTTCCGTATAGAACACCAAAATGACAACCACGAACACCCTACGTTTACTTCGCGACGAAGAGCATTATTTACCTTCATCAGCAGCGGATGCACAGCTTACGCTTGGAGTTCAAGCTGATCTGCATATCTCAAGCTCTTTCGCACTCACTAGATCTCAATTAGCTGTGTTGTCGGGCATGTGCCCCTCTCTCTTTCTCTATTCAAATACACGTAAAACGCAGTAATGCTTTCAAAAGATAAACGCTGGATCGATTTGTAGAAAATTTGATACGTTTTAAGTTAGCACCTCCTGACTATTGCAAGCAGTATTTCAATGACAAGTTCTCTGTGGAACCAATCCGAGCTTTCTCTGCTAGTCTCGTGTGAACGGCAATATTTTCTTTTAACGAAAATTTACAAAATACAAAGCATGCAACTACGTAACTCCGCAAAAAAAAAAAATATTGTCGCACTGTAAACAGCATCTATTAGAGTGCCTGAGTAGTTCCAATAATATATAAGCTAAAACTACGTGAGACAGTTACGGTAATCTTAACGTCTGTCTTGCTAAAGTACCCTAGATGTAAGCCTAGACGGTAGGGGCCCATGTCCACTCTGGGAGATTTGCCAAGAACCAGATAATTCGATACAACAATAAGAAAAGAAAATTATAAAATAATGTTAAAAAAATTTGGGAATAGGTACGTATATGAGAACTAATAGATTATATCTTATGATTTTAATAAAATGAAGGAGTAAATGAAAATTTTAAAAATTGCAAAAGTTCTAGGCTCGGGATAGCGTGACGCTTCTCTTTTCTTTTTCGTTTCGAGCTCCGCATAGGTTATCGCTGTCATCGGCCGGTCATGAGCGCCGCATGGCGTTCATAAAGCAAAATAATTATTCACTTTCAACATGCATGTTGAAATCTTTATGAAGCGATGCTTTTGTGAAGCGGGTAAATAAATGCTATAAATTGTTGAACCGGTGCGTACAAGAGTCTTTCTTTTTTTATTGCGATAGCAATTATATGGACACTTGAACCGGATTTCTGCCGTCGGCGTCGTCGTCGCCGTCGCCGTCGCCGTCGCCGTGACGTTCCCTATAGATAAAATCTTCGCCGCGCGCCGTATGCCCGAGAGGAAGCGTGCGGAGACGCGCGCTATCACGGAGAGCGAACGCACTCAATCTCCCACGCGCAAGCACGGAAGCAGGAAGCCAGCGCCGGAGGGAGCAAGGGGGGGGGGGGGGGGGGGGCGCACTTCTCTGCCAACAACCGCGCTCGTCGCTCGCTCGCACCGTCTCTTATCTCCACACGGCTCTGACCTTTAAGTGCATTCGCCGCTCAGTTTCCGTTGAAGCGATAGACCGCACGTACCTTCGCCCGCTGCGGCGTATGCTTGCTGCCAGCGTTTTGACAGTCGTCTGCTGTCATTCAGTGTGATCTCTTTGTGTTTGTGCGCGCTCACACCACGCTTGTTCATTCAGTTCGTAATAGTCGGGCCACATTTTCCAACGCACGCTACACACGCAATGCTGCCCGGATCGGCAGTGCAGCGCTACAGGTGTGTCCCTTCGCACGCGCTGCCCACGGGAAGCGCTTCTCATGAACACCACCGTTTCACACGCGCCTTCTCGTGGTCATCGAGTCTCTCTTCATGTCGGTCTACTTACGCCGCAGCACACCTGCTTACTTAATCAGCTCATGTTTACTACAATTCATATTGCTACCAAAGCCGCTCACCTTACTTCGTATGACATTGCTGTGTTGCTATCGCATTCATTGCTTCGCCCTTAGGGCGAAACTGTGACATTTTTTTGTCAGCCTCTGTACAGTGCAATCTCATACAATATTTATGTTTGTGCACGGCGCACTTCGCAATTTTAAGGGCGTGCAACGTTTATTTTACGCTCTAGACTATTCACAAGCTCCGCGGAAATGGAAATAGCAGTTTATGTGCGCACACTTCGAGACGTTGACGCACTGACGTCACGAGGACGAAGGCAATGTTTGAAGTTTCTCTCTCCCTTTCCCCCCATCCCAGTGCAGGGTAGCAAACCGGCAGCTTCCCTCAGGTTAACCTCCCTGCCTTTCCTACCTCGCTATCTCTCGTGTCTGGGGAAGAGTGGCTAGGAGAGGCGCTTGACAGGGAGAAATACGACGCGAAAGACGGCGCTAAAACATCGTCTACTATTGGCCTGTTTCATTCGTGCGTCATTCGCCTAATGGAAGCTGATTGGCGCGCGCGTGCATACACGACGCGTCCCACTCTCCAATGGTCTCAAAGAGATACTTGGCGTTGGCACGAGACAAGTGGAAGTATATGCTTGCGATTGTGGTCTAATAATTAAAAAGAAAAAGGCGATTATGCCCTAACGGTTAGGTCATAGGGCCTGTGTTTTGGTGAATGAGGTTAGATCCGACTATCGGAGGCATAACTCTTTACTTTTATTTGCTGTGTGCGAGTCTTTTGGCACTTAAGAAGCAGCATCTAGGAACAGTCACGATTCGCAAAGTCTGGGAAGGTTTGCAAATAAAGCTTCGCTTTAATAAAGTCACGCAAAAGGTTATACTGGCCCGCTGTATCAGTCCTATGTTTACAGTCTGGGGATATATCTTTGAAGGGGTACATAACACGCATTTTCTCTTCTGTAGGACGTCCGAATCGATGAAGCTCACGGCACTGTAGAATCCATTGCCATTGCGTTACATTTCCCTTTTAAATTTTCCACGTATATATTTCCTTGAGCAGCGTGGTCACTGACTTGAGCAGTACGGGCAGTGACTAGCCATACAAGTTCCTACCATTATTCGGCGCTCCTGTATTCCGTTAGCTTAGTATCTCCCGCGTAATTATCCAAACCAGTTCCTGGGCCACGAAACAACTCGCCAAACGTTTAGCATGTACTGTTTCATTGTAGTTCACTGATTGATAGCCAATACATAGTAACCGAATTATATGCCAGCAATTTTCATATGCAATTATCCTAATATCCTCAGGGGTCATACTCTTTTTAAGATAATTCCTCACTGCATATGGGGTTATTGTACGTTAACGTTTTGTGTTAACGTTATTGTGGGAGCAGTAGTGGTACTTATCGATATAAAGGCTAAGGGTCTACCAGTACTTATGAACATTTTCTAATAGCGTACGAATATCAAGAAAACAAAAGTCTCTATGGCAGTAAACTGCATTGAAAAATTTAGCACAGCTAAACGAAAACTTTTTAAAGGCGCCCGTTAGAGAACTCTAACGGGCGCCTCTAGGTAGTCGTGCAAGAAGCTCCATGAGGGTAATGCGTATGTAGACCTTTTCAATGTAGGCGTCGCCATCTTGAGAAAGTGGCACCATCTCTCGCCTGGCTCTGCTTCACGAGGCAATGCAAGTGCGTCAACGCCGGGTCTTTTAGAAAGGAGGAGGAAAATAGCTCAGCGGCCACGGAGGAAGGAAACAAACTAGGAGGGAGCATGACGTCACACAGCCAGCTTTGGCGAGCGAACTCTGCGCGAAGCAATTTCCCTTCGCTTTTCTCCCCGCAGTGTCGGCCCAACACGTGACTTCTGAGACACAGCGTATTGGCCGAGAACGTTCGGTTCCCGGTAGTTTTTAATCTATGCGCACTTGCTCGGCTGCCCTGCCGCAGCTCTGCTTGCAGTGCCGGAGCACTAAAACCTACCGCGTGCTCTAACTAGAAGATAACATGTTGGGCCGACTCGTTTGGCTTCAATCGTGTTGCGCAATGCTCCTACAAAGCTCTTTCCTTCCTCCTTATCAATGGTGCGCTGGGTTCTCGCCGTGGAAAAGGTTTGCACGGACAAGCTAAAGCTACCCTAATATAAAGTCGCATAGTTCTCGTGGTTACAGCGCTACCATACGTTGCAAGTGAAAGTGGTGTTCCGCAACCGAGGCTCCGGGTGTGAATTAATGGAAGGCCTTTGCTCTCCACTTTCCTGGGACCATTCACTGGAATGGCATTTAACCGCGCGCAAGTTTCGCACGCAGCTGAACGGCTTCCACGAAAGTGTCTTACGCAACAGCGGCCTGCGCGGCAGAAGTGTACTTTCCTTCCTCCTTATCAATGGTGCGCTGGGTTCTCGCCGTGGAAAAGGTTTGCACGGACAAGCTAAAGCTACCCTAATATAAAGTCGCATAGTTCTCGTGGTTACAGCGCTACCATACGTTGCAAGTGAAAGTGGTGTTCCGCAACCGAGGCTCCGGGTGTGAATTAATGGAAGGCCTTTGCTCTCCACTTTCCTGGGACCATTCACTGGAATGGCATTTAACCGCGCGCAAGTTTCGCACGCAGCTGAACGGCTTCCACGAAAGTGTCTTACGCAACAGCAGCCGGCGCGAGAGAAGTGTATACAAACTCCGGCGCGCTCTTAAAAAAAAAAAAAAAAAGTTTTACCACGTCCGCTTGCACAGGTCGTTGCATAAGATATTTAGTCGCTTAGAAATTATGGTTTACGTAACCTCGCTTCGATGGCTTCGATCGAATCTTGCGTTGTTGCTGTGATCCGTATTAGCTGTCTTGTAAGGTATCAGCTGATCTTGAGCGGAAGTAAAAAAAAAGAATTTTTTTCAGTTGTGCGCCAATTATTATAATAGATACAGCTTGTATTTTTTATTATTTCAACAGATTAAAAGATCGCCTATGAAATGTAGCGTGGTTACGCCTTTTCAGGTGCATTTCTAGAAGAGGCGATAATTACCTGCATGATAAATTTCAGTGTCCAGTGTTCAATAAGTTGATTAACATGTCAATTATTGAAGTTGAGCGCTGGAGCAATGATGTCTGCTTGGCAGAAATATGATCAACGAGCTTCATTTTCGAGATACCCGTCCCCAAAATTTGCCAAATTGTGAATTTCCTTTCCAGATAATATTGCTCCGAAGTGCCGGAAATACGCTTTTGGAAAACCGTTAACCAGAACGCCAATGTGTTTCGTGGAGAAGGCTCCCCAATAAATTTTCAGTTCTTCAGTTTAGAACGCATGTATAAAAGTTGCAAGGTTTCTGCGAGCACTAGTGAAGCTATGTCTGCTTAACAGAAATCCTAAGGCTAACGCCAGTTTCGAGATATGCTCCCCAATATGCGCTAAAAATAATTTGGCGTTGCATTTATGCGATTTGATATCGTCGCGAAGGCTTTATGTAAACCGCTAAAGACAATGTGTACCGTTATGCAATTCGCAGCGCTGAAAGCGAAAAAAAAAAAAGCTTAGCAAATTTAGCGACCGTACGAAATATTATTGTTTCGCAAATGCTACTCTTGAACAGCTCCGGAGAAAGTGAAATTTTGCAAGAACTGTTGGTGAGAACTGCCTTCTCCACTTTAAACAATTTATTAGCTCAGCGCACGTAACTGCTCTATCTGTTGGAGGAGCTACACGGCTGCACATGGATACGTCGAAGTTTACGTGAAATTTTTCGATTTTCGAAAAGTCCTAATGTGATTAGCATTCTTAGCCTGTTTTGGGCCACTTAGCGTTTCGTATCGCGTTTCTAGCCTCTTTCCTTTGGCGGACTTTTATGTAAAAATAACTTCGAACGCATCTGTACGTGTCGGTGCCACAACTAGGTCTCCGAGCTTAGCAGCACCGTTCCGACTCTCTGAGGCCACGCAAAAGGAGGCGGCACTTGCGGGCGCGA